>NC_138960.1:36417500-36560000 GCF_965226115.1 Aulonocara stuartgranti
GCTCACAGGTAGATCATCTGTTCAGGGATTAAATATCAAACAATCAGGGTCAGAGGTCAGAGGTTCAGGGTAATCAGGGTTACAGGCAGGACACATTCAGTGTTTCAGCTTTGATGTCAGTGTGAAGGTGAGGGGTCAGAGGTCAAACAGGTTACTTACAGGTAATAAGTGTAGGAGTGATAATTTCTTCGTCTGAGTGGTGGGGGGGCGGAGCGGAGGGAGTGATGAGATGGAGGGAAAGAAACAGAAAAAGGAAACCACAGATTAATGTCTCAGAGAGAACAGACAATCACTGTGTGAAGGAGAGCAGTGGAGAGCGGTGATTGGCTGGCACCAGTGTGCGAGGGGAGGATCACGTTTGATTGGTTCAGAGGAGTGTGTACATAGCTCATGTGGTATTTACTCCTCTGTACAGACAGCTACATGGTGGTTAGCCTGGACTGAGAAACAGAAGAATAAACACGTTTATATCAAATCACCCTCAGTGAGAAACAGCAGGAGTGTTTCCACATGCAGTCACCAATCAGCAGCTCATGGGGTTCCTCTGGGCTCTGTTCTGGGTCCTCCACATGTCTAACAACAGGCTGTTAGTCTGAGCTCACGCTGACACCAGTCAACACATCGAGATGACTTTCACATCAAGCTGTCAGTCCACATCTACATGCATTCAACAGGATTTTAGTTGTTTGTTTGTTGCATGCGTGGAAACCGAGGCATTGCATTATTAGGGGCGTGGCCTCTGTGACTGACAGGTGGATGGTGACACAGGTAGCTGCTAGCTGTCTGCTAGCTTCCCCTGAATTGGACCTCTGCACTGTGTTTGTGCTGTTGGAGCCTTTTAATGACATCATGACATCAACAAAGCTGCTGTGAGGTTCCTGTTCTTTTGTACAAATTAGCGCTCCAACCTCTTGTCCAAATATGCCAACTTCTTCTAAAACAAACATAGAGGAACGCTTCAAAGCGTGGAGTCTATGGCTGTATTTGTACGATGTGTCAGGCCCGACTCTGGTTTGTGTTGAAAGCAGGAAGCTGCTTTTCAGCGCTCAGCCTCCGGTGTTAGAGAAAAACTACAAGGCTGAATGTCATGAAAGCAGCACAGCGTTGGAGTATGACCAAAGGATGAAAGCATTATATCTGACTTTCTTTAAAACTGCGAGGCAGAATGCTAACCTTGGGAGTCGTCCTTGGGATTTCAGCGCTAAGACACCTCAGGTTTCTCTGCTTGTGACAGAAATTCACCTCACTGATTCAATCAGCTCTCTCTCTGCTGTCTGAGTCACTGCCGGCACAAAATGCAAGCTTTCAGGGGTTCAAAGGTCATCGTGCGTTTGGCTTGTTTTGTGGTGTTTGGAAATGGAGCGGCTCCCGATTAGTGCAGAAGCTTTTCTTCAGCATCCTCGCTCTCACTGATGCACCCGTGCACATCAACAGCTGCAGGCAGATTAATCAGCATCTGTCACTGGGCAGCTTGAAGCCTGACGACAGGAAGCGGCGGTGCTGGGGACGTCTGAGAGCCGCGGTCTCATCACTCTGCATTACTGCTTCAACATCCAGCTTCCTGTTTTCACGCCCGCTGTAATGAGTCTGACCCCCGTTTGGTCACAGAGTGGAAATCAAACGCACCCTGTCAACATTAAAAACCTCATTAGAGGCCGAGCAGCCGGCTCGTTTTCGCTCTCTCTCTAATATCTGTGAGGGAGATCACAGCTCGATCGACCCAACACATGAGTGCGACTCAAACTGGGCACACACACACGCTTTAGAAGAAGTGTGTGTTTGTGTGTGTGAAGTAAAAAGTGTGTGCCTGTGTCTGCGTTGCCTGAAGCCATTCAGCTCGAGGCGACTCTGGAAAAAAAGAATAAAATGCTCTTTCATCTAAATTTCTCTCTTATCTTTGACGTTCTACAAACACAGAAGCTTTTCTGTCTGTGTTTAAATGTGTGTGCAGAATAAATCATGTGTGTGCGCTGTGTGTGTGTTAGTGTGTCCCAGTGGGGCCATGTGTTTGATGTTGGAGAATAAAGTGGGTCCAGATACAGTTTAATGGTGATTACTGCTGCAATCTGCTCCATTATTCATCCTCATTTTCCTCAGTGTCACCGCCAGGACGCCGGCACGACCGCGTCTTTGATGTCCAGCTACGCTCCACGTACAAAACACCGTCCTCCTCTCTGACTTCCTGGAAATCTCACGCTCATCAGAAGGTCCACACGCCGCTCATTTAACCCCTCAGTGCAGCAGCTCCCCCCGCTCTGTGGACGCCACCATCTACAGGCCCCATCGTCCACGTGTAGCTCTCACAGCAATCGACAGACCCAAACAGTCACACTGGGATCAAATCATCATCATCATCATCAACTTTATTTATAAAGCACTTTAAAACAACCACAGCTGACACAAAGTGCTGTACATTGGAACTGTAAAATAAAATTACATGAGATATAAATAAAACACAAATAAAAGAAGAGTGAAATCATTAATTAAATAACTACTGCATTAAAAAAGAAACTAAGTCTCACTGAGGTTAAAAGCCAAGGAATAAAAGTGGGTTTTAAGACGTGGTTTAAAAGTGGACAGTGAAGGGGCCTCTCTAACATGCATGGGCAAATTATTCCATAATTTTGGAGCCACAATAGAGAAGGCCCCGCCCCTCTGAGCTTCCTCCTGGATCTCGGTACCTCCAGGAGCAGCTGGTCAGCTGACCTGAGAGACCGACAGGGTCTGTGGGGATGAAGAAGCTCAGAGAGGTAAGGCGGGGCAAGACTGTGAAGGCATTTAAAAACAAACATAAGAATTTTAAAATTAACTCTAAAAGACACAGGCAGCCAGTGCAGAGAGGCCAGCACGGGGGTTATATGCTCTCTTTTTCGAGTTCCTGTTAGGAGTCGTGCAGCCGCATTTTGAACCAGCTGCAGACGTGAGAGCAACGACTGACTGTGATAAGAGCCCTGATGGTGACAACCTTTTCAATAAAAAAGTTCAGAAAATCATTGCAAATCTCAGGAGAAACTTCCAAACAGACATTCAAAGGAGTATTAAGAACAGTGTCAATGGTCCTAAATAACACACGTGGGTTATGACAGTTGGAATAAATAATATTTGCAAAATATTCCCTTTTTGCCTCTTTAACAGTGTTCTGGTAGCGATGCCAGCAGTCTTTGAGAATTTGAAATGATACATGCAGTTTATCCTTTTTCCACCTCCGTTCTGCTCGACGACATTCCCTCTTAACAGCACGACTGCTCTCATTAAACCAAGGCTCAGGTTTAGCCTTAAGCTGCCTGGTTTTTAAAGGAGCCACAGAGTCCATGATTTTTTGACAGCAAGAATTAAACCAGGAATGTAGGTCTTCTGTGTCAGAGGAAACAAAGTCAGAAGGCCCGCCGAGCTGATTAAAAGCAGCGGAAAACTGCGCAGCAGTGGCGGGGTTAATAACCCGACAGCACCGAGTAGCAGCGCCAGGTTTAACTGCGGTATATGTCAAACCAACGTTGAATAACACAGGCATATGATCTGAGAGTGCACAGTCACAAATCTCCAAGTCAGTGACAGGCAGACCATATGACAGAACAAGGTCCAGTGTGTGTCCGTGCTCATGTGTAGGGCCACGTACGGACTGTACCAGGCTAAAAGAGTCAATAAGGCTTAAAAAGTCCTTTACCAGTGGCTTATCAGGACAGCATACATGTATATTAAAATCTCCAACAATAAGAACACTATCAAACTGGAACCTAACCCTAACCCAATCAATAGACCTGAACAATCAGGAATCGAGTGACCAATCAAAAGAACGGAATTGAAAAGACATAATTTAACAAAGTGTTCTGATTTTGAAAACTAATTCTTAAAAAAAAACTGTTCCAGCATCTCAGAGGTCAGATCATACTGGAATCGAGTCAAACTGGAAGGAAATCAAACAGGAATCAAATCACACTGCTTTAAGCTCGTTATTTTGAGGGTGGACATGTTATAAGACCTGCACCAGAGGATCAGAAAGGAACACGGCAGATCTGCTGCAACTGACATACATGTAAGGCTGAATGTTTACATACAACATCCACATGTGATTATTAACATGTGACTGCTGCTGAGTGGAGAAGCCAGCGAGACACAGATGAGGAGACTGAGACGAAGGACGAGTTACAGGAATCAGTGTGTCTGTGTGTGTGTCTGTGTCAGTGTGTGTGTGTCTGTGTGTGTGTGTCTGTGTGTGTGTCTGTGTCAGTGTGTGTGTGTCTGTGTGTGTGTGTCTGTGTGTGTGTCTGTGTCAGTGTGTGTGTGTCTGTGTGTGTCTGTGTGTGTGTCTGTGACCGTGTGTGTGTGTCTGTGTCTGTGTGTGTGTCTGTGTCAGTGTGTGTGTGTCTGTGTGTGTGTCTGTGTCAGTGTGTGTCTGTGTGTCTGTGTGTGTGTCTGTGTGTGTGTGTGTGTCTGTGTCACTGTGTGTGTGTCTGTGTCAGTGTGTGTCTGTGTCTGTGTGTCTGTGTGTGTGTCTGTGTCAGTGTGTGTGTGTCTGTGTGTGTGTCTGTGTCAGTGTGTGTGTGTGTGTCTGTGTGTGTGTCTGTGTCAGTGTGTGTCTGTGTCTGTGTGTGTGTCTGTGTGTGTGTCTGTGTCAGTGTGTGTGTGTCTGTGTGTGTGTCTGTGTCAGTGTGTGTCAGTGTGTGTGTGTCTGTGTGTGTGTCTGTGTCTGTGTCTGTGTGTCTGTGTGTGTGTGTCTGTGTCAGTGTGTGTCTGTGTGTGTGTCTGTGACCGTGTGTGTGTGTGTGTCTGTGTGTGTCTGTGTGTGTGTCTGTGTCAGTGTGTCTGTGTCTGTGTGTGTGTCTGTGTGTGTCTGTGTGTGTGTCTGTGACCGTGTGTGTGTGTGTGTGTCTGTGTGTGTGTCTGTGTCAGTGTGTCTGTGTCTGTGTGTGTCTGTGTGTGTGTCTGTGTGTGTGTCTGTGACCGTGTGTGTGTGTGTGTGTCTGTGTGTGTGTCTGTGTCAGTGTGTCTGTGTCTGTGTGTCTGTGTGTGTCTGTGTGTCTGTGTCTGTGTCTGTGTGTCTGTGTGTGTCTGTGTGTGTGTCTGTGTCAGTGTGTCTGTGTCTGTGTGTCTGTGTGTCTGTGTCTGTGTGTGTGTGTCTGTGTGTGTGTCTGTGACCGTGTGTGTGTGTCTGTGTGTGTGTCTGTGTCAGTGTGTGTGTGTCTGTGGGTGTGTCTGTGACCGTGTCTGTGTGTCTGTGTCTGTGTGTGTGTGTCTGTGTGTGTGTCTGTGTGTGTGTGTCTGTGTGTGTGTCTGTGTGTGTGTCTGTGACCGTGTGTGTGTGTCTGTGTGTGTGTGTGTGTGTCTGTGTGTGTGTCTGTGTGTGTCTGTGTGTCTGTGTGTCTGTGACCGTGTGTGTGTGTCTGTGTCTGTGTGTGTGTCTGTGTGTGTGTCTGTGTCTGTGTGTGTGTCTGTGTGTGTGTGTCTGTGTGTGTGTCTGTGACCGTGTGTGTGTGTCTGTGTGTGTGTCTGTGTCAGTGTGTGTGTGTGTCTGTGTGTCTGTGACTGTGTGTGTGTCTGTGTGTGTGTCTGTGACCGTGTGTGTGTCTGTGTGTCTGTGTGTGTGTCTGTGTCTGTGTGTGTGTGTCTGTGTCACTGTGTGTGTGTCTGTGTCTGTGTGTGTGTGTGTCTGTGTGTGTGTCTGTGTGTGTGTGTGTGTCTGTGTGTGTGTGTGTGTGTGTGTCTGTGTGTGTGTCTGTGTGTGTGTCTGTGTCAGTGTGTCTGTGTCTGTGTGTGTGTCTGTGTGTGTGTGTGTGTCTGTGTCAGTGTGTGTGTGTCTGTGTGTGTGTCTGTGTGACCGTGTGTGTGTGTGTCTATGTGTGTGTCTGTGACCGTGTGTGTGTCTGTGTCACTGTGTGTGTGTCTGTGTCAGTGTGTGTGTGTCTGTGTGACTGTGTCTGTGTGTGTGTCTGTGTGTGTCTGTGTGTGTGTCTGTGACCGTGTGTGTGTGTGTGTCTGTGTGTGTCTGTGTGTGTGTCTGTGACCGTGTGTGTGTGTGTGTGTGTCTGTGTGTGTCTTGCTGTCTGTGTGTCTGTCTGTGAGGAGAAGAGTTTGTAACATTGTGTAATATTTGTTTAATAGATTGTGTAATTCTGCTTTAGAGGTTCCCAGAGCAAATGCTGACTCAGCACAGCACCCAGCAGGTGATTCGATATGACGGGTGGTGTAATGATGGAGCTCCTCAGTGAAGCCGTCAGCAGGCTGAACAGGTAACTACAGCTCCGTCACAAACATGGTGAGAGCAGCACTGGTTCACACTCTGCATGTCAGGGTCAGAGCTTCATCAGCCACACGTCTGAAGGTTTCTCCGTCATCACTGTGAGCCACGCTGGGAACAGCTTCCTGTGATTTAACAGGTAAATAAGGAAGCTGACAGTCCACAGCGTCCTCTTTGCTGACGATACCTGGATGTTCCCTCTGACCAGCAACTGCTCAGTAAATTCCTTGAACTGCAGTTTATGTGATGCCAACATCTCATCTTTGAGGTGTTATTGTGTAAATCTGAAGAACCTCACCTTCAGATTAGACTGACACATCTACTCTGGTCACAAAGCCTTTTAGCTAAGATCAGACTTTCTCTAATCGAGCTGCAGTTTGTTAAATGTCACTGACATCACCAGTGCTGCTGGACTCAGGGGCACCTGTGGACCTGCTCGTTTTACCAATAAGCTTCCTCAGCCGGTCGGTTCAGGTCTGGTTTTCATCTCCTCTGAATCGTAAGGCTTGCTCACAGAAACGTTAGTACTAAATAAAGTTTCAGAATGTAACAACGCACCCGTCAGTAGCTAGTGTCATTATCAATCAAGTTATTATTGATATATTGAACTAAATCAGCTGAGAGTATCTTTGCCATTAAGGTCCACAGCAGGTCATTAATGGTCATTAAACTCACCATTCTCATAGTAAAATCAGTGAAATGGATTTCAGATCACCTGTTAAACAAACACATTGAGAAGCTGGGACCAGAGTGAATCCTCTAATTCAGTCTTACACTCAGTAAACAGTAAAAACCAGAGCAGTGAGAGTGTGAAACTACGACCGACTCTTAAAGCCCAGCGTCCTAAAGTTGCAGGCTGCCTTGTTTCCGTGTTTGTGATTTCCTTACCGTTTCTTCATCAGCAGGATGACTCCCAGGAAGATAATGATGAACAGCAGGATGCCGGCGATGGAGCCAGCGATCTTCACCGTGTGGTCCGACTGTTTCTCCTGCTCCGGTTCTGGTTTCCTGGTCGCAGTGCCTGAAAACCGCGAAGCACAGTGTGGACCGTTAGCTACTGTGTGCTGATCCCAGCCAGCCTCAGTCCTCGCTGTGCTGCTGCAGACACCCATCATCGCCTCACACTGTAGCATCCACAGGAACCAGTGGTAGCCAGCACCTAACAAGATCTATGATACCATGTATGCATCATGTATCTGTGGCATAGTAAATATCACTGTTGAATAAACTTTCCATGATTAACTGTATTCAAATCAGTCATAACCAGCAACATGTTTACTGTGCCCACCTGCTCCAAAAATGACTCTGCTGCATTTAAATGACAGCGCTTCGCAAATCATAGCCTGCCTTACAGTTATCATTCGAAACAGCAGAACCAATCACAGCGGCCGTCTCAGAACAGTTCTCACTGGTTCTGTTCTGTGGTTCTGGTCCAGCTGCTGGTCTGAGAGAGGCTGTCTGCCCTCAGCCTGAAGGAGGGACAGATGATGTGTGAGGGAGTCCTCCTGCTCTGACTGTATAATGTGATGGGATGTCAGTCCCATGGAAAACCCATTAACCACTGTGTGTGTGTGTGTGTGTGTGTTCAGGTGTAATATCCTTCCAGGTGACTCAGTAGATGAGAAACATTCAGGACACCACGTCGCTGTCGAGCGCTGTAATGTGTCATTTCAGACATAGCCCACTTTTCCAATCACAGCTTGACAACAGCTATCACTCACCCTTTGAGTGTGTGTGTTTGTGTGTATGTGTGTGTATGTGTGGGGTGAGGGGTTTCAGCACGTCTGCTCTATGAAGACATTGAGTACAATTCAATTCAATTTTATTTAAACAGCACCAAATCAGAAGAACAGTCGCCTCACTAGGTTTAAATCTGGGACTCCCCACCATTTGACCCTTAGAACTGAAGAAGCTTCTCGGATGAGAGGTGAAACGTCTTCAAGTAACTTAAAGAAGTCCAGGCGCTTTTCTTTGCAAGCTCCTTTGACTACATTAGCCATAGAAATTCCTGCAGGGCTCTGACGAGTGTTCGTGTTTTAAACTGAAGCTGTTGATCAGTCAATTACGTCGTCCTCAGCAGCACCGTCACACTGATTGACAGCTGTGTTTCTGATCCACAGCTCAGGTGTGTTTTGACTTAAGGCAGAGTATTAGGTGGCCCTCCTGAAACTCATCTCCACACCTGAGTTACAGTGGTCGTTACGCCTCGGGACGCCACTTGCCCGATCATGACCATAAAAACTGCCAGAGGACAACGTGTGCGGAGCCTGAGGCTGATCCAGGTGAGCTGATATTCAGGAAGAGAGCATTTGAAACAATACCCTCTCTAAAAGATAAGAAAGGTGTTTTACAATTCGAGGCTAAACTTACCAGCAAAATAATGAAAGAGTTCTATCAGGACTTATATTCCCTTGAATGTCAAAATACTGTAGACGCAAGGAGATTGTTTCATGATAATCTTAATCTCTTTATACTATCAGAGGAAAGTCGATTAAATTTGTGCTGTCCCATTGGGGCACAGGAAAAAGCTGCAGGCCCTGATGGGTTTGGGCCAGAGTTTTACAAAAAAATGGCTAAACATATGGTGGGTCCTTCATTAAACATGTATGTAGAATCTCTTGAGAGGAGCACGCTTCCACCCACCTTAAACCTTGCCCATATATCCCTGATCTTAAAGAAGGATAAACCTGCAAATCTGTGTACATCTTACAGACCTGTAAGTTTACTCGGTGTAGATTGCAAGATTCTGTCCAAAATTTTATCTAGATGACTGGAGGAGATCCTGCCAGTTCTTATAAAGCCTGACCAAACGGGTTTTGTCAAGAATAGATACTCCCGCTCCAAGGTACGCCGACTCATAACTGGTGTGCAGTTTTCTCAGAACACCAATTATAGGGCTCTTGCAAATTCATTGGATGCCGAGAAAGCATTTGATCGTGTTGAGTGGGAGTATCTATTTTATGTTTTGGACAGATTTCATTTGGGATCTGAATTTGTCAAGTGGGTCAAACTGTTGTATGGGGCCCCAGCTGCAAGGGTATTGGTTAACGGCTCAGATGTTTTACCACTGGGTAGAGGAACGCGTCAGGGATGTCCACTTTCTCCCCTACTGTTTGGACTTGCATTGGAGCCACTGGCAAAGGCTATAAGAACTGACCCTGAGGTCTTGATGCATGCTCAATCATCCAGGTATGTAAATCTCCAAAAGCTGATTCTGTTCATCTGAATGTAGCGTTTTTGTGGGAGAAACGTTTTGTCACTCATCCAAGTGACTTCTTCGGTCTCAGCTGACAGTCATTATGCAAATGTCCTGTTTATAAGATTGGGGAAACCTGCAGTCAGCTGAGACTGAAGTAGTTACTGAAAACGCTACATCCAGATGAACAGAATCAACTTTTGGAAACTGACCCTGAGGTCTGTAGGGTAACCTTGTTGGATACTGAATACAGAATTTCCCTTTACGCAGATGACGTGTTGCTCTTTGTCACTAAGCCAGAAACATCTATTCCTGCACTGACACATATCATGAATCAATCTGGCCTTTTTTCAGGGTATAAAATAAATTATGATAAATCTGAAGCTTTGCCACTGGGTGATGGGGGAGATGGGACACTCCTCCCAATTTTTATTTCAGGTGGTCGACCACAGGTTTTACAAATTTAGGTATTAGGGTGTCCGTAGACACAACAAAGTTGTACAAGTTGATCTTTAAACCAATTGTTGCCTCAATCAAGAATGACCTCAATAGGTGATTTGACCTTCCCCTATCTACAGTGGCTTGCAAAAGTATTCGCCCCCCTTGAATTTTTCCATATTTTGTCACATTACAGCCACAAACATGAATCAATTTTATTGGAATTCCACGTGAAAGACCAACACAAAGTGGTGCACACGTGAGAAGTGGAATGAAAATCATACATGATTCCAAACATTTTTTACAAATAAATAACTGAAAAGTGGGGTGTGCGTAATTATTCAGCCCCCTGAGTCAATACTTTGTAGAACCACCTTTTGCTACAATTACAGCTGCCAGTCTTTTAGTGTCTGTCTCTACCAGCTTTGCACATCTACAGACTGAAATCTTTGCCCATTCTTCTTTGCAAAACAGCTCCAGCTCAGTCAGATTAGATGGACAGCGTTTGTGAACAGCAGTTTTCAGATCACTTTATCTGAAGATAGCTATACATGCATTTATTTCCTCACGCTTGGACTATTGTAACTCGTTGTTTATGTGTCTAAGCAAAGGTTCTCTGGATTGTCTGCAGGTTGTGCAAATTGCTGCAGCTAGGCTGTTGACAAAATCCTCCAAGTATTCACATGTGACACTATTGCTATCTCAGCTACACTGGCTTCCTGTTGAATTTAGAGTACATTTTAAGATCCTGGTTTTGACATTCAGAGCCTTGCATGGACTGGCACCACCCTACATCTCCGATCTGCTACAGCCCTATGTCCCCAGCAGGTCCCCGAGGTCATCTGATCAGGGCTTACTTGCTATAAAACAGACTAAGACGAGAACTAAGGGTGACAGAGCTTTTGCCACTGTGGCCCAGAGACTCTGGAACTCTCTCCCTCATACATTAAGAACTGTGGACTCGGTAATTGTTTTTTAAAAAAAACAACTCAAAACTCACCTTTTTAAAACTGTTTTTGGTTAATTTTTGCCTGTTTTATATTGTCTGTTTTACCCTTTTATTATTTGTTATCTTATGTGCAGCACTTTGTGATGCTGTCTAGAAAGGTGCTATATAAATAAAATTGTATTTATTTATTTATTATTTATCTTGGATGGGTAGAATAAGTTTAATCAAAATGAATGTTTTACCCATAATATTACAACCTATACAAATGTTGCCTCTCAGGATCATTACCTCCACCATAGCTCCAGGTATTGGCATTAGTATATTTGATGATTGGCATTCTAAAAATATAAGATTTATTTGCAATCTGTTTGAAAGGGGTAGTTTTATGGCCTTTAATCAAATTCAAATTAAATATAATTTACCACAGAAACACTTCTGTGGGTTCCTGAAAGTAAGACATTTTATAAATTCCCTTAAATTTTGAGCCAATCAACCTGCTTTAAATCCTACTGAAAGCTTTCTCTTTAAATTTAATGAGGAAATAATCACAAAAAAGAAATTTATCTCTCTTTGTTATAGGAAATTATTGTATCTGAATTTTGTAACCACTGATAAGGCCAGGGTTCAGTGGGAAACCGACCTTGAAGTTCAGCTTAGTGCAGAAGCATGGTCCAAAACTTTTAGATCTGCCAAGAAAATGTTTTCCTGTAACAGACTCCAGGAAAGCCGTTACAGAATTGTACATAGACTGCAGCGTACGCCAGAGTTTCTAAATAAAATTCATCCTCAGATTTCTCCTCTTTGTGTAAAGTGCAATACGGATGTAGGGACTTACTACCATTGCATATGGCAATGTCCTTTAATTACTAGATTTCGGAAAGATTTTGCTATGGAGCTTCACTCAGTCTTTCACCAGACGATCCCACTGAACCCTGTCCTGTTCACTCTGGGTCCATCTATAGAAGGGCTTCTGTGTCGTCTGTACAAATGCTTTTGTTATGTAAACTTTTACATTTAGCGAGGCGATGTGTACTGTTTCAATGGATTCAGAGACAGTTCCCCACTGTTACACAATGGTACAGAGAAACATTCAAGGTGTTGCCCATGGAGCGCCTTACTGCCATTATAAAAGGGCAATTGTGATGCATTCTGTAGGATATGGCGGCCTTTGCTTGATCACCTACCTCGTGACCTTGCTGTGCTATTACATGAAGGGGGAGCACATTTTGCTACATTATTTTTCCTTTCTGTTGGTAAAAGAAAAGAGTATTGTGGTGAACTGTACTCTCTGTGTCGTGGTCTGGGTGGTTTTCCACAGCATCAGCTCCTCCCCACTGGGTGGAGTCTTTGTTGTTCCTCACCTGATGGCAATCGGACCAGCAGTATTTATGACCGGCGCACTCAACTGGTCTTCGCCAGATTATCTGCCAACTTTAGTCAGTTCTCGGCCTCACGTCCGTTCCTTGGTGACTAATCGTGTGTATTAACCGTATCTCTGTTTTTTTCGTCAGCCTCTGAAAACCACCTACCAAGCTCTCCTGGATACCAGTTTGCTGCCACCGGTAATCCCTCTCCGTTTTGGAGCTGCCATTTTCTCCTGCCTGCCTCCCTGCCTTGCATGCAGCACCCACCTGGACCTCTCCTGCCTCCCCCCTCCACGCAACCCCCACCTGCAAGCTTGTAAGACAGCTCAGTGTACTATTTTTTAGATTCACTCGCAACCCTCTGTGGGATTCCCCTGACTGCTCTGTCCTCTGTTTCAGTGCCCGGGCCCGCCACAGTTTTCCCTGCCCAGTACCTGCACCCAGTTATCCCTGCCATCTAGTTTTCACCACAGTATTTTTCTCTCGCCTCAGACATCTAGTTTATGTTCATTGATTCTAGTCTGCACTTTCTGTTAGCCTCTGAGCATTGTAAAAATAAAGTCTCTTTTCGTTACACCTCACCCCTGGCCTCCGGTTTTGAATCTGCGCTTGAGTCCATCCCATGTCCACGGGCCACTGCGCCTGACACTCTGTGGAGGTTCTAAAACTCTTTCAACAGCAATTCTAATCTGATGAAACATCTTCAGAAACAGCATGCATCTACCAAGTTAGTTGAAAAAGAACCCGAAGGTAACGTTGTGACTCTAGCTCCGCTGAGTTGGGAGTTCGTCTTGTAATCGGAAGGTTGCGGGTTCGAGCCCCGGCTTGGACAGTCTCGGTCGTTGTGTCCTTGGGCAAGACACTTCACCCGTTGCCTACTGGTGGTGGTCAGAGGGCCAGGGCGCCAGTGTCCGGCAGCCTCACCTCTGTCAGTGCGCCCCAGGGTGGCTGTGGCTACAATGTAGCTGCCATCACCAGTGTGTGAATGTGTGTGTAAATGGGTGGATGACTGGATATGTAAAGCGCTTTGGTGTCCTTAGGGACTAGAAAAGTGCTGTACAAATACTGGCCATTTACCATTTACCATCACAGTCCATCACCCAGCCACAGCTACACAGGCTGATTGCCAGGTATGTTGTGGAAGACATGAAACCCATCTCAACAGTTGAGTCCCATGCTTTCAGACAACTGATTAGTCATATACCTGTGCGAGGGAGAGCTGGGAAGGCACCATCCAGAAAGACATTTTGCAGTTATTTATACCAAGAATATGCCAAGACGGAGTCAGAGCTCCAAAGAAAAATACACTCGACATGGTAGAATATATCTCCACAACAGCAGACATTTGGACAGTGCATAATAAAAGTTTTCTTGGTGTGACCACGCATTGGATAAATGCACAAAACATGAAACGTGAGAAAGCAGCGCTGGCATGCAAGGCGATTTATGGGTCGACATATGTATGACAGTATTGCATCTGAGCTGGACAACATTAACTCATCTCATGGCCTATTGTTACAAAAAAGATTTGTATGTGTAAAAAAGATTTGTGTGTGCGTAAAAAAGATTTGTGTGTGGACTTAGAAAAAAAACCCCTGCAAGTTACAAGTATGGATTTTGACCCTATTTTTCTTCCTTTCATCTGATTGGTCAATGTCATGTCAATCACAAATGTAACAATCCAATCAGAGAACAGATGGGTTTGGCTGTTGAGGGGCGCTTTTTTTGAACTGCAGGTCTTTGAAGGGTGATACAGTTTGAAGCTGGAGGATCGCTATACAAATATCCGATAGCGGCTAGGTCCCCTAACGCATACACAATTTTTTTTTTTTTACGCACACACAAATCTTTTTTACGCACACAAATCTTTTTTACGCACACAAATCTTTTTTACACACACAAATCTTTTTTACACATACAAATCTTTTTTACGCACACACAAATCTTTTTTACACACACAAATCTTTTTTATGCACACACAAATTCTTTTTACACATACAAATCTTTTTTACGCACACACAAATCTTTTTTACGCACACACAAATTCTTTTTACACATACAAATCTTTTTTACGCACACAAATCTTTTTTACAAGTACAAAATATTTATGACCACATTTTGAGCCCATAGAATTGGATCTTGTGTGTGTGTCTGTCTGTGCATGTGTGTTTCCATATGTGTTCATATATGTGATTGTGTGGCTGTTATTTTTTTTCATTTAACAAGTATATTTGAGGGACCCTTATCATGTTCAGCATTTTTTCAGCTGTCCATTTTGCTTTTCCAATTTTTCTATTTAAGTTATTACTATTGTGCTAAATCATAGCATTTCTGCTGCTTTTTAGTATTTCTCCTAAATCATACTATTTCTGATATTTTATAAGATTTGTGCTAAATATAGTATTTCTGCTAAAACATAGTATTTCTGCCAAATATAGTATTTCTGATTAATTATAGTTTTTCTACCAAATCATAGTACATTATTTCTGCTTTTTATACAATTATTGCTTAATATAGTATTTCTGCTTAATTATAGTATTTCTGCCATTTTAGAGTATTTGTGCTAAAACATAGTATTTCTACTAAATGTAGTATTTCTGGGTAATCATAGTATTTTGATATATTTCTGGCAGGTCCCCAGGGAGTCAATCCTCTGTGAGGACTGTAATATTCAAATTTACATATCAGGGCCTGCACGGCTTCCCAATCATATCTGAGGGCTGAGACATTCAAATTTGCATATTGAGGACTACATGGCTTCCCAACCAGCCAATCATATCTGAGGGCTGGGACATTAAAATTTGCAAATTGGGGCCTTCATGGCTTCTAAGCCAACCATTCATCTGTGTCATATATCTCTAATAATTCATATTTTTATTTTAAATAGTCAACACTTAAGGATTCCCCCATCCCTTCTGAACAAAACGGTGTAAGAATGACAGTTCTAGCCCCTAAGGTTAAGTAATTCTGGCCGTTTGTTTGAGGGAAATCCTCAATATGACAAATAGACTGCAAAAAACCTGTTTCCCTGTGCGTAAAACCCTGCACTTGGTTCACCAGTTTTGGCGGGGAAAAAGTACACAACCTCTCTGATTGGTGGATTCAAATTGAGCCGCTCACAGCTGTTTGACTGACTTAGAAACACGCTGTTAACAGCCACTGTTCACTTGCTGCTGCTGCTGAGTGTGTGTGTGTGTGTGTGTGTGTGTGTGTGTGTGTGTGTGTGTGTGTGTGTGTGTGTGTGTGTGTGTGTGTGAGAGAGAGAGAGAGAGAGAGAGAGAGACCCTCTTTAGGGCAGCATCTCATTGATGGATAAAAATATAATATATTCAGAATGGTTGACTGGCATAGACCCTGTGTGTGTCTCTCTCTCTGTACATTTCTGTATCCATATTTGATTTTGTGTTTATCTATTGGTTTTTTTCCAAATTTACTTTTATTTCTTTTTTTTCACAGGTGAACAACAATTAGTTTTGAGGGAGCTTAACCATGTTCCGTTTTTTTTCAGCTTGTCATTTTACTTTTCTAGTATTTTCACTTAAGTTATTACTATTCTGCTCAATCATAGTATTTGTTCTAAATCATTGTTATTATGCTATATTGTAGTATTTCTGCTGAATCATAGTATTTATACTATATTATATTTTTTCTTTCTAAATATAGCATTTCTGCTATATAATTGTAATTCTGCTATGTTATAATATTTGTGCTAAACCAGAGTATTTGTGCTGAAACATAGTATTAATTCAAAATTACAATATTCATAGTTCATCACAGTGTCTCTGGAAAATCACAGTATTTCTGCTATGTTGTACAATTCTCCAAATCATAGTGTTTCTGTAATGTTTAAGTATTTTTGGTTAAATATATTCTTTCTGTTATCTTATACTATTTCTCCTAAATTCTTGTATTTTTGAGAAGTTATGTTTCTGGTAAGTTACAATATTTCTGCTAAGTTCTGCTATGCTACTGTATTTCTGCCAAGTATTATGTTTCCTCTAAGATATTGCAGTTCTGCTAAGTTATTACATTTTAGCAAAGTTCCTTTGCTTCTGCAAAGTTTTTATAATTTCTGCAACTTTTCAGCTTTTTCGGATAGTTTTAGCAGACAGCTTCAGCTTTAAAGCATCCACACAGCATTTTCGCAGGAAATGCAAATTTTTCTAGTTAATTTAATGTCGAAACAATGCATTGCAAAACAAGGTTTGCACATGTCCTTGGAAGTGAAGATGCTTTGCTGGCTGCTGTGACACTACCAAAATTTAAGCTTCGTTGGTTACATGACCAAGTGCGGAAGGACCTCGCAAAGGGACGTCTGTTGGTAGAGTGTCGAAAACTTCTCCCTGAGCAAGATCAGCTACAACCAGGTACCCGCACCACCAAGACAACACAGCACCCGGGTTCTAGCTAAGAGGATCTTCTCCTTTGAAGAAAATGAGGACATATATGCCACTGTTGAAGCTGAGGTAGCCGAGTACCTCAAATCAGGAGCAACAGGGTTAGACTCTCTGAAGCATTTCCCGATGATAAAGAAACTCTTTCTTAAACTTAATGCAGCCACTCCTTCAAGTGCCCCAGTTTAAAGGCTTTTCAGGCTGGGAAACCTGATTCTCACTCCAAAGAGGAACAGGTTGTCCGATCATAAGTTTGAGGAGCTTCTCCTCTTGAGGTACAATTGTTGGTTTGATGGAAGTTGAGTAGTGCTGATATGATGATGATGTGTTGCCTTCAGTGGTGCTCTACAAGGTCAAGCATGTTAATATTTCCAAGTGAAACTTAGACCACTGAAGCACTTAAAATGCAATTATATTTTATTTATCGACATGGCCGGTATGGAGGAAATATTATTTTGGTTTGACTGTTTATGAGGCTGAAAATACTTATTATTTATTTGATTTCTCTTCCCTTTCCTGAAAATACTTTTATTACTAAACATGAGGTCTCCAGTTGGCACAGTTCAGCAGTTAAGTTTACAAAGAATGGACAAACCTCACTGTGTTTATGTTAAACCATTTTTGCACTATATGTTTTGCACTTTGATACCTACAGCTCCTAAATGGTCTGAGGCACAGTTTAATGTTGGCACTGCTAAAAACATACTTTCTCCCCATTTAAATGGCAAAAATAAATACATCTTTCAAAAGTTTCAACACACTGTATGTCGTGTTTTGTGATCCACTGCTTCTTCCTAGTGATACTACGTACAATGATTAGATTTATAGCACTGCTGTATCAACCCCAAAATGATGTGTTTGCATTTGCAGAGGGTTGAAACAATAGAAAAAGATTAAACAGACTGATAAAAAAGTGACACATAAACAAACATTGTTAGTTTCTAATATAGTTTCATTTATTTCATCATTAACTTGCACTCACACTGCCATTTTAACCATTTTAGGTTCAGGTCATTAGGTGGCACAGTGCACTTGTGGCAGTATACTGCTAACATGAAAGCAAGCTAGAAGACTGGCATCCTTGCTGGGAATCCCGTTAGGGAAGCAACACATTAATAAGAGAATTCTGGGTGAAACCAAAGTTACTTTCCTTAGTAACTAGTTACTTTGAAAGTAACGAGTAACTTAAAGTAACTGAGTTACTTACTGGTGGTGGTCAGAGGGCCCGGTGGCGCCTGTGTCCGGCAGCCTCGCCTCTGTCAGTGCGCCCCAGGGCAGCTGTGGCTACAATGTAGCTGCTATCGCCAGTGTGTGAATGTGTGTGTAAATGGGTGGATGACTGAATGTAGTGTAAAGCGCTTTGGGGTCCTATGGACTAGAAAAGCGCTATACAAATGCAGACCATTTACCATTTTACTTTTGATAGCAGTAACTAGTAATGTAACTAAGTTACAAATTTAAAGTAACTTACCCAACACTGCTCATGTATCTGTTTTTTTCTTCTTCTCTTCTTCTTATTTGTATTTGGCTGTGCTGATTTGTTGCTGTTTGTATTCCAAAATAAAAAATCAATAAATCTTTTTTTTTTTAAAGAAAGAGTAGAATAGAATAGATCTTTGTTGTCACTGTTACCAGAACAATAAAATACAGTTTGACATCTCTCTGTTAGCAGCATGTAGATTTTTACATTAAAATTCCTTTAGGATAAGAGAAGAAAAAAATAAACTTAAACTCTAAGAGGTACCTACACAGGGAATGTATGTAGCAACATAAGTATCTAGACAGTTATGTAGATAGATGGACGATATATAATAACAAGACTGGTTTCTGAGTTTTACAGCTGGGGTGGACGAGGCTAAGCATTAAGTTTTCCAATGAATTAAAAGTCTGTCTGGGTCTTTGGTTGATTAATAGGCTGGTGTGAAAAATTGCTGCCACACCGCCCCCTCGACCTGTGCTTCGAGATTTCTGGTAGTTAGAATGACTCGGGGGTGTTGACTCATTTAAACTAACATAATCATCCTGCTGCAACCAGGGTTCTGTAAGGCAGAGTAAATCGATTTGTTGATCACTATTAACTTGTTGTTCCTAGAGTATTTAAAAGTAGAATGGGAGGCAGAGCCTTCAGTTTTCAGGCCCCTCTTCTGTGGAACCAGCTTCCAGTTTGGATTCAGGAGACAGACACTAGCTCTACTTTCAAGATTAGGCTTCAAACTTTCCTTTTTGCTAAAGCATATAGTTAGGGCTGGACCAGGTGACCCTGAATCCTCCCTTAGTTATGCTGCAATAGATGTAGGCTGCCGGGGGATTCCCATGATGCATTGAGTTTTTCCTTTCCAGTCACCTTTCTCACTCACTATGTGTTAATAGGCCTCTCTGCATTGAATCATATCTGTTATTAATCTCTGTCTCTCTTCCACAGCATGTCTTTATCCTGTCTTCCTTCTCTCACCCCAACCGGTCGCAGCAGATGGCCGCCCCTCCCTGAGCCTGGTTCTGCCAGATGTTTCTTCCTGTTAAAAGGGAGTTTTTCCTTCCCACTGTCGCCAAAGTGCTTGCTCATAGGGGGTCATATGATTGTTGGGTTTTTCTCTGTATCTATGAAGCGCCTTGAGGCGACTTTTGTTGTGATTTGGTGCTATATAAATAAAATTGAATTGAATTGAAATTGAAGTCATGTACTAACAGAGACTTGGAGGAGAGAGACCTAATATTTAATAATCTTCATGTCTGATCCATGAAACCAGCTCAGCTGCAGTTTACTGAACTGGTTTCTTTTATTTTCTGTTTTCATTTCGTCTCTTCAAGGTCAGACGAACTCGACTATCAGCTCCCTTCTGTTTCATCACACACACACACACAAACACACACACACACACACACACACACACACACACACACAGACAGTATCCCCCCTTGGAGGCAGAGAGCTGCTGTTTTCAGTTTAAAGGCTATCAAAACACTGCTTTGAAGACAGAATTTATCTGTGTGTCTCCTTGTG
This sequence comes from Aulonocara stuartgranti, assembly GCF_965226115.1. Classification (NCBI taxonomy): domain Eukaryota; kingdom Metazoa; phylum Chordata; class Actinopteri; order Cichliformes; family Cichlidae; genus Aulonocara; species Aulonocara stuartgranti. Next base: position 36,437,078 of record NC_138960.1, read on the forward strand.
TGTGGCGTGTGTGTAGTTTGTATGTATGTGTTGTTGCATGTGTGTCACAGCGGGCCATGGAGAAGCTGTTTTTATGTGAAAGTGAAGCTGTTTTCTGCTTCAGGGCTTCAGCCAGTCACGCTGCGTGGGAGGTGTTTGTGTGTGCTTCAGTGTGTGGATACAAGGCGAACAGCTGTTAGTATTTGAGGACTGCTGGTAGCACACACACACACACACACACACACACACACACACACACACACACACACACACACACACACACACAGTTGGTGTGTGTGTGTTGAAAGTTTCCACTTTCAGGCTGGTAAATATTTAAATGTAATTTTCTGTGAGTTGTGAATCTGTGTTTGTGTGTGTGTGTGTGTGTGTGTGTGTGTGTGTTTGTACCTGTTCAGTCCACACACGCACACACACACTCACACAGACTCACAGACACACAATCATGGCTTTGCCCTCCCTGAGGTTTATCTCCAGATGATGTAAACTCTTCCTTGTTTCTGTGTTGTGTTGATATTCTTGGACTCGAGCAGTGCAGCTTAGCATGACTCACAGTGAGAATAATCCTTCTGTGTGTGACTCTGGGACTCTCAAAAGACCCTCGGCCTCACACACACAAGCTGTGTCCCAATTCATAGACCACAGGCTTCGGAGGACCCGGCCTTCATGGTCTAGGTGGGCCGGATAGGCTGGAAGTAAACGGCTGTGAAATGGGACGGTCTAGACTTCAGATTTGCGTCACCGCTGCCTCGGTGGAGTTTAACCCTTTAAAGCCAGTTGGAGCGGGCACGCTCCGTTTTACATAACTATTTTTAAATCCCGGTAGCACTGCAACCATGTAAGCTAGCGCAATAATTTGTTTGCATATGAAACCGGAGAAGTTGTACTCACATCTTATGCCATCAGCTTGTCCTCGGTCACGGTTTCCTTCCACATATAGCTTTGCAAAAACTGCATAAAAAGCACTTGCAGCAACAAAAACATAATATTCCAGAAACACCCTTTGCCGATTCGATCAGCTGTTTGTAACACTTCCTACGTCCATCAGCGCGAACTATCGCATGTCCGCCATGACCTGCCCGAAACCGGAAGTGACGTCATTTTGCGGAAATGTAGTTTTTTTTTACCATCAGGGCCTTATGAGCCTATACTGGTGTTTTTCAAAGTCATGTTTGACTTTATGACTTTCTATGTCGTTTCTGGGATGCTTAGGACTCATATTGCACTGCTGGAAATAGTTTCTTTTGATGCATATGCTGCTTTTTGCAGATTTTCATTATAATATTTATTTTCGTTTTTCCTGCAGTATATAAAAATTGGTGTATTTCAAAAATAAAACTATGAAGACATTTAAAATAAATTTCCTGTGGTGGGAAACTATTTTGTGCAACTTTTTTGTATTTACAGTTTTGAGGGATAAGCCTCTTAAATTTCTCTAACTAGAAATATATGTTAAAAAAAACAAAAAACGATTTTAAATTTTTACTTTATTTCACTTTTTTGCAATTTATGTAATTACTATGCACTTAAGGCATACATATTATTAAAAGTTGGGTTATAATGGTTGTATTAATGTATATCAACTTGAAATGCTCCCAAAAATGGCACTACAACATGTAAAAATATAATATAAGCTTTGGCGGACTTGGTTCTATGGTAGGTCTTAAAGGGTTAATAAACTCGGCCGTCTGCTCCTTGCTATCTAAAATATAACAGGATACTGGCGTAAACTCTCAACTATCTCACACTTCTGTTTAATCAGTTTGACGTTTATTCAGCTGTGTGATAACTATAACTTTAATCTCAGCCAAACCGATTTATCAAGGAACAAAGAAAACACTGAAAAAAGCCAAAAATTTAAATTTTTAAGTTATCTGAGTGACTTATATATCACATATTCGTAGCGAAAGGCCGCGGGGGGTTTGAAAACGATGTGCTGGGAGTTCGCTGTTCTTGACGGTTTTAGTGAGCCTCGAGCTGGTGGGTAACAGACGTCTCCGAAAACGTCGGAGCACTTGCAAATATGCAATGTCTTGATAAACCAAGCAGATATTTGAAGTTTACACAGCTACATTCTTGCCTGAAAATATGTTAAACGTTTATTTTGTGACCCAGAAAGAATAATAAGAGTAATTTTAAAACTTAGTAGCGGCCATCATTGTTGGAAATTGGAATTGGCTGGGCCGTGCTATGAATTCTGGGATATGGCCACGAAGGATATATCCGACCCATCCTTCAAATCTGGGGAAAAGGGGGACGCATTTGTCGGCCGGACTCGGACGAGTCTACGAATTGGGACAGCCTTCGTTGCGTCGCTGTGATGTTATCGGCCTTCAAATACGGCCTCAGGAGGATGCAGCCTAAGAATTGGGACATACCTACAGAGCCTCTGCAGCCGTTGTCTGACCGCCTTGCTTCTACAGAACCTGCAGCGCGTTATTATAATAATAATAATGGATTGCATTTATATAGCGCTTTTCTAGGCACCCAAAGCGCTTTACAATTCCACTATTCATTCACTCTCACATTCACACACTGGTGGAGGCAGCTACAGGTGTAGCCACAGCTGCCCTGGGGCAGACTGACAGAAGCGAGGCTGCCATATCGCGCCACCGGCCCCTCTGGCCAACACCAGTAGGCGGTAGGTGAAGTGTCTTGCCCAAGGACACAATGACCAGGACAGAAAGAGCAGGGGGATCGAACCGGCAACCTTCCGGTTACAGATTAGCAGGACCCTGAGGTTCCATGAATGCTTAACACGAGAATAGGAAGTGCTGTTACCTTCAGCTGAGACCTGAGCTGACGGACCTGCAGCTGGGTGGCAGCAGTAGATCCAAGCAGGGTTCGGTCATCAACTGCTGCATTGTTAGCTCGGTGTCCTCTGCTGGACTGACTATGAAACACAATTCTACAGTTTTTGGGCTGATCTGAGATTTTTAAAGATGGGAATAGAGATTGAAAATGTGACGTCACTCAGGGGTAAAACCGCAAAGAATTCTGGGAACTCGTGGCAAGAGGTACTAGCGCACGCAGGCTTTCAATTGAAATCAGTTATACAGCGATAAAAAGAAACACAAAAATGTCAAGAAGCCGTTGTATTATTAACTGCAATAGCCGGTCGCATGACAGCCACGGGAAGCCGATGGGTAAAGAGATCGGTTGTTATCGGATTACGTCGTTGAAGAGAAATTGTTCGAGCCATGTTTCCGAGGTAACAAAGACGCGACTGGATTGCAGCCATTCAAAGAGCAAATATAACGTCCCAGAACACTCCAGCTCACAGGTTAGTCTGCTCCAAGCATTTCCACAAAGGTCAGTCTGCTGTTGTAGTTAATGCGTCATTTTTCTTAACATAATTAGTGATATAGGTTACAAGCAAGTCTGGCGCTGAACAGAAATTGTCGCGCTATGCTCCTTTATTTATTGTGCATAAATAGTGAATTGTCCTGACACAATATTGTGTTTCGCTTCTGTTATTATGGTACATTGACAAAAACATATACTTTTATTCACAGGATAAAACAGTTGTTCTGTATCACTAATTGTCCAGTACGATTACAGCATACAGTATTATTGTCACTGCTACATTTCTGTGATGGGTACCAGAAATTATTTCTACTACTAATTAATTACCATTGAGCTCAAAGGTCCTATTAATAAACGGTTAACGAATGTGTATTTATGAAGACGATTTGTGAGACTGGTAAACTTTGTTTGTACGATGGTCTTTACTTTCTACACGGTGCATTTCAAGGTCCTGTACCCATCCGTCGGTAAACTGTACCTGGGCTTGTTGCAGTGACCTGAAGTTACTAAACTTCACGAGTGTATGCACTCACTCCAAGAACCGCATAATTATAAATATGAGCGTGGTGAAAGTTGGGCAGCACGCTGACGTCTTTTCTCCCTCTGTGTGCTCATAAGGGTCCGACACTTTCACTGGTTTGATTTTTTTCCTCGTATCTTTTCTTTGACTTTTCATTAAGTCTGTCTTTGTACGGACCGGCATTGTTCTCCTTTGTTTTGTACATACCTTTTTGGGGGGCAAAGAAAAAGCAAGAATTTATTGGAACCGAAGAATGAACGTTTTGCGGTGCTGCAAATGCTTGCATTTGATGCGGTACTTGGATTGTTTTGCCATGAGTTACCGGCATGCAATGCGCGAAAGTCACGTGGTCTGTCAATCTCTATAACTGCAAATCAAACGATGACAGAGTCGCCTCCATCTTTGTTCAGATGTGTTTCGGGGTCATTTATTTTACTTTGATTCGTGCCGAGTGTGACGCGTCACAGGCCAAACAGTCAGAAAGATCACAACATCATTTCCTGTTCAGTCATGTTTGAGCTCCACAGACATGAGCGCCTCTCTTATTAGAAATTATTAATCCAATAAAGCCATTAAAGCCAGAGATTCCAGTCAGTGTGAGTCTGTGTGTGTGCAGCGTGTGTGTGCTGACCTGTTAGCTGCTTGTCGCCTGCTGCCGGGGCGATGCGAATGTAGGGCGTGGTGAGCTGGGTGACGATTATAGCGGCTATTCATCCAGGAAGGCATGCAGACAGACAGAGAGAGAGAGAGAGATGGCAGGTCTGTACTGCAGCAGAAACATTAGTAACACACAGCGCCCTGCTCTCCTGTCACAGCACAGCGCTAACACAATGCTAACACAGCGCTAACACAGCGCTAACACAGCGCTAACACAATGCTAACACAGCACACAGCACTCAGCGTTTGTGACTCGAGTCGTCTCCTTATTTTGACCCAGTGCTTCCACCTGCTGTCTCATTATTATCATTATCATTGTTATCAATAAAGCAGGAAACGCTGCACTCATCTGGGTTTAAATAAAGTCACTTGAATGCTCTGATCGTGTGAAGAACTCTTGGTGGCAGCTTTAAACTGCTGATCGGCGTCGCTCCGCTTGCAGCTGAGCTCGAGCCGAGCAGCTCCACATCCTGCCTGAAGCCGCGAGGACAGCGGCTCTGTCCATCACATTCACATAACTTTCACTGCTTTGGTTGGTGTCCCATCTGTGAGTGCTTCCCTTAAATTCTTTGAAGTTGCAGAAGCTCACGCTGCTCTGATGGAGGCCTTTAGCTCACCGGGATCTTTGGATCAGAGGTTTCTCTGAGATTTGGGTGAAACAGTAACAACCTGGTCAGGTGGCGAGCAAAAAAAAGCTCTCAGCAGACAGAAGCATGAAGTGCTGTAACACCTGGCTCTGACCTGAACCTGAGTCTCTGCCCTCCTCCTCCAGACTCCTGCACCGAGTTCAAAGCAGTTCTCCTGCTGATCAGCCCAGTGAGAGGTTCATTGTCTCTGGTACCAGGGCTGGAGCTCCTTCCTCTTCACCTGGCAATTGCTGATGCTTGTTGAAAGTTCTCAAGTGGACTTTTCTTCACAGTCCTCTGCTGTCTGTGCACCTTTTCCTCCACTGTTCCCTCCCGGTGAACTTTCCACTCCCACCCCTGTGAGAACAGTTGACCTTTTTAGCGGTGACCTTCTGTGCATTCACCCTCCTGCAGGATGCTGATCATCATCATCTGGACAGCTGTGAGGTCAGCAGTCTTCCTCGTGGACTTCTGTAAGCCACAGCCATCCAAAACACTTCACCTGACTATGGGAATATAAAATCCTACATGAAAAAGCTAGTGTTTGTTTTAAGAGGCTTTAATAAAAGGTTAATGTTGAACTGTAACTGTTGATCGGGGTTACTAAGAGACGACATTTGGTTGCTATGGAAACACTCTGACCTTCCCAGAATGACATCACCTCTTTCCTTCCTGTACAGGTAACCAATCATAAACTGGGTGTACCTGAAGACACGACCTTTCTCCTGCTGAGGTCTGACTGATTCGCTGCCTATTGATTATAGATCAGTATTGATTTACTGCAGCAAACCCCTGTTAGTCTTCTTCTTCAGTCCAAACTGATTTAAACTGAACTGTGAGCCAAACAGAGGAGAGCAGAGCGCTGTTCACCTAAACATACCTGGAAGAGAAGCTCGTTAATCAGCCAATCAGTGATCAGATGTTATTAATCAATCAATCAAGCAGCAGAAGCAGAGAAAGAACAGGAATCTCCTAACCATGTGTTCATCGCACTCACAGAGGTCAGTTAGAAAAAATGTGTTTATTAAAAAAGGATCAATCAGTGTATATACATATACTCACGGTGTTACCATGGCGATCAGTCAGTGCATACAGATCATGAATGTTGAGTCTGACTTAGTGAAGGGTCTCTGCTGGGCCATGAATGGTTTTATACTGGACACTAATCAGGTCCAAAAAATGATGCTGGTTTATATTTGACTGAGAACAGCTCCTGCATGCAGGCCAAAGAACTGCTTATATGACTCATCGACAATAAAGTCAGTGATTATGAAGGACAGAACAAAGAGTGTAAACGGGATTCATGTGCACAATAACCAATCATAAAAGACAAAAACAAAAAAAACTGTAACCTCCAGCACCGCCGCTCAGGCTCCTGGTGGACACACCCACGATATCAGGTTCAAAATCCTACGTCGTCTCGTTCTCCAGAAAACTTACTCTGACTCCGATTTAGCTCAGAGTCAAACTCGAGTTTCAGCAGATGCACCTGCGGCACCGACGTGAAGCTCCTGCATCACCTCGTTCTCAATTACTGGATTCACAATCTGAGGTGTCCACAAACATAATCCTGTCCCTGTTTGATATCAGAGACAGCAAGCATGAAGTCCAAAGATCAACCGCTAACCCGAGGTGCGGTACAGGTGTGATAAAACAGGAGTTTTAACCTGTGTTTTTCTTCGTGCTGTTATTATTGACACATTGATATTTTCTCTCATGTATGTATTTTTATGAGCATTTTTGGTTATTGCTGATGAAACATAAAGTTATTATTGGAATAAAAATCATCATTAACGTGAGGCTGAATGTCAGCTCAAATGTGCGTTTCTCTCCACACGCTTCATAATTGAGGGTGCAGCATTTCTCCTTTGTTCTTTTGAAATAAGGTGGAGTTGATCGTGTGCAGAGATGGAAGGAAGTGAGTCTTTTTTCTGTCTGGCTGCATTTAAACGTCACGCCTGCTTCACACGCTCACAGAGGCGGTATCATGCTTCATTTTACACCTTTACTTTCTGCTGTCTCGGTGTGTTTTAACATTCAGCAGCCGTTCACATCACAGCAGCTCTGTTAGTGCTGCAAGGCATCATGGGTACTCTAAAAGGCAATATGGTGGGTGGGGGGGGGGGGGTCCTACCCCCTGGGGTTGGCCACTAAAGTATGACTGACAGGTACGTAGGGACCGACAGAGCCAATCAGCATATGGTGTTGTTAGCCAGCAGAAACACGAGCTCCAATAAGAGCTGATTAAAGCCAGAACAGTCGATTACTGTGTGTGTGTGTGTGTGTGTGTGTGTGTGTGTGTGTGTGTGTGTGTGTGTGTGTGTGTCTGGTTGATCCTGGATGTCCATCAGGGGAGATAACAGTGTTTTTGTTTAGCTGTGCTGTGCTCTCTGGACACCCATACAGGCCCCGTCATTAGCCTGGGTTTAGCCTGATATTAGCGTAGCACAGAGCTCTCTCTCTGTGCGTGTGTGTGTGTGTGTGTGTGCGTGTGTGTGTGTGTGTCGAGGACATGAGTCCATGGTCCTCCTCTGATTGGAGGATAGGTGTCAGGGACAAGCAGCCATCTGTGAGCCATTATACCTCTAGAACCATTAGCCTACAACTCCAACAACTACACACTTTTCAAAATAAAATGATACAAACTACCTTTCAAAATAAATATTAAGGAAGACTTTTACGAATCTTATAGAAATGGGACCTTGTGTTCACTAAAATGTATTCTATAACCTTTCAAATTAAACTGTACTGCCACCAACATCATTTTGTAGAATTTCACATTTAACAACATAAACTTTCAAAATAAAAATTACATTTGTACCTTTAATCAAATGTCTATAACCATTTTCAAAATAAGACCTTGCACATTTACCTTTCACATGCAGCTAATGAAAAGGTACATACAGAATTTTTCTGATTATAATTTTTCAAAATAAAATGAAAAGGGTCCAACTGGTACTGAATAAATTTCAAAGTAAAATGCAGGCTCTTACCTTTAGTGGCCACTCGCACACAGTCGATCTTTGTCTCCTGTTGGAGAGAAGAGCAAATTAGTTTCCTGTCAACACAAATGCCGACATATTAGCTGTCACATCTGGCAACTACCCACACACACACACACACACACACACTCATCGTAAACAGAGTGGACAGAAGGCAAATTGCTGTGGATCAGTGCCTGTGCTGGCATTTACCAGCCAACACACACTCACATATAACACAGACACACACACACACACACACTGCGTGAGGCAGGTTTTGGTGAAAGGCGAGCAAGAACATCTTGTGTCTTTCTGGTTTTAACAAACAGCCGACAAATTAACCACAAGAGCTCATGAATATTCATCCTCACACACACACACACACACACACACACACACACACACAGAGCAAAGCGAGGCGACAGTAAAAAGCACTACAGCTGCTGCATTATTCAGCACACAGACACGCACATACAAATTAAACCTCCCAGCATCAATAATTAACACCCAACATAATACAATATGTGTGTAACTGTTAAAATTTGTCTTTTCATTACACACATATATGGCATACACACGCACACACACTGTAGCCTATTAGTGTCACTGGTCAGGCTGCTGAAACTTTCTGCACCCCTATTAAACAGCTGTGTGTGTGTGTGTGTGTGTGTGTGTGTGTGTGTGTGTCTGTGTGTGTCTGTGTGTGTGTGTCTGTGTGTGTGTGTGTGTGTGTGTGTGTGTCTGTGTGTGTGTGTGTGTGTATGTGTGTGTGTGTGTGTCTGTGTGTGTGTCTGTGTGTGTGTGTGTCTGTGTGTGTGTGTGTGTGTGTGTGTGTGTGTGTGTGTGTCTGTGTCTGTGTGTCTGTGTCTGTGTGTGTGTGTGTGTGTGTGTGTGTGTGTGTGTGTGTGTGTGTGTCTGTGTGTGTGTGTGGTCTCGGTCTCACTCATCTGGTTTTATGACAGGAAGAACAGAGAAAGTGTTCAAATTGACAGAACAGAGCAGAATCATGTGGAACCTTTGTTAAAAGGGGAAGCGTTGCTCTGTCGCACGCCGCCGTTGGGCTCGGCTGCACGCTGTGATTGGATATCTTGACACCTGCCACTTTTTAAAATAAAAGCCAGAGTGTTTGCTCTCTGATAAACACTGTGTGCACAACTGGTTTAACCCCGGAATGCTTAGGTAAACACCTGAGCTAACACAAGTAAAATATTAGTCTGGATTTAAAGTGAATTCTCTTCCTCAAGACAACATTATTGTCATCTTCATCATCATCATCTGGTATTCAGAATAATCCACCACAAACTCATACAGAAACCAAAGATGAAGGTTCAAAGCTGCCTGGCAGTCTGTTTTTACCGCACAGTCTCAGAGAAGCTTTGTTTCAGGCACAAAAACAACAGGTACTAAAAATGACTCGGTCAGGTTCAGGAGCTTTTGGGTCACTGAAAACACATGTTTAAAAAAGTCCTATCAGGGTGGAGATTATCACACAGTGTGCCACTTTATTGTTTACATGAAATGAATTTCTACAATGGCAGATAAAGACAAAATAATGTTGCTGTTAATCTGACTATCTGCAGTTTGCTTACATGCTTACATCTTGATGCAGGCTCAATCATCCAGGTAAGTAAATCTCCAAAAGTTGATTCTGTTCATCTGGACGTAGAGTTTTGTGGGAGAAAAGTTTCGTCATCATCCAGGTGACGTCTTCAGTCTCAGCTGACTGCAGGTTTCAATCTTATAAACAGTACATTTGCATAATGACTGAAACCAGCCCACTGAAGGAACAATGGGCTGGGAGGTCAGTTCCTTAATCATAATTATGCAAATTCTCATGACCATTGATCAACAACCACTGACCAAAACCCACTGATCAATGGCCATGAGTCCCATTCACAGAGAGTTGGGGAATGGCTGCAATTACAGCATTGTAAGATGGTGACAGATGTACCCTTAGGCCACTCCTCCATTCAGAGATGGTCTTTTTCACGTAAATGGCCTCCTTGACTCCGCCCTCAAACCACATCAAATTCACCAGGGAGGATATGAAAAGTGGCAGGTTAGCCTTCTTAGACTGTGAGCTTTCCATCAGCAATGGGGGACATTTAAAAGCTGACGTGTACCGTAAACCTGCACATACAGTTCTTGTTCAGTATCTAAGGTTTGACTCTCATCATCCACTGGAGCACAAACTGGGTGTTATCAAGAAGCTACAACACAGAGCGATCACCATCCCCACTGACACAGCAGCCAGGGAGGCAGAAGAACATCAAGAAGGCCCTGAGTAAATGTGGTTACCCCAGCTGGACTTTTGTCAAAGCTGGAAAGGCTCCTAAAGAAAGCTCCAGCAGATCCAGGAGGCCATTTACGTGAAAAGGGAAAGACCATCTCTGAATGGAGGAGTGGCCTAAGGGTACATCTGTCACCATCTTACAATGCTGTGATTGCAGCCATTCCCCAACTCTCTGTGAATGGGACTCATGGACATTGATCAGTGGTTGTTGATCAATGATGATGAGAATTTGCATAATTAAGATTAAGGAACTGACCTCCCAGCCCATTGTTCCCTCAGTGGGCTGGTTTCAGTCATTATGCAAATGTGCTGTTTATAAGATTGAAACCTGCAGTCAGCTGAGACTGAAGACGTCACCTGGATGATGATGAAACGCTTCTCCCACAAAACGCTACGTCAGGACGAACAGAATCAAGTTTTTGGAGATACGTGCTTACATATACACACGCATATACAAAGACAGAGGAGTCAGAGTGAGCTTCGGACGTGGCTTCTACATCCAACACAGACCCTCTTACAACCGACCTTGGTTTTGAATACATTTCCTTTTTAAAAAAAATGTAATTTATGTGTGCTGCATGCCCTTTGTTCATTCCTAAGATGTGAGTCTACACCAACTAAAATACTGTCTTTAGTTAATGTGTGAAAGCCTCAGGGAATTCATACTATGGAGTTCCTGTCTCTCTCAAACTTTCTTCTTCTGCCTTATTGTTACCTTATAACAAAAACACGACTTAGTTAGCATCAATCAATAAAAACAACTTAGTCAGGTTCAGTCTTCAGTCTCATAGTGATCCATTGATATCTGCGTGAATATCCATGGTAGACTGCAGACAGGAGCCGATGACAGCTGATCCAGCTGATTTAAATGATTTGAATTCCACTGTGTTGGTTGTGTTACCTGTAAACAGGTGAACTCACCCCATTGGCAGTGCTGACAGCCTGATAGTAAATCCCATAACTCTTATGAGGCAGGAGGGGAGCATTCCAGTAACCACTGTAGGTCCTGTTGTCACCTGTACAAACACAAAGGTAAACAGACTCACTGATGAACTCACAGACTGACTCAGTGAATGATTGACTGGATCACTGACTGACTCGTTTATTAACTCACTAATTAAGAGACTCACAGACTGATTCGCCAACTGACTGAGTCAATAACTGACAGACCCATTGACTGACTAACTAATTGACTGATTGACTGAGTGAATGACTGAATGTGTCACTGACCCACACAGAAGGGCATGGGCGCCCTCAGCTCGCTCATTGGAAGCTCAGCGCTGAAGTAATACTGGGAGTCCAGCAGCGTGGCGTTCTGGAAGTGAATGGGCACTGGATAACAGCGCAGAATCTCTGCAGTGCCTCTGGTCTGCCTGCGGGGGCGCTCCTCTTCCACCACCACCTGGTATTTACTACAGACAGACAGGTTGAACCGTAAACAGATCTTGTAAAACAGAGTCACATGTTTACTGTGATGCTGGCACTGAAGCGAGGCATTATCAGTTTGGATTATGGGAAAAGCAGGATCAGCTGTTTGTGGATCCTGCAGCTTTGACCATGGCTCCAGCTGAGAAGTCCGGTCAAAGGAACCTTTGGGAGAATCAGTAATGCATGTGTTCGTAAAAAGGAAAATGGGATGAAGATCAACTCTTGTTGTTGCAGAATTGCTGCTGTGAGCTTTGCTGTTCGTGATTGTTGCTGATAATTGGCTGGATTTCAGTTCACATACAAGCCGACACATTAAACTGCTCGGCTCTTCTTCTGCCCATCTGTTGATTCATTATTCAGCTCCACATAAAGGTCACCTATGCCTCTCCTCCATCACACTCTCCTTCACTTTTATTAACTTTCCGTCTGTGTGTGGAGGCTGTAACTTTAGTTTGACATTAAACTGATCGTTCATTTCCTCCTGTCAGAGCTGCTATTAAATCCTATACGCAGGTAAAAGACATAAAGGAAGACAAGAAAGGGAAATAACATGAGATATAATATTTTAAAAAATATATAATTCTAGGTAGCTGTCACCTACTTATCCCTGAATAAAAAAAATCCTGTTCACCATCGACCACCAAAGAATTTTAAAGGACATACAAATATCAGATACTTCATTCTGTATGTGACAGTCAGGAGGAGGAGCTGCCTGATTGCTCCTGTGCTGATTTAAAGCCTCATGAACATCTCATTAAAACCTCAGTCTGACCATTATAAGGGCATCGACAGAAAAAGACAGATCAAGCTCTACCGACATTTAAGGAAACTTTAGCAACTTCGGGAAACCTGTCAGATCCATTAAAACTCTCCACGAGAGAAATGATCAACTTTATTGTCAAAGGAGCTTGCAAAGAAAAGCATCTGGACTTCTTTAAGTTACTTGAAGACGTTTCACCTCTCATCCGAGAAGCTTCTTCAGTTCTAAGGTCAAATGGTGGACACTACAGATTACTACACTACAGATTACCACACAAAGATCACTACTCTCCTCAGTGACAACAATACCTACGAAGCCCTAAAGCGAGACCCCACAAGCAGCTACAAAAATAAAGTTATCGCTTTTCTTCAAGACTTTGAAAAGGACAAAATTATTGACCGCCTTAGATATCACCGCCGTTACCCAGGGGATGCCATACCCTGCATTTACAGACTTCCTAAAATCCACAAGGAAGCTGTCCCACTCAGACCCATAGTCAGTAGCATAAACTCAGCCACTTATAACATTGCTAAACACCTTGCTACCATCCTTGCTCCTCTCGTGGGGAACACCCCACACCACATCAAGAACTCCACCGACTTCACCGACAAGGTCCAGAAACTTACCCTGGATCCAGATGAAACCATGGTGTCCTTTGATGTAGTCTCTCTCTTCACTTGCATACCCACCACGGAGGCCGTGGAGACTGTCAGAAAACGACTACAAGAAGACAGCTCCTTGGAGGACAGGACCAACTTCACACCCGATCAGACCTGCACACTGTTAGACCTCTGCCTCACCACTACATACTTCAAATACAACGAAGGCTTTTACAGACAAAAGCATGGCTGTGCCATGGGCTCCCCCGTGTCACCTATTGTAGCAACCTTTACATGGAGGAAGTGGAAAGGAAGGCTCTTGGCTCTTTCAAAGGAAGAGTACCCAGCCACTGGTACAGATATGTGGACGACACCTGGGTCAAAATCAAGACACAAGAAGTGGAATCCTTCACTGCGCACATTAACGCTGTGGATAAAAACATCAAGTTCACCAGGGAAGACACAAAGGACAACTGTTTGCCTTTCCTGGACTGCGCTGTGCACATTGAAGAGAACGGCAAACTCAACATCGAAGTTTACCAGAAGCCCACACACACGGACCAGTACCTCCTCTTTGACTCCCATCACCCTCTGGAACACAAACTTGGAGTAATCAGGACCCTACACCACCGGGCAGAACATGTTCCCTCTAAGCCTGAAGGAAAATAAGAAGGAACACACACATGTAAAGGAAGCACTCAAAACGTGCGGCTATCCTAAATGGGCGTTCTTAAAGTCAGCAAAGAGGCACAGAAAAGAAGATCAGACACCAGCGAGGGAGGATAAGAAGGACAGACGCAACAACATTGTCATCCCCTATGTAGCCGGTGTATCAGAGAAACTCAGGAGAGTTTTCTCCAAGCATGACATCCCGGTGTATTTCAGACCCAGCAACACGCTCAGACAGAAACTGGTTCACCCGAAAGACAAAACGCCAAAACACAAACTTAACAATGTGGTGTTTGCTGTACAGTGCAGCAAGGAATGCTCAGACCTCTACATTGGAGAGACCAAACAACCACTTCACAAGCGCATGGCACAACACAGAAGAGCCACCTCCACAGGACAAGACTCAGCAGTCCATCTGCATCTAAAGGTCAAAGGTCACTCTTTCGAGGATGCCAGTGTTCACATTTTGGACAGAGAGGACAGATGGTTTGAAAGAGGAGTGAAAGCAGAATCTATGTCCACTGTGAGTGACCATCTTTGAACAGAGGCGGGGTTTACGACACCAACTCTCTGCCATCTATAATCCAGTTTTGAGATCCTTCCCAGACGCCTTAACGCCCACTCACATCCTGGGCCATCTGACCTCAGGAATTCGCATGATAAGGTGGGGCCAGGTTTCACAATGAACACACCCGAAACCCTGGCTGATTGTGACCCACGCCCAGTTTCACACCTTGGCTCAGGGGATTAGAGGATCATCAGGGGGTCCTTTTGTCCCTCTGTGGGGGGTCACTCCCACTAGGTTTATATCTGGGACTCTCCACCATTTGACCTTAGAACTGAAGAAGCTTCTCGGATGAGAGGTGAAACGTCTTCAAGTAACTTAAAGAAGTCCAGACGCTTTTCTTTCCAAGCTCCTTTGACTACGATGACCTGGATGACTGAGAACCTTCACAGTCGATCAACTTCATTAAAACACCACAAAAACTGACTTTCAGAAAACTCGACATAAACTGTTTTAGTTCTAACTGAACACAGAACACTTAGTTTCTATCAGTGTTTGTACTCTGGAAACAACAGTTGTGTTCCTCACAGGAGTCTCACACACACACACACACACACACACACACACACACACACACACACACACACACACACACACACACACACACACACAGGTCTGTGAAAACACTTCAAGAACTATACCACCTCTATTAAGTTACATTATACATGCTTCCCTTAGGCAGTATCATCAGATGACACCCAGCTCTATCTGTCCATGAATCCAGGTCTTTATGTCTTAAAGACATAAAGCCTTTCTGCTTCTTAATTCAGATCAAACTGAGGTTATTGTACTCGGCCCTGAAAATCTTAGAAATATGGTATCTAACGTCTTGATGCAGGCTCAATCACCCAGATAAGTAAATCTCCAAAAGTTGATTCTGTTCATCTGGACGTAGCGTTTTCAGGGAGAGAAACGTTTCGTCATCATCCAAGTGGCTTCTTCAGTCTCAGCTGACTGCAGGTTTCAATCTTATAAACAGTACATGTGCATAATGACTGAAACCAGCCCACTGAGGGAACAATGAAAATACATAAACAGGGTGCAACTTTAACACCGATTGTCTGTATGAACAACTCGGTCACCTATAACATCTCCAAGTTTCTGGCTTTGATCCTCAACCCGCTGGTGGGCAGCTCTGAACACCACATCCAGAACACCCTGGATTTTGTTGAGAAGGTGAGAGATGTCATCATGGAGGCAGATGAAACCATGGTCTTGTACGACGTTACATCTCTCTTCATTTGCATCCCAGTCACAGAAGTGTTGGAGGTAGTTCATAAGAGATTACAGGATGACCCCAACCTCAGCAGCAGGACCACTCTCAGCATCGACCAAGTTTGTTTGAACTGTGTCTTCATTCCACCTACTTCACATACAAGGGTCAGTTCTTCAGGCAGAAACATGTGTGTGCCATGGGCTCCCAGTTTCACCCATTGTGGCCAATTTGTACATGAAAGAAGTGGAAAAGAGGGCTTTGCTATCCTACCCTGGAACACCACCAAGCCATTGGTTCAGATATGTGGATGACACCTGGGTGAAAATCAAATCTCAGGACGTGCCACAATTCATGGGTCACATTAACTCAGTGGACCGACACATCAAATTCACCAGGGAGGATATGAAAAGTGGCAGGTTAGCCTTCTTAGACTGTGAGATTTCCATCAGTAATGGGGGACATCTACAAGCTGACGTGTACCGTAAACCTACACATACGGATCAGTATCTAAGGTTTGACTCTCATCATCCACTGGAGCACAAACTGGGTGTTATCAAGAAGCTACAACACAGAGCGATCACCATCCCCACTGACACAGCAGCCAGGGAGGCAGAAGAACATCAAGAAGGCCCTGAGTAAATGTGGTTACCCCAGCTGGACTTTTGTCAAAGCTGGAAAGGCTCCTAAAGAAAGCTATTCCCCAACTCTCTGTGAATGGTCCTCATGGACATTGATCAGTGGTTGTTGATCAATGGTCATGAGAATTTGCATAATTATGATTAAGGAACCGACCTCCCAGCCCATTGTTCCCTCAGTGGGCTAGTTTCAGTCATTATTTACACAAAACGCTACGTCCAGATGAACAGAATCAACTTTTGGAAATATGGTATCTAAGCAGACTCTTACTCTGGATGGCATTACCTTGGCTTCCAGTAACACTGTGAGGAACCTTGGAGTCATTTTTGACCAGGACATGTCCTTCAACGCACATATTACTTTGTCTGGCTATCGGACAAAGTACCGGACTCCGCAATACAACTGCCGGGGTTCTCTGTGCACCGCGCGGACAGGTCACAGGATCTTACTGGGAAAAGCAGAGGCGGTGGTGTGTGTTTCATGATCAACAACAGCTGGTGTGATTATGCGAACGTGCACCCGGTCAAATCCTTCTGCTCACCGGACCTGGAGTACCTGATGATTAAGTGCCGGCCATTCTGGCTACCGAGGGAATTTACAGCAGTGATTATTACGGCTGTTTACATTCCCCCACAAGCCGACACTGACCGTGCACTCAGGGAACTGTACAGCGCGATCAGCAGCGAGGAAACCGCACACCCAGAGGCAGCGTTTATCACAGCCGGAGACTTTAATAAGGGAAACCTGAAGAAAGTCTCACCCAAACTCCATCAACACATCCTTTTCAACACACGTGGAAACCGGCAACTCGACCACTGTTACACCTCTTTCCGGGATGCGTACAAAGCCCTCCCCCGCGCCCCATTCGGCCAATCAGATCACCGCTCCATCCTGCTCCTGCCCGCCTACAGGCAGAAGCTGAAACAGGAAGCTCCAACCCGGAGGGCGGTGCACTGTTGGACGGACCAATCGGAGTCTGCGCTGCGGGACTGTTTTGATCACGCGGACTGGGAAATGTTTCACGTGGCCGCCAGAGACATTGATGAATACACAGACTCAGTCTGTGGATTTATCAGGAAATGCGTGGAAGATGTCGTCCCATCCAGAACAGTTAAATCCTTCCCAAATCAAAAACCCTGGATTAACGGAGATGTTCGCGCGGCACTGGCGGCACGGAACACCGCCTTTGCCTCCGCGAACACATCGGACTACAAACACGCACATTACCAACTCCGGAAGACGATCAAAGCAGCCAAACGTGAGTACAGGGACAGGGTGGAGCAACAGTTTGACAACCCTCGGAGTATGTGGCAGGGACTAAACACGATCACAGACTTTAGAGGGAAAACCAGCACACCGCAGACCACGGCCTCTCTGTGTGAGGATCTAAACGTATTCTACGCTAGATTCGACACAGCGAACACCATGAGACCAGACAGTGTGCGCACCGCGGATGACGTCAGTGCGCACACTGTGTCTGAGGAGGATGTGCGGAAGTGCTTCAGGAAGGTGAACGCACGCAAAGCTACAGGTCCGGACGGGATTCCCGGCCGCGTCCTCAAGTCATGCGCGGCTCAGCTGGCTGGAGTGTTCACACACATCTTCAACCTTTCCCTCTCTCTGTCTGTAGTCCCAGCCTGCTTCAAAATGGCCACCGTCGTCCCTGTACCCAAATCCTCCACCATCTCCTCATTGAACGACTGGCGACCTGTAGCCCTGACCCCCATCGTGAGCAAATGCTTCGAGAAGCTGGTCAGGGACTTCATCTGCTCTGCACTACCCGACTCACTGGGCCCTCTACAGTTCGCATACCGCCACAACAGGTCCACTGATGATGCCATAGCCCTGACACTACACACTGCCCTGTCACACCTGGAGAAGAGAGACACGTATGTGAGGATGCTGTTTGTAGATTACAGCTCAGCATTCAATACCATCGTTCCCTCGAAGCTGGACAGGAAACTGCAGGATCTAGGACTGAGCAGCTCCCTCTGCAGCTGGATCCTTAGCTTCCTGTCTGACAGACGCCAAGTGGTCAGACTGGGCAGCATCACCTCATCCCCCGTCACACTGAACACTGGTGCTCCACAGGGGTGTGTACTGAGCCCTCTCCTGTACTCACTCTCACCTACGACTGCACGGCCACTAACAGCTCCAACATCATTGTGAAGTTTGCGGACGACACTACAGTGGTGGGTCTTATCACCAACGGTGATGAGACGGCTTACAGGGAGGAGGTCAGCGCCCTGACCCACTGGTGTCAAGACAACCATCTCACCCTCAACGTCGCAAAGACAAAGGAGTTGATAGTGGACTTCCGGAGGTGCAGAGAAGTACACACCCCCATCACCATCAGTGGCGCTGCTGTGGAGAGAGTGAGCAGCTTCCGGTTCCTTGGTGTACATCTGGCTGAGGATCTTACGTGGTCAGTACACACAAACAAAACAGTGAAGAAGGCGCAGCAGCGCCTCTTCTTTCTCAGGAGACTGAAAAGATTCGGCATGAGCCCCCGCATCCTCAGGACCTTCTATCACTGTGCCATTGAGAGCATCCTCACTGGATGCATCACCACCTGGTATGGCAACAGCACCGCCTACAACTGCAAAGCTCTCCAGCGAGTAGTGCGGTGCTCTGAACGGATAATTGGAGGTGAGCTTCCCTCCCTCCAAGACATCTACAGGAAGCGGTGCCTGAGGAAAGCGGGGAGGATCATCAAGGACTCCAGTCACCCCAGCCATAAACTGTTCAGACTACTTCCATCAGGAAGGAGGTTCTGCAGCATCCGGTCCCGTACCAGCAGACTGAGAGGCAGCTTTTTCCACCAGGCCATCAGACTGCTGAACACGTCATAGACACCTCAGCTTCACTACTGGAACTTTAACATTATGCACTCCATACTGTACAGTAACGCCACTGTTTTGCACATGTCTCACTCTGTATATTTTATATATTTTATTATTATTATTATTTTTATTATTTTTTATTTTTTTACTATTTAATTTGTAAAAATGTGTATACACACACACACACACACACACACACACACACACACACACACACACACACACACGTAGGAAAATATTTAGTATACACATCCAGAAATGCATACACTATTATATATTGTACATATATTTATTAGTTTCAGGTTGGCCATTCTTGTATTTTGCTCGTTTGTGTTGTTGTGTTTGCACATCTCTGTTGCTTGTGGGGCTCGCACACAAGAATTTCACTCGCATGTGCTGTACCAGTGTGCCTGCACATGTGATGTGACAATAAAAGTGATTTGATTTGATTTGATATTAAACAAATATGTAAGACTGCTTTCTTCCATTTGTGCAACATCTCTAAAGTTAGAAATATCCTGTCTCAGAGTGACGCTGAAAAACTAGTTCATGCATTTATTATTTCCAGGCTGGACGACTGTAATTCATTATTATCAGGATGTCCTAAAAACTCCCTGAAAAGCCTTCAGCTGATCCAAAATGCTGCAGCAAGAGTCCTGACAGGGACTAGAAAGAGAGAGCAGATTTCTCCTGTTTTGGCTTCCTGTTAAATCCAGAATTCAAAATCCTGCTCCTCACATACAAAGTCTTAAATAATCAGGCCCCATCTTATCTCAATGACCTTGTAGTACCATATCACCCTATTAGAGCACTTCGCTCTCGCTCTGCAGGCCTACTTGTTGTTCCTAGAGTATTTAAAAGTAGAATGGGAGGCAGAGCCTTCAGTTTTCAGGCCCCTCTTCTGTGGAACCAGCTTCCAGTTTGGATTCAGGAGACAGACACTATCTCTACTTTCAAGATTAGGCTTAAAACTTTCCTTTTTGCTAAAGCATATAGTTAGGGCTGGACCAGGTGACCCTGAATCCTCCCTTAGTTATGCTGCAATAGGTGTAGGCTGCTGGAGGATTCCCATGATGCACTGGGTGTTTCTTCTTTCTTCACACTTATTAATCCCCAGCTCTCTTCCACAGCATGTCTTTAGATATGTGCCAATTCCTCGGCCGCATCCTTTGGAGGCCGCATTTGAAGGCCGATTACGTCACAACCAGGAAATGAAGGGTGCTCCAAATGCGTCCTTTATTTCCCCAGATTTGAAGGATGGGTCGGGTGTATTGTTCGTGGTCCACCATATCCCAGAATTCCTAGCGCGGCCCCGCCAATTCCAGTTTCCAAATATGGCAGAAGCAACTTATTCTTATTACTCTTTGAAATATTTTATTAATTCAATTATTATTTATAATATTTGTATAATAATATAAAATACTTTTCAAATGCGGCAATGGAGTATATCTGCTCGGTTTATCAAGACATCACATATTTGTAAAAGTGCTCTGATGTGTTTGGAGACGTCTGTTACCCACCAGCTCAATAGTTAGCCGGGAGCTCGAGGGTCACTGAAGCCGGCGAGTGCAGCGGACTCCCGGCACATCATTTCAGATCCCCATGGTCTTCACTACTTAGGTTAAACATGATATATAAGTCACTATGATAACTTATAAATGTACATTTTTGGCTTTTTTCAATGTTTCATTTGTTCCTGAGTAAATCGGTTTGGCTGAGATTAAAGTTTTAGTTTTCACACAGTTGAATAAACATCAACCTGATTAAACAGAAGTGTGAGATGGTCGAGAGTTTACTCCTGTTATATTTATAGTGTCCTGTTATATTTTAAATAACAAGGAGCAGACAGCCGAGTTTATTAAACTCCACCGAGACAGCGGTGACGCAAAACTGAAGGCTCGACCGTCCAATTTCACAGCCAATTTCACCGGCCTTCAGAGAACCCGGCCTATGTGGGCCGGGTCCTCTGAAGGCCGGCTTAGGAATTGGGACATGTCTTTATCCTGTCTGCCTCCCCTCACCCCAACCAGTCGCAGCAGATGGCCCCGCCCCTCCCTGAGCCCGGTTTTGAGGTTTCTTCCAGTTAAGTTTTTCCTCCTTACTGTCACCAAATGCTTGCTCAAAGGTCAACGTCTGATTGTTAGTGTTTTCTCTGTATAACAGGATCTTTCATTGGGACAACTGCTGTGATTTGTTGCTGTATAAATAAAATTGAACTGAACTGAAGTGAAAGTATTGTGGCTCTAGAGTAAACTTTCTTTTCCAGCAGAAGAGCCTGTATGTGGTTTATACTGGGCTGCACCTGAATGCAGCACGGTTAGTTTTTAAGACGGCGTGTGTCCCTAGGGACGCTGGAAACAATAGTTGTGTTTTTCATAGGAGTCCAGTTCAGGACAGAAGTTACATATCAACACACACACACACAGTTTCTGACACACATCTGAAGGTGTGGAGGGTGAAACTGCAGTGTTGTCACATTTCCTGCTGGACAGGAAACTAATGGAGGACAGGAAGGCGCACAGACACAAACACACTGTTTTTAATTCGCCTCTGAAAGGAAGAGAAGAAGAACAAATTGGATCATTTCTGCCTCGTTCTTTCAGTTCTCCTCCCCCCCACATCTGTCTCTTTCTTTATGTCCTTTCTCCAATCACATTTCACCACGCTCGAGTCGCAGGACTTGTTGTGTGTGTGTGTGTGTGTGTGAGACAGTAATCTGATTACAGCTGCAGGTCGCTGCCGGCAACACCTTTTGTCCTGTGATGCGCGTATCCTACATACGCGTGTGTTTGAATCTGTGTGTGCGTGCCTGAAGGCCAACACACACTGTGGTGTCAGAGAGAAAGTTAAATATAAACACGCAGACCTTAAATCGTATCTCGGAGCAGCATCTGTTCAATCTGATGGATTTCACATCAGACATCATGTCGATTAACACAGCGCAAATCACACACACACACGCCTCGCCCCTACACAAAAGGAAAAACAGATCTCGCTTCAGCTGAAAAGATCCATTTTCCTCCTTTCAGCTTCCTCTTTCTTCGCCCCCACTCAAACACAAGAGTCACGTTCGAGTGACTGATCTGCAGCGTTCGCAGCGCTCTCTCGCTGCTTGCACAGAAAACACGGCCACTCGCTGAAGTGGCGACGAGCACGTGCAGGTGCTTCCGTGAGATTCTTTTCAGACATCTAGCAAACCAAAGAAAGCTGAAGTGGAACTGGAACTGCTCTTGCTGAGCAAACGCAGGCAGGAATAAACAGCTGACATACACCTCCAACAGCTTCACTGGGTTTCATCCACCCAGTCATCACACAGCAGTGGCAGCACGGTTGCCTCACAGTTTAATTCCACCATCAGGTCTTTCTGTGTGGAGTTTGCACGTTCCTCCTGTGTTTGCGTGGGTTCTCTCCCAGTCGTTGTCTGTCTCTATGTGCTAGCCCTGCGACAGACGGGGGCCTGTCCAGGTCCTACCCTGGGGCTGAATAGGCTCCCGTCGCGCCCCTACATGGAGGGTTGGTGACGTCGGGCTGCTGTCTGGTGGTTAGCTACAGAGGTGGGGTGAGGTTAAACTGTTCTCACTTAATGCTGAGGGTTCCTGATGGGTGGAGAGAAACGCCGTCATATGGACCAAACTCCATCCAAAGAAGGTCTGAGAGGATACACACAGCTCGAAGCCGACATTCATGTTTGGATGACTTCAAATCGCAACAACAGTCGCTTTGTAGTGTAAGGAAGACCCTACACTGATCCTCGGCTTCATGGCTCAGATATGTGGAGTCAGCGAGCGTACGAGCTGCACTTACACTAACTGCAGAACCAAAAGCCACGCCCACTGCCACAGCCTACTCCACGCTCGTTAACACAAGCAGTACATCAGTAGATACGCACAAGCGTCGAGGCCACCAGCTACCCAGCATGCAACACTTTGTGTGTCTCTGCACGCGGGGCTGCTGCAGTATCACGGAAAGACTCACTGTGATTATTTCACAATGACACTTTTGTGTTTTTCATCTTTTTTTTAGCAAATTATTCAGAATTAAAATGAGTAAAAATCATTATTTATACAGCACCAAATCACAACAGCAGTCACCTCGAGGCGCTTTATATTGTACAGTAGATCCTACAATAATAGATACAGAGAAAAACCCAACAATCATATGACCCCCTATGAGCAAGCACTTTGGCGACAGTGGGAAGGAAAAACTCCCTTTTAACAGGAAGAAACCTCCGGCAGAACCAGGCTCAGGGAGGGGCGGGGCCATCTGCTGCGATTGGTTGCGGTGAGAGAAGGAAGACAGGATAAAGACATGCTGTGGAAGAGAGACAGAGGTTAATAACAGATATGATTCAATGCAGAGAGGTCTGTTAAAACACAGTGTCCTCATTATCATAGAGACTCCGTGAGGTGAGATCTCGCGTGGAACTCCACACTGAGGGAAATGAGCAGTTATTTCATGGTTCTTCCATTTGCGAATTATCGCACCACCTATTGTCATCTTTGTCCTGTCATCTGTAGCCCATTCCAGCCTTGTGTAGGTCCAGTCTCATCCCTGACATCCTTGGAAAGCTGTTTGGTCTTGGTCATGGTGCAGAGTTTGAATCTGGACATACTGATTGCTTCTATGGACAGCTGTCTTTCATACAGCTAACGAGTTGAGAAGGCTCCCGGTGTCAGCTCCTTACCTGTATGAAACACACCTGGGAGCCAGAAATCTGCTGATTGATGGGCACAGTCTCTATGGAGATGGGTTTTTGGAGGGGTAGCAGGAGGAGGGAAGCTGCAGAGAGGCGTGTAAGACTGCAGCTCTGCTTCCTGGTCCCAACTCTGGATAGTCATATTTTGGGGGGGTTTAATAAATTTGTCCATATTTCTAGAAATGAGAGCTGCTCCATCCAAAGTGGGATGGATGCCGTCTCTCCTAACAAGACCAGGTTTCCTCCAGAAGGTTTGCCAATTGTCTATGAAGCCCACATCGTTTCTGGGACACCACTCAGACAGCCAGCAATTTAAGGAGAACATGCGGCTAAACATGTCACTCCTGGTCTGATTGGGGAGGGGACCAGAGAAAACTACAGAGTCCCACATTGTTTTGGCAAAGTTGCACACCGATTCAATATTGATTTTAGTGACCTCCGATTGGCGTAACCGGGTGTCATTAGATTAAGCAAATATACCTGCCAGTCTCTCCATTACAGCTCACCTTAGTGTCTCCACCTTTAGGTCACTGCTCTTGGCCTGTAGTCATGTGACAAGCAGGTGTTCATTATCAGCGGCAGAGCCTACCTGTCTGAGACGCCGTCTCACACGCTGTTTCCTGTCTGTTTGTAGTGTGTGTGTGAGACTGACACATTAACTGATAATCCCTGGGTAATCCTCTGTGTTAGAAGTGGGCTTTGATTAGCCCCGCCCGCTGATTGTTAATTAACCAAATCCCTCGCTAAAGCCCGATGACAGAGCCCACTCAGCTGTTGACATGACGACTGTTACTGCAGATACCGCCTCCCTCTGGGCAGCAGTGAGTGTGTGTGTGTGAGACAGTGAGTGTTTTTTAATTTCAGGACAAGTCTTAATTTCCTGTTAGTGATGTGAGCAGTTTGTCGCCTGACTTCCTGCTTCAGGGCGGTACACGTCGGCGCTTTAATCTTTAACAGCAACGTCATGAAATGTTCATGGAGTGGGAGATTGATGCTGCTGAATATTTGAACAGGTACATTACCTGACCGGGGCCCCACGGCTCTGAGCGGGCTTCAGCAGGACGGTGACGGTGGAGTCGGTCTGATTCAGAGGAGACTCCTGATCGTACGCCGGCATCAGAGGAGCTGAAGAGGAGGAGGAGTTACAATATGTTCAGCTCATTCCCTCCTGATTTACCTTCACACTGAAGCAAAGAGTGGAAATGACTCAAAGGCCTGGCGAGGAGCAGAACCACACCCGAGCGCACAGGACACAGTGGAATCAGCTGATTCCTTCCAGCTCGACTGTTTGTGTCGGGAAAACCCAGGTCCGGTCTGCCTGTTTACTCTCACCCGCCTGAACACTGTGACTGAAAGCTCCGTGGGATTAAACGCACGACTGGCTTTTCAAAATAAAATGTCAGTAAGAGCCAGTGAGAAGCACTATTGAGTTAACCCTTTCTCACCCAGCCCAACTTGTTTTGTAGTTTTGGCTGTAAAATGACATCTTTCAGGAAACATTTGAATTTTCTCTCTACTCCAGAGTTATGGTCATGTGACGCATATTTCTCTGTCCGTGTTGAGACAGCAGAAACTTGTGAACGCTTTGTGCTACTGTGATACACAAAATAAGCTCACCTTGTCTTCCTTCATTGCAGTCATTTAAAGTAAAAACAACAATCTGAGCTCTTAGTTTGACAGTCCTACCTGAGATCTTGGTGGTAAACTGGGTGATAACAGGGGGCCCAAAGCCTTTAACAGTGGAGGCTCTTATTGTGAAGGAGTAGGTGGAGCCTGGGTAGAGGCCGGTGAACATGTGGCTTGTCTCATTGGCCGGTTTCAACACCCTGCCGCTCTGATTGGACAGGTCAAACTCCGTGTCGAAGGAGCTCAAGGCTTTGTAGGATATCTGGGGAGAAGACAGACATCGGGACCCAGATGACTCACGGGGTCTGACTGGGAGACTGCAAAGCCTGCTGGGAGTTGTATGTATTTACCTCATACTGCCGGATGAGGCCGTAGGTCTGCAGCGGTTCCCTCCAGCTCAGGCTGATCTGCTGCTCGTAGCTGCTGCCGAGGATCGAGTCCACGGGGACTGCCCCGGGAACTGAAACCAAAATGTCACCATAGGTTACCATCGGAGGACAAAGCAGTAGACTCTACTGTGTTTCTACTGTGAAACTGTTGTGACTCTACTGTGATTCTCCTTTGATTCTACTATATCTCTACTGTGACTCTGCTGTGATTCCACTGTGACTCAAGGGAGAGTTTTACCATCCTCGTCTGTCAGCACCAGAAGCTCCTCGCTCTCCTTGCGTCCTTCGGGGTTGCTCAGGATGAGTCTCAGGCTGACGTTGGTGAAGGGTGGAAGGTTGCGTACGGTGTGC
Organism: Aulonocara stuartgranti; assembly: GCF_965226115.1. Classification (NCBI taxonomy): domain Eukaryota; kingdom Metazoa; phylum Chordata; class Actinopteri; order Cichliformes; family Cichlidae; genus Aulonocara; species Aulonocara stuartgranti. The sequence continues at coordinate 36,463,236 of NC_138960.1, forward strand.
GTCGGCATGGTGCTCCTTGTGTCATACACCTCCTCCTCCCGCACCTCCTCCTTTGCTGGCTCCCTGCAGGAGAAACAGCAGGTGCTTGGAAAGAAAGCAGCTAGACTTTAAGTTTCATCTGAGAAGCTTCTTCAGTTCTAAACCAAATAGTTGAGTGGTATTCATCTATTTATCAAGTTGTCCCTTATGAGGGACCCACTACTGATCATGTGACTCATCACATTAGCCAGTGGGTGAAAAAAAGTCGTGGGTCATTATCAGCAGAGGTTTCAGGTGAACCAACTGTGAGATCTTGCCCCACTCCATCATGTGACTTATTAAGATCAACGGCCCAGGATGTGAGTGGGTGTTTAGGCATCTGGGAAGGATTGTAGATGGCAGACAGTTGTGTCGTAAGCCCCGCCCTCTGTTCACAGTGGACATAGATGCTTCTTTCACTCGTCTCTCAAACCATCTGTCTTGTCTGTCCAACATGTGGACACCGGCATACTCGAAAGAGTGACCTTTGGTAACACCTGACACCTCAGCTGATAATGACCCACACCTTGGCTCATGTGGTGAGTCACATGATCAATACAGGTTCAATGACCCTCATAAGGGACACCCCCACTAGGGTTTAAATACCTGGGACTCTCCACCATTTGGTTTAGAACTGAAGAAGCTTCTCGGATGAAATGAAACTTAAAGAAGTACAGTTTCCTTCTTTCCTAGCACCTCAGAGCCCCTCCTACCTTCACCTGTTCACCACGCCCTCCATCCAGCTGTGGTCCAACTCTCTATCTCTAATTTCTGCTGGACCCTCCTTCTCTTTTTGTATGATTACTCTCTTCTGCCAATCATTGGCCCCTCCCTCTCACTTCATTTGGTTCATTACTATCTCTACCATTGGGACCTCCCTCTCTTCACCTGTTGGCCCCTCCCTCTTGCTTCCTGTGTGTACCTGCTCAGGGCCCCTGCAGGTCTGTAGCGGTACTGCACAGTCAGGTTGTAGCTGTAGCAGCGTGTCACGTTGTATCCGAATGGTTCCCAGCGAACCGCCACCTGTTTGGACTGGATGTCAACGACTTCAAGACGCCGTGGGCCGTTCATCGGATCTGAAACCAACACGGAGACCACACAAACAGGAACACGTGATGAGGATAATGAATTGAGACACACCTGTGCTCACCTGTACCCCTTCTTATCCTCTCCACAATGATGAAAGTAAACTGAAGCTCCTGCCCTGTTGCTGCTGTTCTTAACTTCTGATGGATGTAAACATGTTTTCTTTGACGGAGGATTCGGGTGTTTGTCCTTAAACTGAAGGAAGCAGTGTGAACGTCACGTTGTCACGTCTCTAAAATCCTCTATGTGTGTAAAGTGAAAACAGAGCTGGCGAAGGGCTCAGCTCCGCTCTGCTGCCAACTGTCGCCAAACCGGCGCCTTGCTCTGGGGTCAGTCGGTGCTCAGCCAATCAGAGTTGTCAGGACCTGACCAGGTGACCTCCATCTGAGTTTCTTCATCGCTCAGCATTTTTATCGGCACGCCTCGTCTCCATCGGCTGACCTTCCTGTTGGTGTTAATGACTGAAGCAGCATGTGTCAAATGCAACAGAACAGCTCACTGCATGCACACAAAATCACAAACATAACTATGCTTCTTACCAAAGCACGACTGCAAATCCTGACATGCATCTACATGTCCGTAGGAAAAACACCTCGCTACAGTCTGCTTCACTTATATCTGGGCTTTGCTTTTCCTCACTTCTAATATGAAGTAATCCAGCCAGTGAGACGATGTGAAGAAAATAAGGTGTGCCATCTCTTCCTCAAACCTCTGTTTGTTTCTTTTTGTTGTCCATCACACACGTCCATCTGTTTTCTTACGGACATGCTGATGGATGTTAGGACTCCCAGTTGTGCTTCGGTAAGAAACGGTTATGTTTGTGGTGTGAATATTTCGAGCTGTTGAAAGAAAGATGATTACACTGCATAAAATAGCTGACGCTCAGCACATTCGACCAGACGAGGAAAAATCCAGCCGGTCGGTCTGGTGACTCAAACCAGCTCTCCTCCTCCTCCACAGTCCTCGTTTATAACGTGCTTTACAAACATCAACATCACAGCTAACAGCTGGATTTTACCGTTTCAGTGCAGCTAGCCAAACAGTGAACAGCCACTTCCTGCCACAGACATAGACAGTAAAGTGGACAGTCTGTCCTGGTTCAACATGAACTCACTGCTGCAGCACTAAAGTGATCCCCTCACACTCACGTTTAGTTTAAGTGCCCTTAATTTCCTCTGAGGTATCCATCCTGTCAGTAGTTAGCTAACATAAAGTAATGCGAGTCTGTTAGCACCAACCAACCAATCACATGACGTCACATCCCATACTGACAGAAGATGGCGCTGAACACGACCCAACATCACAGACAGACTTAGGTCCAGGCTCAGTGAGGTATATTAGCCTTTATGTGTAAAGAGTTTCATTTCCCCGTTAATGAGTGAAATTCTGGGATTTTATCAGCAGGTATCTGTGCCTGTGTGATGCTCCCCTACAATATGATGATCAGCTGATAATTCAGCACTCCACACAAACATGGAAAAAGAAACAGATGATTAGCAGGGATTGTGTTTCCCAGTCACCCTGCATGTTTCCTGTTTATCACGTGTGTCTCCAAACAGGCAGAAACATATAAAACCAGTGGCTGTTAACTAAACCCGAACCTTGCAGCATCACCAACATCCAGCTGGATAGAAGCCTGAGGAGTGGACCAATGGGTATCCAGCACTGCAGACTCCACCCTGACGCTTCACTGAGGACGGAAACAGACTTCAACTCAAACTTTATTAACACACAGCATGAACACAGATGGAACCATCTGGGAACCATTACAGCCCGTCCAGTCTGGGCTCCTCAGAGGGGGGGGGGGCACACAGAGCCCCCCCCCCCTCCCCCCTCTGAGCCTCCAGCAGAGACTTTAACCAACACTGGAAAAAACCCGAGCTCCCTCTGAGACACAGAGAGGGAGATTAAAGGAGGCTTCGAATTGAGCGCGCTCACACACACGCATTCACACGCACACACACATACACGCACGCGCGGGCACACACACACACACACACACACACACACACACACACACACACACACACACACACACACACACACAGTCTTTCTAGTGGCCAATCTAAGTGCTTTATTTCAAGATGACAGACAGCGTTCCACTCAGAGGGGGAATGATAGATGAGAGCAGGAAAGAGCAATTTCTCCTGACAAACCCCTGTGTGTGTGTGTGTGTGTGTGTGTGTGTGTGTGTGTGTGTGTGTGTGTGTTCAGGTATTTTCTGCAGCTGGTGAACAATACCTTTCCTGTTCTTTGTTGTCGTTTGTGGTTGTGTGTGTGTGTGTGTGTGTGTGGGGCACAATAACAGGAAAGAAGTTTTCTGTGCAGCCGCAATCGACCACACACACACACACACACACACACACACACACACACACACACACACACACACACACACATACACACACACTGCAGGCTTTTAGCTGAACACAATAGAGGCACTTGTGAGTTTCTGCACCTCGATTGTTGCTCTGAAAGAGAGATGTCGACTTAAATGCTCTGTCTGCAGGGAACACACACACTCACACAGCGACATCGCTACGGCAACAATGTGGGTTGGGGGTCAAGGGAAGGAGGGGGGGGAGGGCATTGAGGTGGATCCCATTACCCATAATCCCCGAGGGAAGAGTGAACGCTATCACATAAAATCCTCCCATTCCCCTCTGATCAAACCTGTGTGTGTGTTTGTGTGGTCGTCATGGTTTCCATCCCATCATTTTTTGGGCTGACATTTAAATTACTTGGAGCCAGTGCACCCAGTTGCTGACATCACCAGGTAGTTTTCCACAACATGGCAAAAACTACAAATGACAACCGTCAGGAACTACAGAGCGCCATGTTCACAGCATTCACTGATTACACCAGTGTGTATTCAGATTACTGATTACACCAGTGTGTACTCAGATTACTGATACTTTGATAAAGCTCAGATTACTGATGTTAGGTCAGACTGTGACAGTAAGGTGAACCTTTTGCGAGGTCAGACACCTGCAAAGGTAAGATGCTAACACCAACCTCCAGACTCAGAGTGAGCTCAGGGAACTGTACAGTAACGCCACTGTTTTGCACATGTCTCACTCTGTATATTTTATTTTATATATGTTATTTATTGTTTACTCTATTTAATTTGTAAAATATGTGTACACACACACACACACACACACACACACACACACACACACACACACACACACGTAGAAAAATATTTAGTATACACATCCAGAAATGCATATACTATTATATATTGTACATATATTTATTAGTTTCAGATGTAGCCATTCTTGTATTTTGCTTGTTTACGTTCTTGTATTTGCACAACTCTGTTGCTTGTGAAGCTCGCACACAAGAATTTCACTCACATGTGCTGTACCAATGTACCTGCACATGTGATGTGACAATAAAAGTGATTTGATTTTGATTTGATTTGATTTGAACGGAGATAACCAGCCAATCAATCAATCAGGACAGTAATCAATATATCTTTTTTTATCTTCTTCAGGTTTATTTTCTTTTAAAGGAAAATTAGATATTAGTAATAGCAAAAAAAAAATAAATTATGTTATATTGTTATATTATTCTATATTAAATTATTTATTTATTATTTAAAGGAGTCCCAGGCTTCTACCTTTCTACCTTTAAAACCCACCACCAGCCAAATGGCTGGTAGGCTTTTAGCTAGGCTTTAGCTTCAGCCAAGTGGAAGCTAAATTGGCTAGTCATTCATATGTAAATTAGGTTGTTAGCTGGGAATTCTGGAGGGAGGGGAGTGGGGGTGTGTGGATGAGGGGGTGGGGGAGCTGCTAAAAGCTGTGAACTTCCTTTTGTGTTTCATCTTGATGCATTCTCAATCATCCAGGGAAATAAATCTCCAAAAGTCACCAACTTGGAGTGTTTCAGTTTGCCATCTTAGGCAGAAATCAACACACATGGGTGTAGGTCCTTTGTTGCTGAGATTTATTGATAAAAACAGTACAAAAAACCAACCATTTGTACACATATTTACAAATAATAATAAAAAGTGAGTGAGTACATTTCAACATTTTCAGCAATCACTCACAATCCTGGCACTGCCATGGTATCTGTAGTCTGCATTTACCACATGTGTATCTGTAGCAGTGAACACATCGCACAGTGGCCTGATTTTTCTTGCATTTGTGTTTGACCTGACACGTGGCTCTTTTTCCAGGACTAGGTGTGGAGGGTTGTGTCCGAAGCAACTGTTCTTTTCTTGCCTTCTTCTCAGCTACATGAGAGTGAGCCAACTCTCTTGCAAGCTCCACCACATTTACATATGAATGACTAGCCAATCCACTAGTGGATTGAGGAATTTCCCTGCGAATCTTGTTGACTGTGCCGAGGATGGTGGTTTTCAGTCTAAGAAGTTTTTGCGCAAGTGAAAGCGATGTGAAAAAATTGTCCGTGGTAACATTTCTGCCCTTGTCTAGGAATGGTTCCATCAGCCTCATTACTACATTTTCAGAAAGTCTCTCCCCAGTGGGACGATTGGGGTCCTTGCCAAGATATGGGAAGACATTGCAAATGTACTTGGATTTTAGGTCGCAAGCCACCCAAAACTTGATCCCAAACTTGTCAGGTTTACTTGCAATATACTGCAGGAAACAGCACCGAGTCTTTGATGGGAAAAGCTGTTCATCAACGGTGATATGTAGACCAGGGTTGTAGCACGTGATGCAGTTGGTGACCAATGATCCCCACACACTGGAAATTGCAGCGAACTTATCAGTCTTTGCTCGATTTGCTCCATTGTGGCATCAATCAGACCACTGGTATAATGTTGAAATGTACTCACTCACTTTTTATTATTATTTGTAAATATGTGTACAAATGGTTGGTTTTTTGTACTGTTTTTATCAATAAATCTCAGCAACAAAGGACATACACCCATGTGTGTTGATTTCTCCCTAAGACGGCAAACTGAAACACTCCAAGTTGGTGACTTTTGGAGATTTATTTCCCTGGATGATTGAGAATGCATCAAGATGAAACACAAAAGGAAGTTCACAGCTTTTAGCAGCTCCCCCACCCCCTCATCCACACACCCCCACTCCCCTCCCTCCAGAATTCCCAGCTAACAACCTAATATACATATGAATGACTAGCCAATTTAGCTTCCACTTGGCTGAAGCTAAAGCTTAGCTAAAAGCCATTTGGCTGCTCTCCGGGTTTTAAAGGTAGAAAAAGCCAAATGGCAGTCCGTGGTGATGTAAGTGTTAATATTTCAGTTTTCTGGGTCTTTGGAACTCAGAAACCAAATGAATTAGAAGGTGTGGTTATGGACAATTTCTTTTAAGATTTATAGACTAAATGTTGAAGTGCTAAATCTGATCAGAAGACGATGAAATGACCTGGCTGACTTTATCAAAGTAAAGCTGCCTTCCCTCCTGGGTCCGGTGTAAAGAGCTGCTTTTCTTTTTTTCTTATTCTTTTTTTCTATTTTCTTATTTGGACTCTGCTTGTAAATCTGTCCTCGACGTAGGCTCCTTGGCTAACTGATTTTACCAGAGCCGCTAGAAAAGAATGTAGAAGATGTGAAAGACGGTGGAAAAAAGAGAAAGCTCTTAAGACTAGCTGGAAAGTCTATCAGAAAGCAGTAAAGGCTGCCAAGCACTCCTATTTTTCCCAACTTATTGCTGCCAGCTTGCATAACCCTCGTGTTCTATATAAATCTAGAAATTCTGTACTTAATACAGAAGGCTATGTTCTTTTGCACTCTTCTGAGGTTATGTGCAATAAGTTTCTTAAGTATTTTGTGGACAAGATTGCTAGTTTGAGACCTCTGACTCTATCTATTGCTGACCCAGCCATGCATGGTTCTTGCTCAGGTTTGTTCTCTGCTATTTTACCAATTCTTTTACCTGATTTAGAGAAACTTGTGCTGAATGCTCAACTGTGTGGCTCTCCAAATGACGTTGTTCCTCCCCGTTTTCTCAAAAAGGGATTTCCTACCATCGGACCACACATTCTGAACATTATTAATACTAGTCTTTTGTCTTGGTGCATTGTCAATCATCCAGGAAAGCAAATCTCCAAAAGTTGATTCTGTTCCTCTGGACGTAGCTACAAAACGCTACGTTCAGATGAACAGAATCAACTTTTGGAGACTAGTCTTTTGTCTGGTCAAGTACCTAGGGAGTTTAAGCATAGTCATACATCCTTTACTTAAGAAACCAGGCTGCTTCATGCCCTGGAGGACGGGGCTGTGGCCCCCCCACACCCTCTAGCAGATCATTACATGAAGGAACCTTTTAAAAAACAAAAAACAAACGCGTCCATGCTCACAGATGTACACACGGGTGATCACACCCACAAACTACACCCTTTTTGGCTCCTACCTCAAAGCACACTGTGTTCTGTTGATCTTATGTGCTGCACAATAATGTTTAACATTTAGTATTTACTGTCATATTCCCATATATCATTGTGATGTTGTTTATTCTATTACTCTTGTTCTCTTCTGCTTGTTTTCTTTTTTCTTTCTCAGCAGGTGATCCAGGTGATTGATATATGCTTTTTCTTTTCTTTTATTCTTCTTTTTTTTTCTTTTTCTGCTCATTCTGTTGGTTTTTGGTTTTTGCCCTTCTCCCCCGTCCCTCTTCTCAGCTGTTTCTCTTTCCCTCTTTCTTTCTCCCCTTGGCTTAATCCCCTCTGCTTTGGGGTGTTCCACAGGGATCTATTCTTGGGCCGTTATTGTTTTCACTGTACCTTTTGCCTCTTGGCGCGATTTTCCAAAAACATAAAGTGTCATTCCATCTATACGCAGATGACTGCCAGTTTTATTTACCTTTTAGTCATTCTGATAGTTTCCCAAGTTGACCTCTGCTTTACTGCCTTAGTAATGTTAAAGCATGGATGGCCAAAAACTTTTTAAATTTTAATGATCGGAAGACGGAAGCGATCTTATTTGGTCCAAATCATTTTTCTCACGCTCCAGATGTTGATCTTGCCACTTTGACTTCCCATTTAAAGAGTTCGATCACAAATCTCGGAGTAAAAATTGATTCTGCACTTACCTTTGGTCAGGTAAACGGGGTGGTAAAATCAGCATTTTATCACCTCAGACGTTTATCAAAGGTTAAGCCCTTTCTTTCCAAGCGTGACTTGAAAAGTGTTATTCACGCCTTTATTTTTTCACATTTAGATTATTGCAATTCTCTTTTAATAGGGGTTGGGCAGGGCACTTTATCACGCTTGCAACTAGTGCAAAATGCTGCGGCACGATTTTTAACTGGTAGAAGGAAATTCGACCACATCACTCCGGTTTTGGTCTCTCTACATTGGCTTCCAATTGAATTTAGGATCCGTTTTAAAGTCCTTTCATTGGTTTTTAAATCTCTAAAGGGTCTGGCACCTGTTTATTTGTCTGATTTGTTAAAGCCCCATGTCCTCATTCACTCGCTTCGGTCAGCTGAGCAGCTGTTGCTGCTTTCAGTCCCAAAGTCACGGCTGAAACTTATAGTAGACCGGGCGTTCTCTGTTGCAGCACCGATGCTTTGGAATAGCCTTCCACTCCATATTAGACAGGCTACATCAGTGCCAGTTTTTAAGTCCAGATTTTTAACCTATTTTCCAACCTATTTTTATTCCCTGGCTTTTAACTCTGTGGGTAACTGACATTTTATTTATTAATTTTATTGTTATGTCTGCTTTTTGCTATTTTATTACTATATTTATATTTGTATTGTACAGCACTTTGGTCTACCAGGTGTATTTTTAAAGTGCTATATAAATAAACGATAATGATGATGATCTTCTGTGGCCTCTGACAGTGGACTCGTCTCTGTGCTTGTCCTGCTAGACCTCAGTGCAGCATTCGATACTGTCGACCATAATATCCTATTAGAGCGATTAGAACATGCTGTAGGTGTTACAGGTACTGTGCTGCAGTGGTTTGTATCATATCTATCTAATAGACTCCAGTTTGTGCATGTAAATGGAGAGTCCTCTTCACACACTGAGGTTAATTATGGAGTTCCACAGGGTTCAGTGCTAGGACCAATTCTGTTTACATTATACATGCTTCCCTTAGGCAGCATCATTAGAAGACATAGCATACATTTACACTGCTATGCAGATGACACCCAGCTCTATCTGTCCATGAAGCCAGATAACACACACCAATGAGTTAAACTGCAGGAATGTCTTAAAGACATAAAGACCTGGATGGCCGCTAACTTTCTGCTTCTTAATTCAGATCAAACTGAGGTTATTGTACTCGGCCCTGAAAATCTTAGAAATATGGTATCTAACGTCTTGATGCATGCTCAAGTTGATTCTGTTCATCTGGACGTAGCGTTTTCAGTGAGAGAAACATTTCGTCACTCATCCAAGTGGCTTCTTCAGTCTCAGCTGACTGCAGGTTTCAATCTTATAAACAGTACATTTGCATAATGACTGAAACCAGAAGTCCAGATGAACAGATTCAACTTTTGGAAATATGGTATCTAACCTGATTCTTACTCTGGGTGGCATTACCTTGGCCACCGGTAACACTGTGAGGAACCAGGATATGTCCTTCAATGCACATATTAAACAAATATGTAAGACTGCTTTCTTCCATTTGCGCAACATCTCTAAAGTTAGAAATATCCTGTCTCAGAGTGACGCTGAAAAACTAGTTCATGCATTTATTACTTCCAGGCTGGACGACTGTAATTCATTATTATCAGGAAGTCCTAAAAACTCCCTGAAAAGCCTTCAGCTAATCCAAAATGCTGCAGCAAGAGTCCTGACAGGGACTAGAAAGAGAGAGCAGATTTCTCCTGTTTTGGCTTCTTGTTAAAATCCAGAATTCAAAATCCTGCTCCTCACATACAAGGTCTTAAATAATCAGGCCCCATCTTATCTTAATGACCTTGTAGTACCATATCACCCTATTAGAGCACTTCGCTCTCGCACTGCAGGCTTACTTGTTGTTCCTAGAGTATTTAAAAGTAGAATGGGGGGGAGAGTCTTCAGTGCGCTGGTTTCAATATCTAATAATTAGTAACACACACACACACACACACACACACACAAGCTGTGGACTCTCATTCTCCACATTACCAGGACATGTTTGTTGCCCACATGAGTCTTTTTTTAATCTTCTGCTGGGTTTAAAAAGCTGAACTCGTCTCCCTCTGCGTTTCTGAGCCTCCCTCTTCCTGTGACCTTTTCAGCCAACACGACCCTGACTGATGGAAACAGATTTCCAGCATTCACCCTGCTGACACACACACACACACACACACACACACACACACACACACACACACACACACACACACACACACACAGCTGGTGCTTTGTTCTCAGTGAAAAGCAGGAAATTTCAACCTTTCAGAGTTTTATGATGAGAACCTCGCTTTCTCCTCCTTTATCACGGCGTTTCTTTGGAGCTGGGTGTTAAACGATTACAGTGAAATAACTTTGCCTCCATAGAATTATGAAACCCGGTCAATATAAAATCGATAGAAGTCATTTTGTTCCACATCGTCCAGCCCTTTTCTTTAACACATATTAACCGAACTGAGCTCATATACTGTAAATGGCTCGTAGCCTAACGCCCCCTACAGTCTGTGGCCATAAACGCTTACCAGCTAATGACATGCTGCAGATATGTGCATAAATCAGTGATGCTAATGTTTTTGTATGAGGAACAAATCACCTTTCATAAAGTGACACATAAACACACACTCAGAATTATTACTGCTCTCTTTTTTCTGTGGATGTTCTGAGGTCACTTCCTGTCTGATGGATTGTCCACACTCTTCCTCGTGCCGCTGTTACATGTGTTCACTTTAAACACCACAGAAGAACAGATTACAGGCAGAGAGACAAGTGATGAACGTCTGAAGGTGACTTTAAGATGAAGGGGAGGAGGAGGAGGAGAGGTTTAATTTTTCATTTCCAGGAGATTTAATATGAGAGGATGGCTGAAGACGAAGAGAGATGAGAATCAGTGATGGATGATCGAAGGCGCTGACCAGAACAGCCGCTTAGTGAGAGAGCAGCTGGAAACCAGTGAATCCAGTCTAAATACAGATCAGGTTCTCCATATCCTGTGACAGGGGAACTTTCTGCCATGAACGTTCTGCTACACATGAACGTTATGGTACAGATGAATGTTCTGTTATACATGAACTTTACGGTACAGGTGAACGTTCTGATATGAACGCTACGCTACACATGAACGTTATGCTACAGGTGAACGTTCTGCTATGAACGTTCTGTTACACATGAACGTTATGGTACAGGTGACCGTTCTGCTACATATGAACGTTACGGTACACATGAACGTTACAGTACAGGTAACATTCTGCTACACATGAACGTCATAGTACAGGTGAACGTTCTGCTATGAACGTTCTGTTACACATGAACGTTACAGTACAGGTAACATTCTGCTACACATGAACGTCATAGTACAGGTGAACCTTCTGCTATGAACGTTCTGTTACAAATGAACGTTACGGTACAGGTGAACGTTCTGCCATGAACGTTCTGCTACAAATGAATGTTATGGTACAGGTGAACGTTCTGCTACACACGAACGTTATGGTACAGGTGAACGTTCTGCTATGAACGTTCTGTTACACACAAACGTTACGGTACAGGTGAACGTTCTGCCATGAATGTTGTGCTACACATGAACATTACGGTACAGGTGAACGTTCTGCCATGAACGTTCTGCTACACATGAACGTTACGGTATAGGTGAACGTTCTGCTATGAACGTTCTGCAACAAATGAACGTTACGGTACAGGTGAACGTTCTGCTACAAATGAACGTTATGGTACAGGTGAACGTTCTGCTATGAACGCTCTGTTACAAATGAACTTTACGGTACAGATGAACGTTCTGCTATGAACGTTCTGCTACACATGAACGTTACGGTATAGGTGAACAGTCTGCCATGAACGTTCTGCTACATGTGAACGTTACGGTACAGGTGAACGTTCTGCTTCAAATGAACGTTACGGTACAGGTGAACGTTCTGCTATGAACGCTCTGTTACAAATGAACTTTACGGTACAGATGAACGTTCTGCTATGAACGTTCTGCTACACATGAACATTACGGTACAGGTGAACTTTCTTCTACAAATGAACATTACGGTACAGGTGAATGTTCTGCTACAAATGAACGTTACGGTACAGGTGAACTTTCTGCTACAAATGAACGTTACGGTACAGGTGAACGTTCTGCTACAAATGAACGTTACGGTACAGGTGAACGTTCTGCTATGAACGTTCTGTTACAAATGAACGTTACGGTACAGATGAACGTTCTGCTATGAACGTTCTGCTACACATGAACATTACGGTACAGGTGAACTTTCTGCTACAAATGAACATTACGGTACAGGTGAACGTTCTGCTACAAATGAACATTACGGTACAGGTGAACGTTCTGCTACAAATGAACGTTACGGTACAGGTGAACTTTCTGCTACACATGAACATTACAGTACAGGTGAACGTTCTGCTACACATGAACATTACAGTACAGGTGAACGTTCTGCTACAAATGAACATTACGGTACAGGTGAACGTTCTGCTATGAACGTTCTGTTACAAATGAACGTTCTGCTATGAATGTTCTGCTACACATGAACATTACGGTACAGGTGAACTTTCTGCTACAAATGAACGTTACGGTACAGATGAACGTTCTGCTACAAATGAACGTTACGGTACAGGTGAACTTTCTGCTACAAATGAACGTTACGGTACAGGTGAACTTTCTGCTATGAACGTTCTGTTACAAATGAACGTTCTGCTATGAACGTTCTGCTATGAACGTTCTGCTACACATGAACATTACGGTACAGGTGAACTTTCTGCTACAAATGAACGTTACGGTACAGATGAACGTTCTGCTATGAACGTTCTGCTACACATGAACATTACGGTACAGGTGAACTTTCTGCTACAAATGAACGTTACGGTACAGATGAACGTTCTGCTATGAACGTTCTGCTACACATGAACATTACGGTATAGGTGAACTTTCTGCTACAAATGAACGTTACGGTACAGGTGAACTTTCTGCTACAAATGAACATTACGGTACAGATGAACGTTCTGCTATGAACGTTCTGCTACAAATGAACATTACGGTACAGGTGAACGTTCTGCTACAAATGAACGTTACGGTACAGGTGAACGTTCTGCTACAAATGAACGTTACGGTACAGGTGAACGTTCTGCTACAAATGAACGTTACGGTACAGGTGAACGTTCTGCTACACATGAACATTACAGTACAGGTGAACGTTCTGCTATGAACGTTCTGTTACAAATGAACGTTACGGTATAGGTGAACGTTCTGTTACACATGAATACAATAAGAACTTCTTAGATGACTTGTCTGATCTGTTGGCTGAAATTATGCCAAAATATGATCATGTCCTTATTATTGGGGACTTCAATATTCATGTGTGCTGCCCTGACAAGCCAATGGCAAAGGACTTTTTAAATCTTATTGACTCTTTTGATCTTGTGCAACCTGTGTCTGTGCCTACACAAAAATATGGGCACACGTTGGACCTTGTTTTAACTCACAATTTACCTGTCTCTAACTTAGAGGTCTGTGATATTGTATGGTCAGACCATAGGCCTGTCTTGTTTGAGGTTTTCCTTCCTTGTACCAAAGTTAATCTTCCTCCTGTTGCTGCTAGGAGCTGTCGTATTTTTAACCCTTCCTCTGCTGGACAGTTCTCTATTGTTTTTAATCAGAACGGCGGCCTTCCTGATTTCATATGCAATGATACAGAAGAGCTGAGTACGTGGTTTTACTCTGTCTGCCAAACTGCTTTAGATTCAGTGGCCCCCTTTAAGCTTAGGCAAGTAAAAGCCAAATCTGAACCCTGGCTGAATGAAGACACCCGGGCTGCCAGAAGAAAGTGTAGGAGAGCTGAACGTAAATGGAAGAAGGATCAACTTCAGGTGTCATACCAAATGTTACAAGACTACTGGAATTCTTACCAGAAAATTGTAAAAGATGCTAAGAGGAAACATTTTGCTGCTATTATTCAGGCAAATTGTCGTAAGCCTCATGTCTTATTCAAGACTATTGACATGGTCCTTCATGCTCCACAGACTGCTGGTGTCGAGTCTTCTCAGGAAATTTGTGAAAACTTCCTGCACTTTTTTATTGATAAAGTGCTATCTGTCAAAGCGCAGACTTCCCAGTCCGTTCTCGACCCTTCTACCCCTGTCCCTAGTTCTGCTGTCTTTGACAGGTTCGAGCCAGTTTCCTTGCTCTGCCTGCAGGAGTTGGTTGCTCACATGAAGCCCTCAGGTTCCCCTTATGATGCTCTCCCTCCTCGATTTTTCAAAGAGGTTTTTCTCACTATAGCATCAGCTGTACAATCCATTGTAAATAGTAGTCTGTCCTCTGGTGTTGTACCTGTCAATCTCAAACATGCGGTGATTCAGCCTCTACTCAAGAAACCTGCTCTTGATCCTGATATTATTGCGAATTACAGACCTATTTCCAAACTGCCTTTTATCTCAAAGATTCTTGAAAAGGTCGTTTACAAGCAATTAATGTCCTTCCTAGAAGAACACTGTATTTTAGAAGTTTTCCAATCTGGTTTTAAAGCTTTACATAGTACCGAATCTGCCCTTTTAAGAGTTTTTAATGATGTGTTTTTGGCAAATGACTCAGGTGACTGTGTTATTATTGTGCTGTTAGATTTAACTGCTGCTTTTGATACAGTGGATCATAATATTTTAATTTCCCGTTTAGAGCAGTTGGTGGGTATGCGGAGTACCGCACTGCAGTGGCTCAGATCCTATTTGGCAGAGCGAACTTTCTCTGTGAAACTCGGGGAGTTTGTATCCTCTGCTGCTTCTCTTCAATGTGGGGTCCCACAGGGTTCAGTTTTAGGCCCGCTTCTTTTCTCTCTATATCTCCGACCCCTTGGGTCTATTTTCAGGAAACGTGGGATTTCTTTCCACTGCTACGTCGATGACTCCCAGATTTATTTCCCACTTAAAAAGATAAATGGCTTCTCAGTAGACTCGCTGCTCAGATGCCTTGATGAAATAAGGGCCTGGATGGCTTTGAACTTTTTACATTTTAATGAACAGAAAACAGAAGTGATGGTTTTTGGTGGCGCTTCTGAGGCCACTATTATAGATCTTGGTTCACTGGCACAGTATGTTAAACCAGTCATCACTAATCTGGGAGTTAAAATAGAGGCAAATCTTAAACTTGAAAGCCAGGTCAGAGCTGTTGTAAGATCTAGCTTTTTTCATTTGAGGGAATTAGCCAAAATAAAACCCATCTTATCGAAACAGCATTTTGAGACAGTAATCCATGCCTTTGTTACTTCTAGGCTGGATTATTGTAACGCACTTTATTTTGGGGTTAGTGATGCGTCCATTAGGCGGCTGCAGGTTGTGAAAAATGCTGCAGCACGTCTTTTAACTGGAACAAAAAGGTTTGAGCACATTACCCCAATTTTAATTTCACTCCACTGGCTACCTGTACATTTTAGGATTGTTTTTAAAATTCTCTTATTTGCTTTTAAATCTCTTAATGGCCTGGCCCCCCCCCTACCTCTCGGAGCTACTACAACCATATACACCTGCCTGTTCCCTTAGGTCCGCCAATCAGCAGCTCCTTAAGGTACCGAAAACTAAGTATAAATCAAATTCAAATTCAAATTCAAATTTTATTTGTCACGTACACAGTCATACACAGTACGATATGTAGTGAAATGCTTGGACAACTGCTCGTGACCTAAAGAAAACAAAAAAGGAAAAGGCTATGAATAAGATAGGAAATAAATATGAAAAATTAAAAAGGTGATCGTGCTTTTGCTGTAGTTGCTCCAAAGTTGTGGAATGATCTACCCTTGCATGTTAGTCAGGCCTCTTCTCTCTCTGAATTTAAAAGTCTTCTTAAAACATATTTATTCGCTGAAGCCTTTGGCATTGATTAGAGGGGTTGACTCAATTTGTTTTGACATGTTTCAATTTATTTTAGTTTTTTAGTTATTTATTTTATCTTATCTCATTTTAATTTTCTTTACTTATGCTTTTAGCATGTACAGCACTTTGTGAACTCTGGTTTTATGTTAAAGTGCTTTATAAATAAAGGTGGTATGGTACGTTACGGTACAGGTAAACGGTCTGCCATGAACGTTGTGCTACAGGTGATCATGCTGCCTCACACTGACACAAACACATTCATGAACTTGCTCGCCTTCAATTTTCATTTCACATTTTGTCTCTCATGTCTGAACTTCATTCCGCAATCATTCCCAGGGGGAAACAAACAGACGCTGCGACTTTGGGACAACGATGTCAGCGTCCACTGAGACATCTATTGTGTTGGCAATCCTCTGAGCAGTGCTCGCTGTCTTTTAGCTCTGGTTTGGTCTCCACCAGCTGCTTGCTTAAAATCAGCTTGGGTCTCACTTATAAAGGCCTGATGACGACTTCTCAGTATTAGACAGCATAATGCTGGAACGTCGGAGAACCAAGCACAGAAGTAAAAGCACTAAAACGTCAGAGAGCTGAGCAGAGCGTGAAAATCTGAGGTGGAAAGAGAAAAAACTCAAATATTCATGTGATATTTTTCTAAAAGCCTCAACAAACAGCACACACACTTTAATGGATGTTAACACACACACACACACACACACACAAAGGTTTTTATTTCATGACCGATGCTCAACTCTTCATCTTTCTATAAGCGGGAGGATTCCAGCTCGGCTCTCCTCGGCTTCTGGGTTCGCTCTGACTTCTGGTGCCACCAAACGTTCAGGTTTTCAGTTTTACTCGATTTATCAATGTCTGCTTCTCAGGATCAGCTCTGATACTGACACCTAGGCTTTTTACCACCCACAGCTTTAAACGTATTGATCGTGTGCAGCTGCTCGTCCAGCAGACGGATGTCTCAAGAAGCATTTAAAGATGTTATTGATTCATTTTGAGGCTCCACCCACACGGCGTTTGTATTCAGAGCTTTCCTCCCTCTGTCTTTAAAGGACTCATCAGCTCTGCAAACATCTGATTTTCATGAATAAACAGATGAGTGAGCACACAGAGGACAGACGTGGTTACAAAGTGTCCAGGTGCATAATGGGAAATGCAAGAATCAGTGTTGAATGAGAATGTGTTTGATTGTTCTGCCGTGTTTACCTCTGACTACATGTACTACTAAATGTAATAAAGTTTGTTTTTACATGGCAGTGTGTATGTGAATAATAATAATAACAATAATGAAGTAGAAGAAAACATCAAGTGACTGCAGAGAGATAACACAGCCTTCTCTAGACGGCCTGAACTGAAAACAAATGTTTGTTACATCAGTGAAGCTTTATCAGAGTTTCGTTTATACATCAGAGGATGAATAAAGTTTGATTGAACACACCACAGATCACAGGGAGATGTTCAGACGGCCTCGCTGATCCTGATGGAACGTGAAGAGTTTGTCGCACTGATCAGTGATCAAGATGAGGGTATGAAGCAGAATGTGAAATGACGAAGTCCTGTTTATCTGCCACCACGCTGAGTCGCCTCACTGAGCTCTAAGTCCTAAAGCTTGTATGATGGACACACTCATCCATTATTGACGACACACACACACGCAGGCTGCTTCATAATTGATCAGCACTAAAATGAATAAATAAAAGTGAGTTGAAGAAAGAGACGAGTGCCATCAGAGCGAATGTTGAGAGTGTGTGTATCACAACACTAACAGTGTGTGAGCCCTCAGTCACACACACACACACTCACAGTTTTTAACATATCTTTGGTTTCTCCGTGTTTCCTGCTGTCAATCTCAGAGGAGCGCTTGCTTTAGTCTGCTGACAGTCCCAGAGAGGTGGAGGTTATCACACAGACTGACACAATCACTTTGTTTTGTGATCTAGGACATACTGAGGAACCAAAAAACTCTCACCGACTGTGAGAACACTACCAAGGGCCATTAGAACCTCATACAGGCTGTGAGAACACTACCAAGGGCCATTAGAACCTCATACATGCTGTGAGAACACTACCAAGGGCCATTAGAACCTCATACAGGCTGTGAGAACACTACCAAGGGCCATTAGAACCTCATACAGGCTGTGAGAACACTATCAAGAACCATTAGAACCTCATACAGGCTGTGAGAACACTACCAAGGGCCATTAGAACCTCATACAGGCTGTGAGAACACTATCAAGAACCATTAGAACCTCATACAGGCTGTGAGAACACTACCAAGTAGGACTGTGTGATATGACTAAAATCTCATATCCCGATATAAGATATTTATCGTCCCAACAATGACATAAATCACAAAAGTTTTACATTTTCTGTAAATTCTGTGAATCTCGGGCAGCTCGACTTGTGTGACGTGCTTTCAGCTGAGTGTCGTGTAGCTGGAGTCGAGTGTTTTAACTGATGAGAGATGAGATGATGAGATAGCCTTTATTTGTCAGTTGCAGGTCTTTTGCCCACAACCGAGATGACAGACCTTGCCGACCGTACATACAATACAAACATCACATTGGGGAGACAGGTCAGGCCAGGTAGCGAGGAAAAAAAAACACTGAAATGTGCAACACAAAAGGATAATACAGGAATGCACAGGTATCAACACACCATAACACCAGACTTCTCGTTAAAGGGTGTCAATAGCATTCAGAGACCAGTTGATCAAATCCATAATTCTCTTTTAGGTTTTAGACACAGACTGTGAGAGAGTGTTCCAGGGAAAGTAATACAAAAAAGACACGAGACTAGACAAGGACATAAGAACTAGCAGGAAAGATAAGGGAGAGGAGAAAAGTGCGTCCGCCTCCTCCGAGAGCCAAATCAAGATGCACGAAACGATACATTTTTAGACACAAGTTGTAACGGCTGCCGTTTTCTTTGTGAGTATTTATTACACGGCGTGCTGCGGGGAAAAGCCTGCTCTAACGTTGGAGTCTAAGGTTTATTTTGAGCACCTGACTGCTCTTTCTTTGCTTCTCATCCGTAAACTCTCTTCATACTCTTTCACGCGATTCTGAGTCTGACGTGGGGACCCGATTGCACCATAATTTGCATACTACAGTTTTCTGACTTTTCATAACCAAACCATGTCCATGCTACAGAGGTGGCCTCTCATTTAGGAATCAGGGCTCCATTTGTTTTGACTGGACCTTCTGTTTGTCATCATTTCAGTTTATTTTGAAAAATCTCAACAGGCTCTTCAGCTTCATTGTGAAAGGTTTATGTGGAAAATAAACAGGCGGACAGCGGAGCCACACACTGGGTTTACTGTCATTGTTGCTAATGACAGCGTGTAAAAAAAGTCGCTTGTCTCTCCGTAGTGTGGTTATTTTAAATATAAGAGAAAGAGAGAACTTTAAGAGATTACTATAGCCACTACAGTGACCATCAAAACCATGAAAAAAATGTTGCCATAAACAGTTTATTTTGTGACACCACGAAACAAAACGATAGTGTAATATGAAACGATAGATTTTTTCATATCGTCATCCGATATATATATTGTTATATCAAACAGCCCTACTACCAAGGACCATTAGAAACTCATACAGGCTATGAGAACACAGCAGACCTCATCCACACCATCACCGCGTCACCATGAGCAACTAGAGCTTTCTTAAAGACCATTAGCACAAAGACCCTCATCAGGTCTCATTAGAAATGCAGCAAAAGCTGTCAGAGCTTTATCAGCACCAATGATTCACCACAGACCCTTACAATGTCACCAAGAACCATTACAGCCTCCTCAATGACCGAAATAACATCAGTGATCATCAGAACTTGACTGCTGGGCATGTTTTTCATTTTTCCTCCTGGAATAAGAGGCTCTCAGTTGGCTTGTACCAGGAAGTGCATCAAGAATCCAAGTGCATGTAGGACAGCACACATGCGCATAACAGCCTTCAAAAGCACACTAAAGGATGAACCTGCTCCTCACTGTCACAGGTCAGTGTGACAGGAAGCCTCTGAGGGTGGGGGCTATGGAGGGTGTAATGGGGGGGGGGGGGGGGGGGGGGGGGGGTTCTACAGACACACAAGTTTATAGGAACATGACAGTGGCTGCGAGGTGTTGAAATGAGTCATGAAGCAGCAGGTCTGAGACGCCGGCATGTTGAAACCTGACACAGTTGTTCACAGTGTCGCCACTGGAACGACTGACAGCAGGACTGGAAAACATGAAGTTTGGAGGCAAGCACACAAAAACACGTCAGCATTGGAAACATCTGCATTGATTTTGATTCATATTTTGTTCAAACATGACTTTTTTATGTTGAAGTTTTTTTTATTATTTTTTTTCTTAAAGGAAATTGAAGTGAATGCTTTTATAATTATCACTGTGGAAAATAGAGGTGGTGTAATGCTGACATGAAAAAACTTGCACACTTTCTTTTAACCCTTTAAAGCCGGCCGTTTTGCATAACTATTTTTAAATCCCGGTAGCACTGCAACCATGTAAGCTAGCGCAATAATCTTTTTTGCATATGAAACCGGAGAAGTTGTACTTACATCTTATGCCATCAGCTTGTCCTCGGTCACGGTTTCCTTCCATATATAGCTTTGCAAAAACTGCATAAAAAGCGCTTGCAGCAACAAAAACATAATATTCCAGAAACACGCTTTGCCGATCCGATCAGCTGTTTGTAACACTTCCTACGTCCATCAGCGCGAACTATCGCATGTCCGCCATGTCCTGCCCAAAACCGAAAGTGACGTCATTTTGCGGAAATGTAGTTTTTTTTTACCATCGGGGCCTTATAAGCCTATACTGGTGTCTTTCAAAGTTATGTTTGACTTTATGACTCTCTGTATTGTTTCTGGGATGCTTAGGACTCATATTGCACTGCTGGAAATAGTTTATTTTGATGCACATGCGGTTTTTTTGCAAATGTGCACTATAATATTTATTTTAGTTTTTCCTGCAGTGTATAAAAATTGGTATATTTCAAAAATAAAACTATGAAGACACTTAAATAAAATTTCCTGTGGTGGGAAACTATTTTGTGCAACTTTTTTGTATTTACAGTTTTGAGGGATAAGCCTCTTAAATTTCTCTAACTAGAAATTTTTTCAATTTTTTTTGCAGTTTATCGCATTCTTTGCAATTTTATGTAATTACTATGCACTCAATGCATACATATTATTACAATTTGGGCTATAATTGTTGTATTGATGTATATCAACTTGAAATTCTCCCAAAAATGTCTCTAGAGCATGTAAAAATATAATATAAGCTCTGGCGGACTTGGTTCTATGGTAGGTCTTAAAGGGTTAAGCTGAGATTGATATTATCATCACCTAAAAAATAACATTGTGGTTTTCTTTAAATTATGATTGTTTTACTAAATATTTTTGTGAATCTAAGTGTCTGCTGATGTTCTTTGTTTAAAAATATAGTTCCTCTTTGAAACACAAAGCTCTTTGTTGCTGTTGATAATGTGATCATGTAAATAAAACTTATACTGACAATAATGTAAGCATATGGGTTATATTCTTTCTATAAATTCAAACACAGGTATGTGAATAAAAACAGATCAAATGAATCTGAATTATGAAGACTGGCACTAATAATAATTACAACGAATAGAAACGTGTGGAACAAGCAAACACTCCACAGATGAAGTAACAACTGCACCAGCAATAAAAAGGCTGCACCTGTGTAATTAGCGAGCTAATTGCTAATAACATCCAGTTTTTTGTTTGCGTATGTAACCCAGTGTTAATTTGGTTATCTGATATTGTGTGATATTCAGTATATATGTATATACCTATATTGGGTGTTATAAAATGTTCTTCAATGATTTTGAGTTTTTTTTTATTGCTATTGGTTTGCGGCTGCTTTACGACAGTCGACTGTGGTAGTACATCCTAGCGGGAGGGGCTATGAGCTCACGTGGCTTGTAGCTGTGCCAGAGAGCAAGCTGGGGTGAGCTAGCGGGGAATATCGCCTTCTGCAGTAGCCTTGAAAAGGACTATTGTTCGTTCTCCTGCCAGACGCTTCGCTGCTGTGCTGCCTTACTGCTGTGCTGCCTCGCTGCTGTGCTGCCTTACTACTGTGCTGCCTTACTGGTGCCATTAAAGGACAAGCGGCCGCCATCCCTTCATCCATCCGGACCTTGATTATTTGGACCGAAGTACTCACACACACGCCCGCACTCAGTGCCATACACTCTCTTTATTTTGCTGGCCAGCTAATACCATTTGTTTTTTTTTTGTTTTTTTTGTTTGCATTCACAAAGACTATCCAAAGACATTTTGGTTATTGTCAAATAGACACTCTTTGATTACGGACTGAGGAGGTTGTGGTGTTACAACCCCAGGACTGAGAAAAAGGACTCTTTACATAATATATTCACTTGTCTCCTGGTTAGGAAAAGTGACTATTGATGGAAATATTTTTCTTCTTCTTGTCTTTGTTTACATTGTATCCCAGAGAAGTTTTAAGTTGTTCAGGTTGAAACATTTGCATTCAAAGTCGGTTAAGTTTCCTTTGATATATCAGTGTCAAGCTGATGTTTAAGAGGGTATGTTAAGGACAGATGTGCTCCAGTCCATCAATCCTTTAAAGTGCTGGACACCGATGGTAAATTGCCATCAGACCCTAAATAAATTGTCCTCTGCTGTTATCCATATTGCTTCACTCATTCTTTGGTGAGTAGACGTATTGGTTACACGTACACACACACACACACACACACACACACACACACACACACGCACACACACACACACACACACACGCACACACACACACACACACACACACACACACCTGCGGCACAGTGTGTTGGTGTGTTCATTCAGGAGATTAACTGCTAGCGTAGTGTGTACGCAGTAGCCATTAGGAGCTAATGAGTGTGATGCTAACAAAGCTGGCTGTCTTAAGGAGCTCATCGTTAACCATTAGCCACCTGATGAGCTCAGTGCTAATGCAGCTTAGCACGGTACGCTAATGACTCAGCCATTAACCTCCTAATAAGAGCAGTGTGAGTGGAGCCACACGGTTAGCTGCTAGCTGCTAGCAATCACCCGAGGGTCTCTACAAAACAAAACCAACTATGATGACATGAAACGGCCCTCATCACTGATTGGCTGCAGGGTTCGACCATGTGACCTCACTTTCACCCACCTGCACACTTGGTCCTGGCTCTGAGCGGTGGCCCGGGGTTCCCTGTGCCTCCATCCAGGGGCCTGGTGAGGAGCACACTGATCTCATACTCTGTGTCGGGGTCCAGATGCCCGATTTTATGAGTGGGCTTATCAACCGGTGTGGTGTCGATCAACATGCCTGCTGTCGTCCGATACTCAACCTGAAAGCGAGCACAATGTTACAGGTAGGCTGCCCCAGAAGTGGACAAAAATCACCCGACCAAAACAAATATAAAGCAAATTCCTGGATCTAAACTTTCTTTGAAAAAAAAAAATGCACGCATATACATCTGCACATACATACATACATACTATAGAATTGTAAGTTCTATGCATTACAGAATTCTGCCACAGTTTGTGGCTCCAGCGTCTAAACTTTCTTTGACTATTAGCCTGTTAAAGGGAACAGCAGGCTGATAAGCTAACTATGCAATGTTAGCCAATGTCGTAGCTGTAGCCACACTTCTGAATCAGTGACCAATCAGCACTCACGTCTCGCTCAGTGATTGGTCCGTCCCCATTGATCGAGTTGGCGTTAAGTTGTATCCACAGGTAGGTGGCACCAACTGCTGTCAGCTGAGGAGGGGCGATGGGTACAGGGGGCTCTAAGGGACAAAGGACCAAGATCAGTCTGACAACACACACATGAACACTCACACACACATGAACACTCACACACACATGCTCTTCTGGGTTTCACTAAACTCTTGACGAGGGAGGAAGGTGTTAATAAGACAATTAATATTCGTGACCTTCGGCGAATCACGGCAGACCTGGATTCTATTACCCAGAATCCCCGGTGGTGCTGCTCTACTTCGTCTTGACCCACTTCATCAAAAACACACACACACACACCAGCCAGGATACAATGATATCTGTTTTTCACGTTCAAGTTAATGTTCACCTGTGTGTGTGTGTGTGTGTGTGTGTGTGTGTGTGTTATTGTATCAAACACACATACAAAGTCTGAGTGACAGTTCAATCAGAGGTTTAACCGCCGGGGATTGTGGGGATATGTGTCAGGTCATGTGACCAACAAACACCTCCTCACCTGTTATGGTGTTTGTTTGCTTAGAAATGGCACACACAGACACACACTTAATCCTTGTATTGATCAGCTCAGCTGTGAGTAATGTCACTTGGATCTGCTTCTTCTCACATCTACAGACACAAACTGAAATCTGAACTAAACAAATATAAAAGTATATATGAGTGTGTGTGTGTGTGTGTATAAAAATAAAACTCGGGTTTCAAGCTGGGGTCCTCAGTAGCTTGAGGGTCCTGCGCAGTATCTTAGCTGTTCATACTGCACTCTTCTGAACAGAGATCCCTGATGTTGTTCCCGGGACCTGCTGGAGCCACTTGCCTAACTTGAGGGGGTCACTGCCCTGGTCAGCACTGGGACCACTCTTACCTTCGCTCTCTACAACTTCTTCTCCAGCACCGTCAATCTGGTTATCAAAAACCAGGCCTGTACGTCCAGGTAAAAGCACCTACGGAGCTGCCAGAGCCCCGCCCTACATAAAAGGCAGATTCAACATGAAACTGTTTAAAAGCTGCAAACTCAGACGCTCTCTGCTCATCATCCTCCGCCTGGCTTTACGATCCTGAACAAAGAGCCCTAACAGCTGGTAGCGCAGTGCTAGTTAGCATCACCCAGCATGGTGTGCAGTGGGACCTATTTCTGAATGTGCAGTTAGTGTGTCACAAACACTTTGTTGTGTGATGGAAGAGTGCGATATAAACTGTTGTCTCATCAGTTTGTCGTGATATAATCAGAGTATGAAGTGGGTGCTCCACAGCGCCTCTGGTGGCTGAAAATATAAAACAGCGCTGTGATCCCTCAGCGCACATGTGACACAAATACAGAAATAATGAAGTCGGACATCCATGAAACCGTCACAGGCTGCTGATCGATTACTGATGGATCCCATTGATCTGCTGTGATTTCTCCTATTTAGACTGAAACATGCTTAAATGTAAAATCGCAGAATTATGTTCATTTAAGAGAATCTAATAAAACATGAAATCATATTTATACTGCTGGTCTCAGCAGGCACCATCAAATGTGCCGCCATGACTAAGCCGCGAGATGAAGGCTAAACGCCATCGAGGCTCATCCCGCGTTCCTCCGACTCTTCAGCGTGATGGGGTAGGAAAAAAGTGTGGATGAAAGCTACGCTTCAGAGACGCCTGACGGCTCCGTCGCACCGAACACGGTGCGTTTAACGAGTCATCGTTAACACGCTGCGGGCCCGCATGTGCGTTCGGGTTAGGGCGCCAGCACTCTGACAAGCAGCGCCAGAAAGAGGAGGCTTTTACTTTGGCGTGATTCATCTTCACAGAAACATTCTGACAAAACGCCGCCGAGACTCCCGCCTTAAAACGGCGCTCTGACTTTCTAATGAGGCTCTCCTCTAACCCCGCAACACACACACACACACACACATACACACACACACAGTCACAAAGCAGTAATGAGGAGCTTTAATAAAACTCTTTCTCGTTTCACGGTGGAGTCATTAAAATAAAAAACATGACAAACTGCAGCTTTGATCTGCAGCGAGAGACAGACGAGTGAGGGAGGGGGGTGAGGAGAGGGGGAGGGGGTGAGAAGGAGGGACAGGCGTCCTCTTGTGGAAGACAGGATGATCAGTTTTTTAAGCTTCACATTATTCACATCACTTAAATATATTCAGAGATTATCAGTCAATAAGAGAGCAGCACTCACGTTTGACTGTGAGGTCAGCATAGGAGGACACGCCCACCCCTCGCTCTGATTGGGTGATGCAGCGGTAGCGTCCAGAGTCTCCTTTGGTCGTGTTGTCCACATTGAAGCTCGCCACATAACGCCGAGCATTCAGCGGTTTGGTTTCCCGTACCGCGGCCTGCCGACCGCCCATTCCCTGCCGAGCACAAACACACAAAGTGAAGCAGCCACATACACACACGCCACGCCGAGTGCAGTCTCGCCGCGTGGTGCTCATGTTACTGACTATGGATTATTGATAGATCACCTGCAGGTACAGCAGCAGGTTGCTCTGCGGACGTCCATTGACGGTGCAGTGAAACGTGGCTGTCTGTCCTGCGTTCACCTCCACACCTTTGATATGGAGGAAGTGAGGGGTGCTCACTGAGGACAGGAACACGTAAAACACTGAGGTCAGAGGTCACACACTGCTGACATCACCTGACTGACCATGCTACGGTAACAGTGAGTCTTCTCTCCTCTGATCTCTTCAGCCGAAAAACAAAAATCTCTACAATCCAATTAGAAAATGGATTCTGGAGGATGCAGGTAAGTGTGTGTGTGTGTGTGTGTGTGTGTGTGTGTGTGTGTGTGTGTGTGTTTTCAATCAGTTTATTGAACAGTGTTGACGTGAAGTAAGACAGCAAGAAAAAGTTCAGGTCAAAGATGTTTACTCGAGGTTTTTCTTCCATCAAAAAGATGTGTACACACACACACACGCACACACACCACCCTATGTGTGTGTGTGTGTGTGTGTGTTGTGTTCACATAACAAAACAACATAAAAATAGGAGTATTCAGTTGAGCAAGTAGATAAACAGAAGGATGGATCAAAGTCCATGCTAATCAACTTATATTTTAATGAGCTCCCCTGCCTCCACACACACACACACACACACACACACACACACACACACACACACACACACACACACAGTGACCTTGATTCTACAATACCGGCTCAACTTTTAACATTGTTATCCAATTAAGTAGCCAAACGTCGTTAACCAATTAGGAACTTGTTCTACAAGGGGGCGGTGTCTTCCTGTGTGTCTGTGTGTGCGTGTGTGTGTGTAAACTTACTGCACTGGTGTCCCTGCAGTGAGATGTCCTTGATGGCCAGAATGCCTCTGTGACCGGTGCTGACCGCCTCAAACACCACCTGCACCAAAGACCAAACACCAGCTGTGAAACCTCAGACCTGCTCGTGTTGATAGTTTTAACCCTTTAACGTCCACGCATCAAGAGGCCGCCTGCTTCATTTTGGCTGTAAAGCTACAAAATAATTCTCATCTCATCACAGTGTCAGATGTGTAGTTGTCAGTTACCACGGTGTCAGATGTGTAGTTGTCAGTTACCACGGTGTCAGATGTGTAGTTGTCAGTTACCACGGTGTCAGATGTGTATGTCTGTGAAGGTTCTCAATCATCCAGGTCATCGTAGTCTAAGGAGCTTGCAAAGAAAAGCGTCTGGACTTCTTTAAGTTGCTTGAAGACGTTTTACCTCTCATCCGAGAAGCTTCTTCAATTCTAAGGTCAAATGGTGGAGAGTCCCAGATTTAAACCTAGTGGGAATTTCCCCCCACAGAGGGACAAAAGGACCCCCTGATGATCCTCTAATCGCCTGAGCCAAGGTGTGAAACTGGGTGTGGGTCGCAATCAGCCAGGGACTCCCCACCCATTTGACCTTAGAACTGAAGAAGCTTCTCGGATGAGAGGTGAAACGTCTTCAAGCAACTTAAAGAACTCCAGACGCTTTTCTTTGCAAGCTCCTTTGACTGTCAGATGTGTAGTTGTCAGTTACACAATTACCACGGTGTCAGATTTGTAGTTGACAGTTACCAGTGTCAGATGTGACCCTGACCGCGGCTTTTGTCAGTGTTTTCTATTTGTGTCCAAAAAGAAAGAATCTCTGATGTAAGTCAAACATGACTACAGACATCAGTTCAGATTCTCTGCCTGTGAGTTTGATGACTTTAACGTCAGACCGTTTTCTTAATAGTGCTTATATTTTCCATCTGAGTGTAACGAGTGGGCCCAGCAGCGTGCCCTGAGGAACTTCTAACGCCATGACAACAACTTCATGAAGCCAGAGAAAATTCCCCTGCCATATACGTCCTTGATAACCCTCTCTGACACACATTCAGCTGTGTGTGTGTGTGTGTGTGTGTTGTACAGTCAGCATAGAAAATGGAGCCTTACTTCCTGTTGCCGCCCATAACAGGAAGTCCTCCTCCCTCCCGTCTCTCTCAGATATGACTTCTCTTCCCTTCATTCTTCTCTCCTCCCTGCATTTCCTTTTCCAATCTCTCACTTCCTGATTCTTTCTTTCAGTCCTCCCCCGCTTCTCCCCCCTCCACTATCTAATTAAGCCTGTCACTAATGAGCTAGCAGTGTTGTTACCGTGGTGATGCAGCTAATTAGTGATGGCTGCTGTGATGACAGGATGGTTGTTCACAGGCAACAACACCTGCACGTGTGTCTGTGTGTGTGTATTACAATCTGTGTGTTACAGTGTGTGTGTGTGTTAAAGTGTGCGTATGTGTGTTTGTGATACAGTGTGTGTGTATGTGTGTGTTTGTGTGTGTGGTTGTGTGTGTGGCTCCCTGCTGTGGGACTTGATGGTTTATGGGCCGGCGTGCTGACCTGCAGACAGCAGTGTTTGTCTGTCAGACTCAGACAGATGTTGGACAGATGCAGCTGCAGTGACCTCTCCGTTGCCAGGACAACACCTGAACATTGTGCAGGTGTTGACTTATCAGCTGAGCTAGCGTGGTAATTAGTCTGTATGGGAGCAACAGACACCGGCTAATACCGGTCCAGTTTAGGTGAAGTCGAGCATAACAACAACCAGCTACTGCTGGTGACAAATTCGTAGATGGGTATAAAGGTCAAACGTAAATGAGGATTAATGCAGCACTTTTCCAGCATTAAAGTAACTGATCCAGAGTTCAAAGGTCACAGTGTCATGCCAGCGCTACGACCATCCTGGACACAGATCACAAATTGGAGTCAGAAGAAACATTAATGGTCAGAGAAAGCAAGAGCAAGTCACCGTGCCCAGCTTTCAGAGAATAGAATAGAATAGAATAGAATAGAATTCAACTTTATTGTCATTGCACATGCACAGGTACAGGGCAACGAAATGCAGTTTGCATCCATCCAGAAGTGCTTTAGTGATATAGATATATTACAATATATATTAGCAATAATATAGATATGTGAGTATATTACAGAAATGGGTCTATTATGTTATAATGTACACGGTATGAGGTATGTTCTGAATATTCTATAACTATAAGTATGTACAGGCTGTAGTGAGTACAAGCTATGTACAGGATATGAACAGGATATAAATATGAAAAACTATACAGAATATGAAATAAATAACTTTACAGAAATCTGAGATATAAAGTTATACAGAAATGGGAACTATGCAAGTTGTAAACAGTTGTAGGGTTAAAAATTATCGAATGTACAGAATGATTATTTACACAGAGCTATACAGTAGTGCAGTTAAGATAAGTGAGATATACAGGGAGTGCAGAATTATTAGGCAAATGAGTATTTTGTCCACATCATCCTCTTCATGCATGTTGTCTTACTCCAAGCTGTATAGGCTCGAAAGCCTACTACCAATTAAGCATATTAGGTGATGTGCATCTCTGTAATGAGAAGGGGTGTGGTCTAATGACATCAACACCCTATATCAGGTGTGCATAATTATTAGGTAACGTCCTTTCCTTTGGCAAAATGGGTCAAAAGAAGGACTTGACAGGCTCAGAAAAGTCAAAAATAGATATCTTGCAGAGGGATGCAGCAGTCTCAAAATTGCAAAGCTTCTGAAGCGTGATCATCGAACAATCAAGCGTTTCATTCAAAATAGTCAACAGGGTCGCAAGAAGCGTGTGGAAAAACCAAGGCGCAAAATAACTGCCCATGAACTGAGAAAAGTCAAGCGTGCAGCTGCCAAGATGCCACTTGCCACCAGTTTGGCCATATTTCAGAGCTGCAACATCACTGGAGTGCCCAAAAGCACAAGGTGTGCAATACTCAGAGACATGGCCAAGGTAAGAAAGGCTGAAAGACGACCACCACTGAACAAGACACACAAGCTGAAACGTCAAGACTGGGCCAAGAAATATCTCAAGACTGATTTTTCTAAGGTTTTATGGACTGATGAAATGAGAGGGAGTCTTGATGGGCCAGATGGATGGGCCCGTGGCTGGATTGGTAAAGGGCAGAGAGCTCCAGTCCGACTCAGACGCCAGCAAGGTGGAGGTGGAGTACTGGTTTGGGCTGGTATCATCAAAGATGAGCTTGTGGGGCCTTTTCGGGTTGAGGATGGAGTCAAGCTCAACTCCCAGTCCTACTGACAGTTTCTGGAAGACACCTTCTTCAAGCAGTGGTACAGGAAGAAGTCTGCATCCTTCAAGAAAAACATGATTTTCATGCAGGACAATGCTCCATCACACGCGTCCAAGTACTCCACAGCGTGGCTGACAAGAAAGGGTATAAAAGAAGAAAAACTAATGACATGGCCTCCTTGTTCACCTGATCTGAACCCCATTGAGAACCTGTGGTCCATCATCAAATGTGAGATTTACAAGGAGGGAAAACAGTACACCTCTCTGAACAGTGTCTGGGAGGCTGTGGTTGCTGCTGCACGCAATGTTGATGGTGAACAGATCAAAACACTGACAGAATCCATGGATGGCAGGCTTTTGAGTGTCCTTGCAAAGAAAGGTGGCTATATTGGTCGCTGATTTGTTTTTGTTTTGTTTTTGAATGTCAGAAATGTATATTTGTGAATGTGGAGATGTTATATTGGTGTCACTGGTAAAAATAAATAATTGAAATGGGTATATATTTGTTTTTTGTTAAGTTGCCTAATAATTATGCACAGTAATAGTCACCTGCACACACAGATATCCCCCTAAAATAGCTAAAACTAAAAACAAACTAAAAACTACTTCCACAAACATTCAACTTTGATATTAATGAGTTTTTTGGGTTCATTGAGAACATGGTTGTTGTTCAATAATAAAATTATTCCTCAAAAATACAACTTGCCTAATAATTCTGCACTCCCTGTAATTCCTACAGAGGCTATATAAAGTGCTAGTGGTTGTGAGTGGTGGTTCACTCCATGTTATTATTGTGTGTTTGAGGGTACAGTTGTCCATTGTGGGTGTGTGTATGTCCAGTCCATGAGTTAACGTGGGTCAGATGTCAGGAGGCAGAGTTCAGGAGTCTGACAGCTGTGGGGAAGAAGCTGTTCCGGTACCTGGTGGTCTTAGTCCGGAGGCTCCTGTAGCGCCTCCCAGAGGGCAGGAGGGTGAAGAGTCCATGTGATGGGTGACTGGGGTCTTTGATGATTTTCCCAGCCCTTTTCAGACACCGCTTCCTGTAGATGTCTTTTATGGCAGGAAGTGATGCTCCGGCGATGCGCTGGGCAGTTTTCACGACCCTCTGCAACGCCTTCCGGTCCGAGGCAGAGCAGTTCCCGTACCAGACTGTTATACAGTTGGTCAGGATGCTCTCGATGGTGCAACGATAGAAGTTCACCAGGATGTCTGAGGACAGGTGGTTCTTCCTCAGGGTCCTCAAGAAGAAGAGGCGCTGGTGAGCCTTCTTGACCAGCTTGGAGCAGTTGGTCGTCCAGGTGAGATCCTCGGAGATGTGGACTCCCAGAATGCAATTAGCTTCAACAGAACCGCCTCCAACGCAGTGGGGGGGGGCCTCGTAACTTACAGGTAAGTTCAGGAAACATTCTCTCCCATAAGGCTGTTATGAGGGGGGAAACAGTCTGTGTATCAGGCTGTAAATATGCTTGTTTTAACATGGGAGTCTTTGGGACTGACTCACTGCTGCCTCTGCTGGACGTCAGAGAAACTGCAAGTGGTAGAGACATGACAACAACAACACAGAATCTATAAAGAGAGCTGCCTGTGAGTGGTGCAGGTGGAAACACCTTTGTGAATGCTTTCATGTGTTTGTGTGATTTTAATAAGTCCAGCGTCAGACCGACAATCAGCCATAAGTGTTCAGAGCCACACGACTGAAACGCAAAATCACTTCTAAAATGTTGGACAGTAACAGGAACAGATTGGGACGTTGAGTCCAGAGGTTGTGCTGTCGACGGGAGGAAACATTTTTTGGCACTAGAAGGTTCCCGTGGTGAGAAAAACTCACTTCCTGCTGCTGCTCTACACCAAGTGTGCGCCTATGTGTGCGTGTTGAACCAATTAGCAGCAGCCCTCGTGTGGTTTGGAGATGACAGAGCTTTTAAAGCCACATAAAAGAGCTTTCAATACGGATCAGCCACATCCAGAGCGAGTGTGTGTGCATTCGCCTGTGTATCTCTGTGAGGACCACTGCAACTCTCAGGACATGTGAGGATCGCTTTTTGGGACGGAGGGTCCAGACTGGGGGTCAGGGTTTGGTCAGTACCCCAACCACAGTCCTCGCAGTGATAGAAATACCAGCGTGTGTGTTATCTCGCTGCTTTCAGACTGCTTTCAAACACACAATAATAACATGGACTGAACCACCACTCACAACCACTAGCACTTTATATAGCCTCTGTAGAAACTATCTACACCCTCACTTATCTTAACTGCACTACTGTATAGCTCTGTGTAAATAATCATTCTGTACATACGATAATTTTTAACCCTACAACTGTTTACAACTTGCATAGTTCCCATTTCTGTATAGCTGTATATCTCAGATTCTGTAAAGTTATTTATTTCATATTCTGTATAGTTTTTCATATTTATATCCTGTTCATATCCTGTACATAGCTCGTACTCACTACAGCCTGTACATACTTATAGTTATAGAATATTCACAACATACTTCATACCGTGTACATTATAACATACCATAATAGACCCATTTCTGTAATATATTCACATATCTATACTATTGCTAATATATATTGTAATATATCTATATCACTAAAGCACTTCTGGATGGATGCAAACTGCATTTCGTTGCCCTGTACCTGTGCATGTGCAATGACAATAAAGTTGAATTCTATTCTATTCTATTCTTTCCAGCCAATCTCCCAGTTTAGTACCACCTGGTATCACACTATTCAGGTAAAACCTGTCAAAAGTAAACGTGCGTGTTTGCGTTAGGGTGGTTTACCTCGTAGTGATTGGGCCAGAAGGTGGACACAGCAAGCTCCACCCCCTTCCAGATGTGGTAGGAGGGGCCTGAGAAGTTAAAGACAGGAACTCCCAGAGGACTACTGTTCTCTGCAGGAAACATATACACCGTCATCATCTGAGAGCTCGGCCTACACTGACTAACCTGCGCCAGTGTTCCTGCGTACCTTTGATGTAGACGTTAAGCGTAGCGGGCACGGCACCCTCGCGCCCTCCAACCTGGTAAAACAGGAAACTGAGGCAGTGCGTGTCGTTTTCTCTGAGTGGCGGTAGTAGCAGCTGAGCGCGCTGACCACCATAGCGACCTGACGTGTTCACAAACAGGAAGGAGGAGCCTGCGGAGAGGAAGCAACACCTCATTATAAACAGCCAAGATAAAGTCCTTAAACAGTGACAGACTTCAAAATAAAAAGCATGTTTGTATAGAAATATGTCTTTTTATTTACTTTTAAAATCTTTGTGTATGTGAACAGCACATAAAAAACTGAATGAGTTAAATTTAAAATGGTTTGAATGCAAAACGGGTTAATAATGGTCAGAGGGTCCGGTGGCGCCAGTGTCCGGCAGCCTCGCCTCTGTCAGTGCGCCCCAGGGTGGCTGTGGCTACAATGTAGCTGCCATCACCAGTGTGTGAATGTGTGTGTGAATGGCTGGATGACAGGTTGTGTAAAGCGCTTTGGGGTCCTTAGGGATTAGAAAAGCGCTATACAAATACAGGCCATTTACCAATAAACATGTTTATTAGCATATTAATACATATGATTAATAAACATGTTAATAAACATCAAACTTTCTCACAGTGAACATGTTGAGGATTAACACCCATCAAAATAAAGTCAGACTTTCAGCTCAATGTTTCTGATCATTTATTGGAGCGAATGCCAGACAGCACAGCCTTCAAAATAAAAGCATGTGTGAGGTCACAGGATGGAGAAAATGAAAAGGAGTGAAGACGGTGGGAAAGAGATGAAACAACAGGAAAGGTGAGTCTATTTGTCAGTATGTGACAAATAGGTGAAGTGAGAATAGTGAAGGACGGAAGTGACGGACAAGGTTCAAGGTTCTTTATTATTTGTCACATGCATAGTTATACAAGTATAACACACAGTGAAATGTAGCCTGACGCGCTCCTCGACATGTGCAAAAATTGGGGGGGGGGGGGGGGGGGGGTGTAGAGGAAGAACATTATATATATATATATATATATATATATATATATATATATATATATATATATATATATATATATATATATTTCGGTTCGGTACGCATATGTATCGAACAATACAACATTTGTAATTTCTTTTATCAATTTTCCTTCTGACGATGCTGTCTGTGTTGAGCGCTCAGTGAATCTGTGTTCGACTACTCCGCCTAGGCTGCACTGTCGAGCGCAGATCCACTGAGCGCTCAACACAGACAGCATCATCAGAAGGAAGAGCGCAGGGCAAGCTAGCGAGACAGAAGTTAAGCTCTCCTTGCAACAGGCAAATTGAACCTCATTCAGATCTGGCGTTTGGAATTATTTTGGTTTTCATGTGACGTATGACCCTGAAGGTAAGCGAGTCATGGACTAAAGTAAAACAGTATGTCGGATGTGCCATGCAATGCTCAATTACATGGGTGGGAACTAGTGTGTTAGCGCAGTTAGCTCGTTAACGTGTTGGCCGTCTAGCCCCATGCACGGAGTGATCGGCGGTAGCTCGTTAACGGAGATTTGCCGTGTTGTGGCGTTAAGGTCATTTCAACGAGATTAACCTGAAAGCACTAGTGGGAACACAACGAATATGACTGCACATTTACGCCGACATCATCCTAGTGCAAAGACAAGTGGAAGCAGACAAAAAAAAGCAAGCATGCTACTAACTTTAGCCGAGTCATTTAGACAGCTGTTAGCACATGATTCTCCTTATGCTGCTGAGAATATAGCCCAGAAGAAGCGGATAGTATAGCTTTTATTTTGGAAAGAGACATTTCTCTGTAATAAACTCTCTTTTCCAAAGATGAGTGATTCCTCAATCAGATACAGGGCTCGCAATATCGCTAGCCCGACGTCCTGGAGCTAGCGATTTTTTCCAGTCGGGCTACCAAAATCTATCTCTTCCCTGCCCGTCGGGCTATTGTAGGAAGGAAAAATATATGTCAATGCTTTTGCATTCTTTCAGAAATGTAGCTGGGTAATTATGTCATTGGCATCGGTGAGCCACTGTCAATATGTGACATATTGAAGTCGCGTTTGAATTTGCGCTTGTTTTTTTGCTTTCACTTTGCAATCGTGCGAACTGTGTATAGAGAGCGACAGCACTGATCTGTGAGTGATGATAATTTGTGCACCAATTCCTCTGACATCGTCTTATTAATCGTTAGCTTACTATGCAAACATGACAAGTGAAATCTCCCGCAGCTTAAACATGTGAGAGGTTGATCGCGCAGAGAATCGCTGAGCTTATGTGAGTGAGTGTGTAAAAGCATTTCAGTTCTGCTGAGCCAAATAAGACAGGTCAGGGTGAAGAAGTGACAGCCAAAGAAAAGCTTACCACAAAACGGAGAAGTTATGACAAATCAGACTATAAGAAAGTGCAGCTTTATGGTTTCATGGACAAAATAATTTCTGTGGCTGCGATATGATGAGCTAAATAACCAGGGCTGCACATAAGTGGTCCGCAGGTGCGCATTCGCTGTCAAAATAAAAAACACGCACAAGGGTTAGGGTTAAATTTAAAAACTGTACTTTTGAATTAAAATATATATTTATAATTTTTTATAAATGACAAATTAAAAATGCATGAACATTTTTTTGTATCGAAAAAATATCGAACCGTGACACCAAAGTATCGAACCGAACCGAACCGTGAATTTTGTGTATCGTTGCACCCCTAATATATACATATATATATATATATATATATATATATATACACATATAGTATATATATGTGTATATAAGACAGCACAGAGGCACTAATCATGGCAGCACAAGAACAAGCTCTGAGTACAAGATCCATAGAGGCTGGGGTCTATCACACCAGGCAAGACCCCAGGTGCAGGCTGTGTAAAGATGCCCCAGAGACAATCCAGCACATAACAGCAGGGTGCAAGATGCTGGCAGGCAAGGCATACATGGAACGCCATAACCAAGTGGCCGGCATAGTGTACAGGAACATCTGTGCCGAGTATAACCTGGAAGTCCCGAGGTCAAAATGGGAGATGCCCCCAAGGGTGGTGGAGAATGACCGAGCTAAGATCCTGTGGGACTTCCAGATACAGACGGACAAAATGGTGGTGGCTAACCAACCGGACATAGTGGTGGTAGACAAACAGAAGAAGACGGCCGTAGTGATCGATGTAGCGGTTCCGAATGACAGCAATATCAGGAAGAAGGAACACGAGAAGCTGGAGAAATACCAAGGGCTCAGAGAAGAGCTCGAGAGGATGTGGAAGGTGAAGGTAACGGTGGTCCCCGTGGTAATCGGAGCACTAGGTGCGGTGACTCCCAAGCTAGGCGAGTGGCTCCAGCAGATCCCGGGAATAACATCGGAGATCTCTGTCCAGAAGAGCGCAGTCCTGGGAACAGCTAAGATACTGCGCA
This sequence comes from Aulonocara stuartgranti, assembly GCF_965226115.1. Taxonomy (NCBI): domain Eukaryota; kingdom Metazoa; phylum Chordata; class Actinopteri; order Cichliformes; family Cichlidae; genus Aulonocara; species Aulonocara stuartgranti. Next base: position 36,500,001 of record NC_138960.1, read on the forward strand.
GGACCCTCAAGCTCCCAGGCCTCTGGTAGAGGACCCGAGCTTGAAGGATAAACTGCCCGCAGGGGCGTGCTGGGTGTTTTTATACACTGGGTGAATGTGCAGTAGTAGCAGCAAGCAGGTGAATTCTGTACATTAATATGAATAGACATCTGACTATTTTACAGGATAGACAATATAAACATATTTAAAATTAAAGGAATTGAAATGTACATTGTGCCTTGGTTTAGTGTCTGGAAGAGTCCTGACTCAGTCAATTATAGATGATGTGAGAGGGCGGGTGTGTGTGTTTAGGGCACGGATGGCTTGGGGATAGAAGCTCCTCTTGAGTCTCTCTGTCCTTGCCCGGAAGATGCGGAACCTTCTACCAGATTGCAGAAGTTGGAACAGTTTGTTGCCAGGATGGGACGGGTCCTTCAGTATCTGCGCTGCTCTAGTCTGGCATCTCCTGGTGTAGGTGTCCTGAAGCGGGGGGAGAGCAATCCTGCAGCAGCGTTCTGCTGTACGGATCACTCTCTGGAGAGCTTTTTGGTCCTTCACACAGCTGTTCCCGAACCACGATGTCATGTTCTGTGTGAGGATGCTCTCCACAGCGCCTGTATAGAAAATCCTGAGGATCTTTGGAGAGACCCTGAACTTCCTCAGTTGTCGTAGGTGATACAGGCGCTGCCTAGCCTTTTTGGTCTGGACCTGAATGTGGGCAGCCCATGTCAGGTCTGAGGAGATGTGGACACCAAGATACTTGAAGGACTGCACCCTCTCCACTGGAGCTCCATTGATGATAATGGGCTTGTAGTCTCTGTGCTGACCCCTTCTGAAGTCCACCACCAGCTCCTTGGTCTTGCTGACGTTCAGCTGGAGGTGGTTGTCCTGGCACCACGATGCCAGATTCTTCACTTCATCCATGTAGGCCGCCTCATCGTTGTTGGAGATGGCACCCAACACCACTGTGTCGTCAGCAAACTTCACAATGGTGTTGGAGCCGTGGGTGGCCACACAGTCTGAAGTGTAGAGGGAGTAGAGCAGTGGCGAGAGGACACATCCCTGAGGACACAGGGATGCTTACCCTGAGGGTAAGCGACTCATGTTGTAACCAGGGGCGGATATAGAAGGGTGGCATGGGGTGGTAAGTGCCACCCTAAAATGATCCCTTGCCACCCCAAGTGCCACCCCAGTCTTGCATATGACAGTGTTGTTTATTAAAATAAGATAGCATTAACAGTTTGAGCGTAGTTACAGTCAACAGTGAATATAAATGCTAAAACTGAATATATTGCATAGTGTTCCCCCCCTGCACCATTAACAAATGGTTCAGCCCATAGGTGGACCGGCTTTTTTCTTGTTTTCAGTAGCAAGCGATGCTTATGATTGTGCCAGAGCACATTTTGAACAACACCATGGGAATTTCAGATTTCACACAGGCAGGTGGATGTTACACTGTGGAAATGGAAGGAAGGTGAGTGTTATTAACCCTCTGTGGTCCACGGACACGCTGCACCTCCAGATCACATGACTGATGTAAGCTGACACAGCAACAAGCTGCAGCCACGCTGAGTCTCTGTTTCAGCCAACATTGAAAGTTCGGACTTCAAAGTTTTTAAATTTTAATTACAGGCCAGTAAATCCAGAGTTAGGATAATATATATCAGCCACGCTTTTTTCTAAATACTGTCGTCACGTTTGTGTGTGTGTGTGTGTTTTAAGCGTTTTCTAAGGACAGCGTGAAAACAGTAAAGAAAGGAAAAAAGCCACCTCTTTCCTATCAGTGGAAAAATGCACCATGTCGACCAATTTTAAAAAAACAGTCCACATGTGGGATTTGGTTGTTTAGGAAGAGGGGAAAGTTTTGGGAGTGACGGTAACGACAGCGAGAGAGAGAGAGAGAGAGAGAGAGAGAGAGTTTAGATGTGGGAGATTTGTGACGTTTAGCGTGGCGTGTTTACTTAGTGTGTTGTGGTATCTTGTGTAGTTGTTCTGTTGTGTAGTCGTTTTGTTTAGTGTGTGAGTGAGGGCACTAATGAATGTCACAAATGCACATTTGCAACGTAAACACTGTCACTAAGTAGAAAACCAGCGGAGTGATACACCTGCTGTTGTCAGGCCTGCAGGTTTGTCCCTGTGCTCTTCTGTCTTTTGGTGGACAAACTTGTTTTTTACTGGCACACATCATTTGTGGGGCATCTTATTGCAACACCTGATTGTTCTCTCATTTTAGTTTTAGTAATATTTTTAAATGGTTTTAGAAAATGAAAAAAAAAAAAAAACGGTGTATTGGCTGCATTTTTAGATAAATAGTTGTTTATGTTTACAAAATGTACATTTTATATTTGCATTTCAAGTTATAAAAATTTACTCAACATGTCTGTGGTTTTTGTTTACAGTAATAAATACTGCTAAGATTTTAGGTTCTTTGTGTGATTTCAGATCAGTAATACTAATGCAGTATGTCAGTGAAAAAACAACTAAATTCAGTTGAGCTGAAAAGATACCAAACAAGGCAACGGGGAAAAAAAATAAAATGAAACAATCTGAGGGTGAAATACAAACGTAAACTCAAAACGAGTCAAAAATGTCCGGTTGTATTTCAGACCTCAGTGGGTTAATGCAACAAATCATGAAAAATTAGGTTTAAATTTTTGCTCATGACAGTGCAGATTTCTGACATTTTGTGTAATGTTAATGTAATTTTGTAATTTTTTTTCTATTTAAGCTGTAACAATGTGATTGTTTTCTAACAAAAACAGTGTGAAACTTAAGTTAGACTTGTGTTTGTAAATGAAACGCCTGTTGTTGTGTAGCTTTCTGGATTTTATACTTATTGGGCTACATATTTATTTATTATACAGGCTATACAGTACATACCATCACCATGTTTTATGTAACTATAGTATGTAATTATGTGGGCTACAGACAATAATTAAGTTATAGACTATATTTATATGAAAAACGTGTATACTTACTGCATTTGAATCATTTTAACCATGTGTAACCACCTGCGTATGTTTGGGGAAAAAAAAAAGGCTTTGATTTTGCCACCCCATTTGATTTCTTTGCCACCCTCATGCCACCCTAAGAAAATTAATCTAGATCCGCCCCTGGTTGTAACTGACGTCAGACGCCGGAGATTTTGGCGGAAAATTAAAGCGAATGGTAGTTTAGAATTGAACAAAGTTTCTTTAAGCTTCAGTATTACCAAATATACTAATCAATTGTCATATAACTAACAACATCTGTCCTATCATCTCTAACACCCTGGAGGACAACGGGGAGAGTTTAGACGCTCTCCAAGATTACATGCCGGAGGACACCGTAAAGAACATCGCCTTCGATAGAGTGCATCAGCTCTGTTCTAGGATGCCTTCTGGACCCAGTGGAGGTGGTGAGTGACAGGAGAACGGCGGCTAAGCTGTCATCCCTGATGGACAACATCTCCCACCCCATGCAGCAGACTGTGACAGCACTGAGCAGCGCCTTCAGTGGGAGACTGCGGCACCCACGGTGTGGGACGGAGAGATTTCGCAGGTCTTTCCTCCCCACTGCTGTCAGACTCCATAATAAAGACTTTAACTGATCAAGCACACACATCCATACATGTGCAATAATACTAAGTGCAATAATCCTTTCTGTCATCGTTGTATTTTTACTCAGTTGTATATAGTATTTGTATTTGTATTCTATTTTTATCTTATTGTATATTTATTTTATTTTATTCTACTGTATATAGTATTTTATTTTATTCTATTCTGTACAGTTGTGTACTGTATTTATTCTTATTGTATTCTAATTTTTGCCTCATAACTTTTGCACTGTCCACTTCCTGCTGTGACAAAACAAATTTCCCACGTGTGGGACTAATAAAGGTTATCTTATCTTATCTTATCTTATCTTATCTCTTGGGGGACGTGAGGTCGCCGGCCAGGAGACCACGTCCTATTGTGGCCAAATTCGGCCACTTCAAACAAAAGGAACAGGTGAAAAGCCACGGCAGGAAATTAAAAGGAATCGACTTCAGCGTGAACGACCAGTTCCCCTGGAACGACACAGGGTCCTCTTCCCAATCCGACGCGGCCTCATTCAGAAGGGCTCCCGCGCTGTCATCGCTGTGGACCGGCTGTACGTGGACGGACAGCTTCACTGCGACCCCAACATCACTCGGTGGCTGTATTAACCTCACACCAGATAAGAATCCGCTACACCCTTTCCCTATCCACTCACGCTAACTTGTATTAACATCTGTTTAACTTACCGGTATCAAATGGCATCTTAAGTGTGATATGATCGCAGAATTAACACCAATGGTTCATCAATGGTTTGATTGAAATGTTTCTGGGGTTTTTTTTCCTTCTAATTTTTTTTCTCTCTTTTTCCCCCTCTTCTTTTTATGCTGCTCACCCTTGTCCTTGATTTCTTTCTTTTTTACTTTCTTTCACTGCTTCGATCACCTGCTTCCAGACTCATCCACAAACAACATCCTTTATTTCGACATTATACGCACAGCACGATCACGCACAATCACGCGCTCAACGGCAGCACATTTACATCAGTCAGACAGTGCACACAGACCTACAGGATACACACACTTAAGCCAAGCGTACTCATATTAGTAAATATGCACACACATAGTCAGACTCAGGGAGCATCTCGCCACACATTTTTTCTCTCTCTCCTTCTCTTTATTTATGAACAAGTGATGTATTCTTTCCACCTGTCTAAGCGACACACACAGCGTACATCCCTAGTTATACACACACATCTATGGGTGCACTGAGGTTCATTACATGGAATATAAATGGAGCTGGCTCCAGAGAAAAGAGGTTAAAAATATTTAACCAACTCAAAAAACTACAGGCAGATGTTGTCCTTTTACAAGAGACCCACAGACCTCTTAGAGGTTCGAATGAACTTAAAACACCTGAGTTTCCCAATGTGTTCTCAGCTTGTTATAATTCTAGACAAAGGGGAGTAGCAATTTTAATACATAAAAATATTAATTTCACAGTACTCGATACAGTTATAGATCCAGAGGGCAGATTCTTAATCATTAAACTATCTATACTTGATAAAAAGCTATGTATTGCAAGTATATATGGTCCAAATGTTGATGATCCCTCATTCTTTCACGGTTTTTTCAGTGCACTCTCTGAACACTTAGATGGCACACTTGTTCTTGGAGGCAACCTCAACCTTGGACTAAATGAAGACATGGATAGGCTCCATACAGCAGGAACTCAGCGTAATTGGCAGTCCACAAATATAATCAAACAGTATATGAGCGACTTTGGTCTTTGCGATGCATGGCGCTCCCTTCACCCCAGTCAAGATGGCGCCGAGTATGGCAGCCTCGTCGCGAGCTCCCCCAAGCAACGGCTTTTTTCTGTGTTTAATTTTACTTTTCCTTCATTTTTTCGCGAGTAGCACATGTCTCCTTGTGTACGACCGACAAACCTTACTGGACATAAAAGACCGACTTTCTTATAACTTTCCGGAGTTCAAGTTTTGCAACACGGACGCTCCGTTCGCAGACCCCCCATTCATCTCACCTGAGACGCCTTTGTTCTCTGGCCCTGGAGGCCGCAAACGCCGACGCAGAGGGAGAAGATCTGGCGTTCTGGTTCGACTGAGACGGCGCACTAACAGACCACCGTTACCCAGTTTATTACTGGCTAATGTGCAGTCTCTGGAGAACAAGCTGTGCGAGCTTCGGGCACGGATCTCATTCCAGCGAGAGATGCGGGACTGCTGCGTGATCTGCCTCACAGAAACCTGGCTATCGGACAAGGTACCAGACTCCGCAATACAACTACCGGGGTTCTCCGTGCATCGCGCGGACAGGTCACAGGATCTTACTGGGAAAAGCAGAGGCGGTGGTGTGTGTTTCATGATCAACAACAGCTGGTGTGATTATGCAAACGTGCACCCGGTCAAATCCTTCTGCTCACCGGACCTGGAGTACCTGATGATTAAGTGCCGGCCATTCTGGCTACCGAGGGAATTTACAGCAGTGATTATTACGGCTGTTTACATTCCCCCACAAGCCGACACTGACCGAGCACTCAGGGAACTGTACAGCGCGATCAGCAGCGAGGAAACCGCACACCCAGAGGCAGCGTTTATCACAGCCGGAGACTTTAATAAGGGAAACCTGAAGAAAGTCTCACCCAAACTCCACCAACACATCCACTTTAACACTCGTGGAAATCGGCTACTCGACCACTGCTACACCTCTTTCCGGGATGCATACAAAGCCCTCCCTCGCGCCCCATTCGGCCAATCAGATCACCGCTCCATCCTGCTCCTGCCCGCCTACAGGCAGAAGCTGAAACAGGAAGCTCCAACCCGGAGGGCGGTGCACTGTTGGACGGACCAATCGGAGTCTGCGCTGCGGGACTGTTTTGATCACGCGGACTGGGAAATGTTTCACGTGGCTGCTAGGGACATTGATGAATACACAGACTCAGTCTGTGGATTTATCAGGAAATGTGTGGAAGATGTCGTCCCATCCAGAACAGTTAAATCCTTCCCAAATCAAAAACCCTGGATTAACGGAGATGTTCGCGCGGCACGGAACACCGCCTTTGCCTCCGCGAACACATCGGACTACAAACACGCACATTACCAACTCCGGAAGACGATCAAAGCAGCCAAACGTGAGTACAGGGACAGGGTGGAGCAACAGTTTGACAACCCTCGGAGTATGTGGCAGGGACTAAACACGATCACAGACTTTAGAGGGAAAACCAGCACACCGCAGCCCACGGCCTCTCTGTGTGAGGATCTAAACGTATTCTACGCTAGATTCGACACAGCGAACACCACGAGACCGGACAGTGTGCGCACCGCGGATGACGTCAGTGCGCACACTGTGTCTGAGGAGGATGTGCGGAAGTGCTTCAGGAAGGTGAACGCACGCAAAGCTACTGGTCCGGACGGGATTCCCGGCCGCGTCCTCAAGTCATGCGCGGCTCAGCTGGCTGGAGTGTTCACGCACATCTTCAACCTTTCCCTCTCTCTGTCTGTAGTCCCAGCCTGCTTCAAAATGGCCACCATCGTCCCTGTACCCAAATCCTCCACCATCTCCTCATTGAACGACTGGCGACCTGTAGCCCTGACCCCCATCGTAAGCAAATGCTTCGAGAAGCTGGTCAGGGACTTCATCTGCTCTGCACTACCCGACTCACTGGACCCTCTACAGTTCGCATACCGCCACAACAGGTCCACTGATGATGCCATAGCCCTGACACTACATACTGCCCTGTCACACCTGGAGAAGAGAGACACGTATGTGAGAATGCTGTTTGTAGATTACAGCTCAGCATTCAATACCATCGTTCCCTCGAAGCTGGACAGGAAACTGCAGGATCTAGGACTGAGCAGCTCCCTCTGCAGCTGGATCCTTAGCTTCCTGTCTGATAGACGCCAAGTGGTCAGACTGGGCAGCATCACCTCATCCCCCGTCACACTGAACACTGGTGCTCCACAGGGATGTGTACTGAGCCCTCTCCTGTACTCACTCTACACCTACGACTGCACGGCCACTAACAGCTCCAACATCATTGTGAAGTTTGCGGACGACACTACAGTGGTGGGTCTTATCACCAACGGTGATGAGACGGCTTACAGGGAGGAGGTCAGCGCCCTGACCCACTGGTGTCAAGACAACCATCTCACCCTCAACGTCGCAAAGACAAAGGAGTTGATAGTGGACTTCCGGAGGTGCAGAGAAGTACACACCCCCATCACCATCAACGGCGCTGCTGTGGAGAGAGTGAGCAGCTTCCGGTTCCTTGGTGTACATCTGGCTGAGGATCTTACGTGGTCAGTACACACAAACAAAACAGTGAAGAAGGCGCAGCAGCGCCTCTTCTTTCTCAGGAGACTGAAAAGATTCGGCATGAACCCCCGCATCCTCAGGACCTTCTATCACTGTGCCATTGAGAGCATCCTCACTGGATGCATCACCACCTGGTATGGCAACAGCACCGCCTACAACTGCAAAGCTCTCCAGCGAGTAGTGCGGTGCTCTGAACGGATAATTGGAGGTGAGCTTCCCTCCCTCCAAGACATCTACAGGAAGCGGTGCCTGAGGAAAGCGGGGAGGATCATCAAGGACTCCAGTCACCCCAGCCATAAACTGTTCAGACTACTTCCATCAGGAAGGAGGTTCTGCAGCATCCGGTCCCGAACCAGCAGACTGAGAGACAGCTTCTTCCACCAGGCCATCAGACTGCTGAACACGTCATAGACACCTCAGCTTCACTACTGGAACTTTAACATTATGCACTCCATACTGTACAGTAATGCCACTGTTTTGCACATGTCTCACTCTGTATATTTTTATATATTTTATTTATTGTTTACTCTATTTAATTTGTAAAATATGTGTACACACACACACACGTAGAAAAATATTTAGTATACACATCCAGAAATGCATATACTATTATATATTGTACATATATTTATTAGTTTCAGATGTAGCCATTCTTGTATTTTGCTTGTTTACATTATTGTATTTTGCACAACTCTGTTGCTTGTGAAGCTCGCACACAAGAATTTCACTCACATATGCTGTACCAATGTTCCTGCACATGTGATGTGACAATAAAAGTGATTTGATTTGATTTGATTTGACCCCACCAGTAAGGAATATACTTTTTTCTCACATGTCCATCACTCTTACTCTCGTCTGGATAATTTTTTGGTCAGCAGCTCACTGCTGAGTGACATCTCACACACTGAGATTCATCCTATAGCTGTCAGCAATCATGCTCCTGTAGCTTTAACACTAATGCACAAGAATAATACTACACCATGTAACAACTGGAGATTTAATACATCACTGCTTAAAGATGAAGACTTTATTAAATATTTTAAAAAAGAGTGGACTTCATATTTAGACTATAATGACACTCCCGGAACATCAGCTTCTGTTCTATGGGAAGCAGGGAAAACTGTGATGAGAGGTAAAATAATTTCTTTCTCATCACATAAAAAGAAAAAAGAAAACAAAAATATTCAGGAATTAGAAAAAACCATCAAATCACTAGAAGAAGCCTACGCGTCCCACCAAGATCAGGAAACATTGAACAAAATACGCAAAACAAAACTAGAATTAAATGAGATAATTGATAAAAAAAACAAAATTCTTAGTACAGAGACTACACTTACAAAATTATGAACATGGTAATAAATCCGGTCAATTTCTAGCAAACCAGCTAAAAATAAATAAAGAAAAAACAACTATATGTGCTGTTCAAGATTCATCTGGGAACACAATATATGATCCGATACAAATAAACAACATTTTCAGGGATTTCTATAAAACGTTGTATTCACCACAAATAAACCCATCTAAAAAAGAAATTGATCAGTTTTTGGACAACATAACTCTTCCAAAATTATTAGACACTCAAGCAATGGCACTGGATTCACCACTGACACCAGGCGAACTCCAGGAAGCCCTGATAAGTATGCCCAATAATAAGGCTCCAGGTCCAGACGGCTTTCCTGCAGAATTCTACAAAGAATTCTGGTCGATTCTAGCACCAGTTTTCTACAGAACGTTGTTGGAAATCAAAGAAAAGGGCAGACTTCCATCAAATATGAATTCTGCAAACATTAATCTCCTGCTAAAACCAGGCAAAGACCCTGTATATGCCTCAAGCTATCGTCCAATATCCCTTATAAATGTAGACCTTAAAATAATCTGCAAAGCTCTCTCGAAGAGACTGGAGAAAATAACCCCCCTCTTAATTCATCCTGACCAAACTGGTTTCATAAAAGGTAGGCACTCATCAACAAATACACGCAGATTACTTAATTTGATAGACTACTCATACAGTAAAAACCTAGAAACTACAATATTCTCTTTAGACGCAGAAAAAGCATTTGACAGAGTTAACTGGAAATTTCTATTTGCAACTTTACACAAATTTGTTTTGGATCGTCTTTCATAAACTGGTTAAAAATATTATATAATTCCCCAACAGCTTGTGTCAGAACAAATGACCAGACATCCTCCAGCTTCTGTCTCTTGAGGGGCACCAGGCAGGGATGCCCACTCTCCCCTTCACTGTTTGCAATTTTTATTGAACCACTAGCAGCAGCAATTAGACAGAATTCAGTAATTAAGGGCATAAAATGCAAGAACGTGGAACATAAAATCAGCCTTTATGCGGATGATGTGTTACTCTTTCTCCAAAATTCACAAACCAATGTCTCTGGGGTGATTGAATTGATAAACTCTTTTGCAAGAATATCAGATTACTCAATTAACTGGTCAAAATCTACAGTCCTACCGATTAATTGCTCCCTCCATAATTCCTCTTCTACACCACTGCAATCGGGAAATATAAAATATTTAGGTATTAATGTTTCTCCCAAGCTTGCAGATCTAACTAAATTAAACCATATCCCACTTTTAAAGAAGGTAGAAGATGATCTGGCTAGATGGAAATGTCTACCCATATCACTCATGGGAAGGATTGCCGCTATAAAAATGATGGTCTTACCAAAAATAAATTTATTCTCAATGATCCCAACTAAACCGCCACAAGATTGGTTCAGATCTCTAGATTCATGTATGTCCAAATTCCTTTGGAAAAATAAACCCCCACGTATAAGCTTAAAAACACTACAAAAGACCAAGGATAAAGGAGGACTAGAACTGCCTAACTTTCAGCACTACTTCTTAGCCAACAGGCTTCAGTTTATCTCAGGATGGCTAAAACATACCCTCTTAGATGAACCTTGGCTAGATGTAGAACAAGCACTCTGCAATAATCTAGAGATCTCAGACCTACCATTTATCAGCTCAAACATCCAACGACATGAATGCTTTAAAAGCATCAACATCAGCTCTTCTCTGACAGCATGGTGGGAGTTTCTAAAATTGACGGCGTCTTCATTAATCCCATGCAAACGTACACCTATCTGGAACAACCCTGACATATTACAAAACAATAATATGATAAACTTTTCAGATTGGAGTGATAAAGGAATCAAATATTTAGAACATATACTAGAAGGAACAGAATTTATTTCATTTGACGGACTAGTTACACAATATGGGATCAACAAGAAAAGATTTTTAGAATATCAACAAATTAAATCCATAGTAAAAAAGAAATTCAAACCGGGTCAAGTTGAACTACAAACACCACAAAGTGTGGAACAATTTCTTACTCATAAACCCCCAAAATTACTTTCCAAAATTTAGAGAATGCTTTCTAAAACAGATGAATCAATATCACTTCCTATTGCAAAATGGGAAGCGGATTTATCAGTTAACTTAGACCTAAACTTCTGGTCTCAGATTTGCTTAAAAACCTTTCATCTAATCAGAAATCCCAGTCTTCAATTAACTCAATACAAAATATTACACAGAGTGCACTATACAGGTCATCGGATGTTCAAGATGGGCTTTACGTCTACCAACAACTGCTCACACTGCTAAACCAATTCACCGGACAATTATATCCACGCTCTTTGGTTCTGTCCACCAGTTCAGAAGTTCTGGCGCGAGATATGTGAAGACTTATCGAAGTGTCTGAAATGTAACATTCCAACTTCCCCCTTAGTGTGTTTGTTGGGCAGCTTAGATAATGTCACTTCAGAAAAGAATATCGCCCATATGGTTTTCACTGCCCTATGCATAGCCAAGAAAACAGTCCTCATGAACTGGAAAAATAAAAATAATCTTAATTCTAACCAATATAGAAATTATCTATTAGATTACATTAGTCTTGATACAGCCTCTGCCACCACATCAGATCAATTGCTCTGGGCTCCTTTGATCAGCTCCATCACCTAGCGGGGGTGGAGGGTCATAGTTTGGTCCCACCTTTGCTGTTGTGATTGGTGTGGGGGTAGGGACAGGCTTAGGGCGTCGGGGAGTTCCCTAGGAGCATCTTCCTTGGAGGGCTCAACCTGGGGTAGCGGTCATGGCCTATTAAGGGCTCTGTTGGCTCTTAGGTGACAGTTTCCTCGTGGCTGCGTACAGCGGGGCTAGGGGAGGGTCTGTGCTGACGGATGTGGGTTACTGACCTAGTAGCCTGGCTGCCCCGGGGTGGGTCCGGGACGGGCCGGACTCTGGGCTGGGGCCCTGGCTGGGTCTCGGGGGCTTGGATCCTGGTTTGTGTGTTGCCGGGGTTGTGGGCAGGTGGGTGTATGGGGGCCCAGCCCTGGCGCAGGGTGCCGCCAGTGCATCGAGCCACCTAGGGGGCTCTTCAACTGGTGGGGGAGGTTGTTACATCTTGCAGGAGCTCTCCTCTCTTCAGGAACTCTCTGCAGCAGGGGCAGATACAGGAGAGATGGAGGAAGATCTCAGCCTGGGCGTCTATTGTCTCGTGTAGTCTGGAAGATGAGTGGATGACAGGGTGGGTGCAGTTTTCTCTGTGGTGGGGTCAGGTGGGGTGTCCCGGGCTCTGTGGGCCAGGCGGCGCTGCTGTACTGGGCCCCGGTCCGGATGGGTCTGGGCCCCCTTTCCCTGGTGGGTTGCGGAGTATGGGGGTGCCTACTTGGGTCAGCGGGGGAGCTGGCCCCAGGGAGGGGTCACTGTGGAGCCGTCAAACATTTTCTTTGCTTATTTGGGACAAATAAAGACTCGATAAAGAAACCACATTTAATGACTTTTCACTTATTTGTAACTAAAAAGCTAAAGCTGCAGTTCTGATTCGTACCACTGACTCCACATTCACATAAACATGTTCACAGCCTGATGATGCCACTTCATTACACATGTAGGCTTAACGTTTGCATTATTAGGGGCGTGGCCTCTTTGACAGGTGGATGGTGACAGCTTTCGGCTAGCTTCACCTGAGCTGGAGCTTTGGTGTGTTGTTGGAGCCTTTTAATGATATCATGTGACCAATAATATGGCTGCTGTGAGGTCACTGTAGTAACAGAGCGTCCAAGAAGGCGGAGCTCCATGTGAATGACATCAGCAGGTATCTGAGTGTGTGTTTGGATGTTTCACACACAAAAAGCTTTGTGGCCACATGCCACTCTGTAGCTTCCCCATCTTTCAGAGCATTTTCCTGGGAAAGTTGATCAACCTTCAAACGATGATTTCCTCACAGAGACTATTTTAACCTGAGCGTAGACTCGTGTTTGATTTCATTTCCTGGTTACCAGAGCGTTTTAATGTGTGTGCATGTGTCAGTGGATCAATGGACCTTGAGGAGAATCGATTAGAAAAACATGAGGTTTAATCACGGAAGGAAGAGGAGGACGAAGAGGAGAAGGATAAGGAGGAGGAAGGAGCAAGAACAATCTAGACTGATGAAGAGCAAGTGAGAACAAAAGCTGTGATGAGTTTATTCTCAAATCAGCCATTTGTGCGTCTGCGGCTGATTAGTGTTTGTCTCACAGCTCGCGCCTCACTCCATGTTTAACACGGCCCAACAGCTGACTGAACCTTCATCTACAGCCAATTAGAAGACCCCATTTGTCTTCCTGACAAACATCAGAGCTGTTTTCAGGATGAGGTTTTCAGTTTCCTGGTGTTAAAAGACTCACTTTGTTTTTCTGATTTCATTTCAGATATAATCATAAAATACTGACATAATACATTCAAACCATCAGTCACACATGAACACAATCCACCACCATCACCACCATCACCATCATCACCATTATCACCTTCATCTTCACCATCATCATCTTCACCATCATCATCATCATCTTCACCACCATCATCATCATCATCATCACCACCATCACCATCATCACCATTATCACCTTCATCTTCACCATCATCATCATCATCATCATCATCTTCACCATCATCTTCACCATCTTCATCATCATCTTCACCATCATCATCACCATCTTCATCACAATCTTCACCATCATCTTCATCATCACCATCTTCATCACCATCTTCACCATCATCATCATCCTCATCATCACTTTCTGAAGGACATTTTTCAAACATCAAAGAGTCAGTAGAGCAGAGCAGAAATGAGGCAGAATGATTGGATTATGGTCGTTTCCTGTGTGACCTGGACGTCTCTGTGTTACAGTCATGTAATGCCATGTTTCTTTGTTTCTGTAAAATGATGACAGCAGTTTGTTGTGTTTGTTTTTTGCCACTCTGCAGAATTAACTGTGTCACAGTTCCCAGCACGTCATAGCCTGAAAAACCCAGAGTCAGAGCTCGGACTGTGAAATGGTCACATGTGTCAGCGTGCTGTCAGCTGATACATGTGAGCACTGAAACACCTTCATTCAAAGGTGAATGACGTCGCTGATGTGTGGACGTGTCTGTGGAGCTCCTAGGGATTATTCTGACTTCTTTGGTCACACATCTGTGTGTGTGTAGTTGTAGGTGTGTCAGGGTAAACACACGCATGTGCTGTGTGTGTCTGCTGTTTCTGTAGTAACTGAGGCATGCTGCAGGGCAAACAGCAGTGTGTGATTCAGCAGAGAAAGATTTCAGGTATGAGGTGTGAGTGGGCCCAAGGGGCCCGGCTCAGGGTCTGATCCTGTGAGCAAGGCTGGGGTCTGCTCTGTTTGTCTGCGTTTAGGTGCAGGTTATGGGTGGAGAAAGACACGGGTGGGTGTGGCTCAGGAGGTACATCGTCTACCAGTCGGCGGTTCAAACCCTGGCTGCTCCAGGCCAAAGAGTCCTCAAGCAAGACACTGAACCCTGAGTTACTGCTGATGCATTCATGGGAGTGTGAATGTTAGTATTTGTATGAAAGTGTGAATGAGGCATGTTGTGGTGGTGCTAGAAAACGCTGCTGCTAATCAGTGAGTGAACACCAAACCGACCAATCAGAGCTGCAGGAGGTGGAGGCGCTCGGATCGAACACTCGGCCAAACTTGATCTTCATCACGTTCTCAAAGGCCCGAGCGAGCGCTTCAAACTCTCTGCACCTGAGACACAGCTCCGCCTCCTCTTTCTCGCTATCGTCCAATCAGACCATAGGCAGAAAGAGAAACAAACACACACAGCCCCCGTTCGTGTCCTGGCGTTTCTTCTGCTCGTTAACCTCCCGTCCCCTCTCACCTGTGGGCCAATAATATACGACCCCTACCATCTGTAAACCAATCACCTCACACCCAGCTCACACACGCGCGCAGATGGAGGCAGTAATTCTATTACCCGAGCTGTACCGAGACGTGAGGAGAGGCAGCTGCACCGTATTTACTCTCTCTCTCTCACACACACACACAGCAGGAAGTGTGTGTGTGTTTCCTGCTCTCAGAGGTTTATTTCAGGCGGCGAATGTGTGTTAAACTTTCTGAAAGCATCCACACAAACGTCGGGCAGAATCCCCGGCCAACAGGTTTGAAGGAGCAGTCCCACATTTACTTAAATCGGCCAATGGGGAGCTGGTGTGTCAGTGTGACCTCTCCTCTGATTGGTCGGATTTCAGCTGCAGTCACTCCATGTGTTTAAACTCCCTGAATGAGGCTTTAATTGCTTTTGGCAGGATGCTGATAGTGGCTTTATACACTACACACACACACACATACGCACACACACACACACACAGAGTCATGTTCAAAGAGTGAATCTACTGCATGCCGACACGCTGATAAACCCTTTAACACACTAATTAACCCAAAACACACACACACACGCACGCACGCACACACACGCACACACACGCACACACACACACTGAGTTTTCTTTTCTCTCATTTATTTGTGAAACAGTCCAAACTTTAAACTCTCTTCTCTCTCACCCACCTTTAAACAGTGTTTACCTGCAGCTGTGTGTGTGTGTGTGTGTCTAATCTCTTTTCAAATTCACTTTAAAGCCACAAACTGTGTGTCTGCACACTCGTGTGTGTGTGTGTGTGTGTGTCTGTGTGTGTTGTTTACAACAGCTTGTATTTTTTTAACACACACGCACAGAGAGAAAAAAGTGGTTTTGACCTCCAGGTCTCTTTGACACAGAAAGGCATTGTGGGAGTTATCACACAACAGACAGACCGAGTGTGTGTGTGTGTAGTGTATATATTTGCCTTGGAGCCTCCCTGCGTGTGTGTGTGTTTGCTGTGTACAGCTGGCAGTGAGCTGATAACAGCCCTATTAGAAATATTAATATACCCTGAACCCCACAGAGACACACACACTCACCAAAAGGCATGTGTGTGTGACTGCATGTGTGTGTGTATCCCCACCCTTATTGGAGCAAAAAACAGAAATAAACAACGACCGGAGAACCTCATAGAACCAGCAAACAGCACCACCACAGCACCTGTGAAGAACCAGTGGGCCACATCTGAAGGTTCTGACTCGGGTCAAAGTCCTCCTGCAAATGAATCAATTAAAAACTGTCCAGAGACAGCAGAATGAACCTGTAGAGCAAAATGTGGATCACTTACAGTTAATCTTTATGTTGACCTCATTATGAACCTTAAACGAGAAGCCACGTCCTTAATAAAGTTTAAGCCTTAATGAAATGTGAACAGGTGTTATAATGGGGAAAATTAACTCTAAAGACCCAAACAGTGCTTATTTCTGCTGTAGGGGTGTCCTCCCTGAGGTATAATATCATAGGTGCAAATAAACAGTTCACCTGGATGGTTCTCCTGTTCTTACTCACAGAATCCTTTAGTCAGGTTAGACCGTGTGGCGATCAGGACTGGACATTGCTGGGTTGTATTTATTATCCTTTATTTATACGGGTAAAAAGTCTCATTGAAATGTGCACCTCATTTCCAAGAGAAAGCTGGTTAAAGCCCAGACTCTGTTGGGTTCATATCTGGACCCCGTTGGGTTCAGGTCCAGACTCTGTTGGGTTCATATCTGGACCCCGTTGGGTTCAGTCCCAGACTCTGTTGGGTTCATATCTGGACCCCGTTGGGTTCAGGTCCAGACTATGTTGGGTTCATATCTGGACCCCGTTGGGTTCAGGTCCAGACTCTGTTGGGTTCATATCTGGACCCCGTTGGGTTCAGGTCCAGACTATGTTGGGTTCAGGTCCAGACTCTGTTGGGTTCAAGCCTGTTTTCTCACAGCTCTGGAAACGCGCCCTGATATTCCTGTTGTCACTGTTGGCTGCAGGTCTGACTGACCCAGCTATTAATAAACTGAGTAAACAGGTTGTAGAAATGGACCAGACTAACTGAACTGGGAACACTGAAAGGCTCTGAAGACTGTTATTTATGAACATCTGGTTTTCAACTTGACAAACTAGAAACAAACCTCAGGAACATCTTCCACTGCCTCAACTGCTTTCCCTGCAAAACTAATAATTACTGTACTGTTGGCTCACTGCACTCAGCTGCTTCAGCTGGTCTGTAAGGAAGATAAATATACCCGTGATGTCATGGCGTTACCAGCATCTGATCTGGTCTGGACTCGTTTATTTTTAGCTGACCAGACGTGCTAGTCACCAAAGAGAAAGATTAGCAAAGTTGCTTTCCAGGATCAGGTTAAATGATCTAAAAATCTCAGCTGGAACAGGCTGACGATGAGGAGGGGATGAAGTTTATCAGCTCGTCGTGAGCAGTAACAAACAGCTAACGACAGAAAGAAATCAGAGCAAGAAACATAGTCAGTCCAGAGGCTGAGACGGTGTGTGTGTGTGTGTGTGTGTGTGTGTGTGTGTGCAGCAGGAAAGAGTATTAGGGAAGATTACTGTTGTTCACACTGACAGCAGAGAGCAAGCCGGCGCTACATGGCTCAGATTAGATTGAACCTGTACCATTTATAAGAACATTAAATGGAGCCTGCAATCACTGGTCAATCGATTCTTCGCTGCAGCTCTGTGTGTGTGTGTGTGTCTGCAGTATTAAACCACCACTTTCACTGGAGAATGCTGTCTGTGTGGATGTTTTCCTCCCACCGATATCACATGCAGAAGTCCCATTGATAAAGTGTCTGTTTTTAGAGTAAAGGCGGTGGAGCGACGCTGGTCCTCGGCAGCCTCGGACACAGACAGAAGAGAGGCATGCACCCAAAGGCACCAGAACAAATATCAAATAAATATTAAGCACCGCCTGCCGTTGGCCTGAAACATTATATTTGATTTAAAGAATCAGATGTGAGCTGCTGAAATTGACAAACGAGCTGAGATCACTCCTGCATGTTACTGCTTTGTGTCTGTGCTTCCACGAAGCTCCACATGTTCCAGATGTTTTAACACTGACTGTCTCCAGATCAGTGAGGTTTATTAACAGCTTTAACAAACTGCGGCTCTGAACTCTGACCCGATAACAGCTGTCTCTGGTTGAACCCATCACCTCCAAACAGAACCTCAGCTTCAGATTCGGGTGAAGCTGAGGCTCACCCCAACCAGTCGCAGCAGATGGCCCCGCCCCTCCCCGAGCCTGGCTCTGCCAGAGGTTTCTTCCTGTTAAAAGGGAGTTTTTCCTTCCCACTGTTGCCAAAGTGCTGCTCATCGGGGGTCATATGATTGTTGGGTTTTTCTCTCTAGTATTATTGTAGGGTCTACTGTACAATATAAAGCGCCGTTGAGGAGACTGTAGTTGTGATTTGGCGCTGTATAAATAAAACTGAATTGAATAGATTGGTCAGTTTTTCCTCCGAAGCGAGCTCAGCTGGGAGAAGGCTGAGTTTGGCCTCTGCTGTGGAGGGTGTGTTAGATTTAATGCCCTGTCTTGTCCTGCTCACTGCTCCACACATCAGCCAGGAGGAGATCGAAGCGAGGAGGAGTGTGTGTGTGTGTGTCCACTGGGAGAGAAGCTGTTTGCTCTCTGATTGCTTGGATTGGCTGCAATTAGTCACACACACAGTGAAACACACAAAAACCCTCTTTTATTGGAAAAGAGTAAAGGTGACAAACTCTCCTCTCGCCTCCTCCTCCTCCACCTCCTCTATAACTCACATTAAACAGGACAGTAACCACCTCCTTTCTGTGTGTCCTCGGTCAGCCTGTCTCTCACGTGATTGGCTCTGTGATTTAAGAGTGCTGCATTCTCATTCGTCAGCAGGGTAACCTCTGTGAGCATGTGACAAATGGCGGCTCGCTCACACACACACACACACACACACACACACACACACACACACACACACACACAGTGGCAGGTCAATAGCAGACAAAAGGAAGGCTGCAGCAGCTTTTCCCTCAGTGCTGCCTTCAGGTGCAAAGCGCTGCAGTGCTGTGTTTAAGGACCTGTACAATAGTTGATTATAGGGAGAACACTCCCTCTCTGTCTGGTTACGACCGCCGTCCTCGGCTGCTCGGGACGAATTACGGTCACGACCGAGGTTAGCCTAACTGACCGTGTTACAGGTGTGTGGCACGCAGTGACAGGTAACGCCATTAGGCATGCAGAGCATAAACATGCCATTTATAGGGGCGTTGGTGTGAAGCCCGTGTGTCTGACAAAGGGTTGGGGGTTTGGTTGTAGACTGATGCGTACACAGCTCGGTCTGGCGCTCTGTGATTGGATCAGGCTTGCACCTGGTTGATGCAGCCATTTCCCATTTAGAGCGGCGTTCCTGCTTTCAGTAGTCCAGAGTTTGTTTTCAGACTCAAGCATCTCTTCGAGCTGTTTAACGACATACCCAGAGGATTGCACCTTGTTGTAAACAGTAAGTACTTATAAGCCTCGGCTCATCGAGCACAGGATTGATTAAATGAGCAACAGCAGAACCGGAGAGGCAAAGATATGCTGATGACCAATGTATGTGTGTCACAACACAAACGTACTTCAGGGTTTTTAAGAGTCAGAGGAAGACATGCATGCACCACCAAGACCCAGCTTCAGGAGACCCAGAAAGGTTCCCTGAGGAGCAATGTTCCCTCTAAGCTGAGCGCATGAGCAATCGCACACTGCTGACATGGTGTTCCCACACAGAAAATCTGCGCTGCGCACAAAAAAAAAATACAGCCTGAATTGGAATTAAAGTAAATACATGTATTTATTTTATTTCGCTGATTTTCTGCATGTGGAGACGCTGTCAGCAGTCATGCGCTCAGCTTAGAGGGAATCGTGCTGAGGAGCACCCGGGGAACCTTTGAGCTGCAGGAGGACTGCAGGAGGACTGCAGGAGGACTGCGGGGCCCTGACGGTGCTTTCAGAAAGACAAACAGTACCTGCAGGGATCCAGGGGGTGGCCAATCGGTCTCGGGTGTCTCCCTGCTCCCAGTCAAAGTCATCTTCTTTGGACTGGACCAGCGTGCAGTCAGGAGACCGACCAGATAGACAAGCTGAAAAAGAGACAGACAGATGCTCAGTTACCTTAGGTGAAACTAGGGCTGCTCGATTATGGCAAAAATGATAATCACGATTATTTTCACTGAAATTGAGATCACGATTATTTGATGATATTTATTTAACCCTTTAAGACCTACTATAGAACCAAGTCCGCCAGAGCTTATATTATTTTTTTACATGTTGTAGTGCCATTTGTGGGAGCATTTCAAGTTGCTATGCATCAATACAACTGTTATAGCCCATAGTAACTACATTCATTGCAAAAAAGTGCAATAAACTACAAAAAAATTGAAAATCGTTTTTGTTTGTTTTTACATAGGGTTAGCTTCATAGCATAAGTGCCTAAGTCAATGACTTAGGCACTTATGCTATGAAGCTAACGAATATATTTCTACTTGGAGAAATTTAAGAGGTTTATCCCTCAAAACTTTAAATACAATAAAGTTGCAAAAAATAGTTTACAACAACAGGAAATTTATTTTGAGTGTCTTCATAGTTTTATTTTGGAGATACAGCAATTTTTATATACTGCAGGAAAAACGAAAAAACAATCCTGTGATGCAAATTTGCAAACAAAACAGCAGGTGCATCAAAATAAACTATTTCCAGCAGTGCAATTCGAGTTCTAAGCATCCCAGAAACTATTCAGAAAAGCATAAAGTCAAACATGACTTATAAAAACACCAGTATAGGCTTTTGAAGCCTACAAGTAAAAAACTAAATTTTCCACGAAAATGACGTCACTTCCTGTTTCGGGCAGGAAATGGCGGACATGCGATAGTTCGCGCTGACGTCTGTTTCAATGTGGGAAGTGTTACGAACAGCTGATCAGATCGGCAAAGCGTGTTTCTGGAATATTATGTTTTTGTTCCTGCAAGCGCTTTTTATGCAATTTCTGCAAAGCTTTATGTGGAAGGAAACCGTGACCGAGGACAAGCTGATGACATAAGATGTAGGTACAATTCCTCTGGTTTCATATGCAAAAAAAATTATTGTGCTAGCTTACATGGTTCCGGTTCTACAGGGATTCAAAAATAGTTACACAAAACGGAGCGTGCCGCTCTGACCTGCTTTAAAGGGTTAACAATAACAATGTATTGAATAATGACTTTAAAAAATAATATAAAATAGTGTGCAAATACTGAACAGTGCAAATGTTTGCAATATAAAATATAAATGAAAAATGTAAACATCTATGTTTAGTGAACTTTGCAGTGTTGCTCTGTGGTGCAGCTACACTGTAGCAAAGTTTACACACTATGTCTACTTGATCCACGTCTGACTCCGCGAACCCATGTTTCCACACCACTGAAGTTTTTTTTTTTACCTCTCTTTTCAACCAACGGCAGTCACTCTCCTCTCCAAATAACTTCTGCTTAGCTTTCCGAGCTTCCCTCGGGTCCTCTTAAATGCACAGAGGTGCGCTCGATTTGCCACTCGGAGCAGCGCGAGAGTAAAGTATGAGGGAGGTGCTAATAATTTTTAATGATCGTTGAAAGCCCAGATCGTAATCGTGATTAAAATTAGATTAAAGCCCAGACTCTGTTGGGTTCATATCTGGACCCCGTTGGGTTCAGGTCCAGACTCTGTTGAGTTCATATCTGAACCCACAGATAGGATTAAGGAAAAACTGTTCCTGAAGGCCCCGGCTTTAAGGCTGCGGACGGGGTTCGCTTTGAGTGATTTCTTGGAACCATTTCCAAAGATTGTACAGCAGACAAAAAACAAATTTGGATTTTCTCGGATCCACAGAGGCTCAAATATCTACGGACAGCCCCACTGACGATGAGACAAACATTGGTCGGCGGCAGAAACCTGGCTGGATCTCACTCATATGAGCAGAGTTAGTGGGTTCATCACCTCCATCACAGCAAGTCCCACCTAAAGACTGAGACACGGAGATGCTGCATACTAATGGCACATTAATGCGATCACAGGATCGACTACACTGTGCTTACAGAACCTCATCAATACGATCATTTCTTCTTCAGTGGTTTAGAAGTGAGGCTGTTATTTCCCCCTCTCTCTATTTGGATGATATAAAATGAATCTTATGATTATTGTTATGAAGTGTGGAAAATGAGAAGTAAAGAGTAAAACCTGCGATATGAACCCCAGTCCATGCTTTAAATTAACTAGGTGAGCAGTCTCCAGTCTGTGTTCTGTCTTCCAGCCGATGAAGAAACAGAAATTAGAGCTGGTGTAGAAACACTTCTGGATGCTTGGACACTGGAACTGATTTAAGGCTCGTGCAGTTCCTTCTTTCTCCTCATACATCAGCTGGAACGTTAACCACATATTTATTTCTTCAAGTCTCTTCCTCCCACAGCCCCCCACAGCCCCCAACAGCCCCCCACGGGACCCCCACAGGACTCTGTGTGTAGCATGCTGTTGAAATAATTACACAGAAAGTTTAATCAGCTCTGAAGACTCTGCTACTCACTGCTGCATCACTTTCATCTGGACATTTTTATTTATAGACTTTATTAGTATTTTTCTCCCATTATTTATTCCAGGTGTGGGTTTTTATACTTATTTATTGAAATCACATTATCAGCTCGTATACTTTGCACCTACATGTGATGATGTATTCAGAGTAACTGGGTCACGCGTGTTTGTACTGTGTTTAGTTCCATTACAGAAAGACTGCGGCCCGTTTGCCATTCATTTACTGATGTACAAGACGCACCAACATCCTCAGAACGAAGCAGGAAACCCGAACGCTCGACCAGTAATCAGCGAATCAATCACCTCATTGATTAATCGCTTCATTGATACAGACGTTCAAGTCGCACTTCCACCTTGTTTCTCGCTCGTCAGCAGAGAGCAGCTTGTAAACATATAATGTTCTTCAGAGTGAGACAGTTCCAGTTCATTACCATTTCCCAGCATGCTCTCTCTCTCTCTCTCTCACACACACACACACACACACACACACACACACACGCACACGCACACACAGGAGAATAATAGATGTAAACCTCCTCCTTCCTCTGTGACTCAAAGATGTCTAAATCCTTCCATTCATGCCGACACGCACACGCGCCTGTGTGTGAGGAGCCGTCATCTGAAAGCGTTGACATTAAATAGCGGGAAGGCTCATTTTCTTTCTTTGTAACAGAAGGCACATTAAACACACACACACACACACACACACACACATTCGTCCCGCTGGGCAGTGTTAGCTCATCAACAGATACCAGACACAATCTGTTTCATTTGCTTCTATCCATGTGCATCTATATAACAAACACACACACACACACAGTAAGCTCTCTCTCTCCAACAGAAAACCAATCTCATCTCATGATCGCCCAACACTGCAGAAAGAGGTGTGTGTTTGTGTGTGTTTGTTTGTGTGTGTGTGTGTGTGTGTGTGTGAGTGTGAGAGAGACCGGACTTTGACTCTGACGTGTGGTTTTAATGTTTCATGTCGACATCCTGCGCTTTATTCTACCAGAGCAGCTTTGCATGATTCAGAGTTCAGATTAATCCTTCTTTGTCTGATTGGCTGCCCTTCTCCAGCTGCTGCTGTGTGCGGCATCTGAACACACACTATACACCAGCTGACAAACAACATTTCTGAGTGACATGTTCTGATGCTCAATCATCCAGGTGAGGAAACAGAAAATCCCCCAGAACGTTGGTTCTGTTCACCTGGATGTCTTCAGTGGGAGGAACGTTTCATCATCATCATCATCATCATCATCATCATCATCATCATCATCAGGTGACTCCTGATCAGAATCAGAATCAGAAACTTTATTGTCATTGTCACGAGAACAACGAAATGAAGAATGGTCCCCGATCATTGCATCATCCCTAGCAATATCAAAATATAAATAAAACAATAAAATTCAATAAATAATAAAATTCAATAAATAAGAACTCCCGATGACTCCTGAGGAGAGACGGCATCCATCCCACTTTGGATGGAGCAGCTCTCATTTCTAGAAATATGGACAAATTTATTAAACCTCCCAAAATATGACTATCCAGAGTTGGGACCAGGAAGCAGAGTTGCAGTCTTACACGCCTCTCTGCAGCTTCTCTCCTCCTGCTACCCCCCAAAAACCCATCTCCATAGAGACTGTGTCAGCTCCCAAACAGACAAAAAACAAACTAAAAACCAGCAACAAACAACGTAAACATAAACAATTACAAAGAAAGAACAATACAGTATCCACATCTGAACCAAAGAGTAAAACAGTGAAATGTGGATTATTAAATATCAGGTCTCTCTCCTCCAAGTCTCTGTTAGTACATGACTTAATAATTGATCAACAAATTGATTTACTCTGCCTTACAGAAACCTGGTTGCAGCAGGATGATTATGTTAGTGTAAATGAATCAACACCCCCGAGTCATTCTAACTACCAGAAACCTCGAAGCACAGGCCGAGGGGGAGGTCTGGCAGCAATTTTTCACACCAGCCTATTAATCAACCAAAGACCCAGACAGACTTTTAATTCATTTGAAAGCCTGATGCTTAGCCTCGTCCACCCCAGCTGTAAAACTCAGAAACCAGTCTTACTTGTTATCATCTATCGTCCACCTGGGCCTTACACAGAGTTTCTGTCTGATTTCTCAGACTTTTTATCTGATTTAGTTCTGAGCTCAGATAAAATAATTATTGTGGCTGATTTTAACATCCATGTAGATGCTAAAAATGACAGCCTCAACATGGCATTTAATTTGTTATTAGACTCAATTGGCTTCTGTCAAAATGTAAAAGAACCCACCCACCACTTTAATCACACTCTAGATCTTGTTTTAACATATGGCATAGAAACTGAACATTTAACAGTGTTTCCTGAAAACCCTCTCCTGTCTGATCATTTCCTGATAACATTTACATTTACAATAATTGATTACACAGCGGTGGAGAGTAGACTTTATCAAAGTAGATGTCTTTCTGAAAGCGCTGTAACTAAGTTTAAGAATATAATCCACCCACTGTTATCATCTTCAATGCTCATAGAGCAGAGCATGTCACAGCGAGTGAAGTAAGCTGTGTGGAGATAATGAAGAGGGATCCAAACACAGACTGCTTGTAAAGGTGTGAAGGTGGTTTATTGAAAGTAAAGTACAAAATAGAAAAACGGCAAACTGGACTGCAGACTATCTGAACTGGGAACAACTAAATTACAAAACACGAACCAGGACATGAACATGAAGAAGGATGGGCGGAGGTAAGTGATGACGGACAGCAGGGAGAACACATGGATGAAACACGATGGATGCACAGACGGATCAGTGACTACTACAGCAGAAGACACGACTTAAATACACTAAGAGAAACGGGGAGATTACACACAGCTGGGAGTAATTAACGAGACGAGACAAGGGAGGTAAACTGAACACACCCACATGAGACGCAGACCTTCACAATAAAACAGGAACAAGACATCACTACACAAAGACGCAGACCAGACACAGAACTAAACCCACACAAAACATGAGAACACAAACCCTGTGAACAAAACCCTAAACCAGAACCACAGTAATATAATCTATCGTAAATAATCAAAACACCAGAGAACCCCAAAACACTCCATAATGCAAAAATAAACCCAAAACATAATAAACTTAAAATGCTGTGTCGAACCGACCCAGAACCGTGAAAGAGCAGCTATCTGAACGCTACCCCAACAGAGGTCGATCATCTTGTTAATAATTTTACCTCCTCACTACGTACGACTCTGGATACTGTAGCTCCTGTGAAAACTAAGGCCTCAAATCAGAAGTACCTGACTCCGTGGTATAATTCTCAAACACGTAGCCTAACGCAGATGACTCGTAATCTGGAGAGGAAATGGCGTGTCACAAATTTAGAGGATCATCATTTAGCCTGGAGAAATAGTTTGCTGCTTTATAAGAAAGCCCTCCACAAAGCCAGAACATCTTACTATTCGTCACTGATTGAAGAAAATAAGACCAACCCCAGGTTTCTCTTCAGCACTGACAAAAAGTCAGAGCTCTTGTGAGCCAACAATCCCTTTAACGTTAACTAGTAATGACTTCATGAACTTCTTCACAAATAAAATTTTTATCATTAGAGAAAAAATTACCAGTAATCATCCCACACATGTAATATTATCTACAGCTACTCTTAGTACCATTGATGTTAAGTTAGACTCTTTTTCTCCAGTTGATCTTTCTGAGTTAACTTCAATAATTACTTCCTCCAAACCATCAACGTGTCTTTTAGACCCCATTCCTACAAAACTGCTCAAAGAAGTCCTGCCATTAATTAATTCTTCGATCTTAAATATGATCAACCTATCTCTAATAATCAGCTATGTACCACAGGCCTTCAAGCTGGCTGTAGTTAAACCTTTACTCAAAAAGCATCTCTAGACCCAGCAGTTGTAGCTAATTATAGGCCAATCTTCAACCTTCCTTTCATATCAAAAATCCTTGAAAGAGTAGTTGTCAAACAGCTAACAGATCATCTGCTTGTCCTGCTAGACCTCAGTGCAGCGTTCGATACTGTCGACCATAATATCCTATTAGAGCGATTAGAGCATGCTGTAAATGGCCTGTATTTATATAGCGCTTTACTAGTCCCTAAGGACACCAAAGCGCTTTACATATCCAGTCATCCACCCATTTACACACACATTCACACACTGGTGATGGCAAGCTACATTGTAGCCACAGCCACCCTGGGGCGCACTGACAGAGGCCAGGCTGCCGGACACTGGCGCCACCAGGCCCTCTGACCACCACCAGTAGGCAACAGGTGAAGTGTCTTGCCCAAGGATAGAACGATCGAGACTGTCCAAGCCGGGTCTCAAACCGGCAACCTTCTGATTACAAGGCGAACTCCCAACTCTTGAGCCACGATCGCCCTGTAGGTATTACAGGTACTGTGCTGCAGTGGTTTGTATCATATCTATCTAATAGACTCCAGTTTGTGCATGTAAATGGAGAGTCCTCTTCACACACCAATGAGTTAAACTGCAGGAATGTCTTAAAGACATAAAGACCTGGATGGCCGCTAACTTTCTGCTTCTTAATTCAGATCAAACTGAGGTTATTGTACTCGGCCCTGAAAATCTTACAAATATGGTATCTAAGCAGATTCTTACTCTGGGTGGCATTACCTTGGCCTCCAGTAACACTGTCAGGAACCTTGGAGTCATTTTTGACCAGGACATGTCCTTCAACGCACATATTAAACAAATATGTAAGACTGCTTTCTTCCATTTGTGCAACATCTCTAAAGTTAGAAATATCCTGTCTCAGAGTGATGCTGAAAAACTAGTTCATGCATTTATTACTTCCAGGCTGGACGACTGTAATTCATTATTATCAGGAAGTCCAAAAAACTCCCTGAAAAGCCTTCAGTTAATCCAAAATGCTGCAGCAAGAGTCCTGACAGGGACTAGAAAGAGAGAGCAGATTTCTCCTGTATTGGCTTCCCTTCATTAGCTTCCTGTTAAATCCAGAATTCAAAATCCTGCTCCTCACATACAAGGCCTTAAATAATCAGGCCCCATCTTATCTTAATGACCTTGTAGTACCATATCACCCTATTAGAGCACTTCACTCTCACACTGCAGGCCTACTTGTTGTTCCTGGAGTATTTAAAGCCGCCTGAGCCATGGTTGCCATGGCTCAGGGGGTTGGGAAGCGTATCTGTAACCGGAAGGTCGCCGGTTCGATCCCCGGGCTCTCTGTCCTGGTCGTTGTGTCCTTGGGCAAGACACTTCACCTAACGCCTACTGGTGTTGGCCAAAGGGGCCGATGGCGCGATATGGCAGCCTCGCTTCTGTCAGTCCCAGGGCAGCTGTGGCTACAACTGTAGCTTGCCTCCACCAGTGTGTGAATGAATAGTGGCATTGTAAAGCGCTTTGGGTGCCTTGAAAAGCGCTATATAAATCCAATCCATTATTATTATTATTAAAAGTAGAATGGGAGGCAGAGCCTTCAGTTTTCAGGCCCCTCTTCTGTGGAACCAGCTTCCAGTTTGGATTCGGGAGACAGACACTATCTCTAGTTTTAAGATTAGGCTTAAAACTTTCCTTTTTGCTAAAGCATATAGTTAGGGCTGGACCAGGTGACCCTGAATCCTCCTTTAGTTATGCTGCAATAGACTGCTGGGGGATACCCATGATGCATTGAGTTTT
Organism: Aulonocara stuartgranti; assembly: GCF_965226115.1. Lineage (NCBI taxonomy): Eukaryota > Metazoa > Chordata > Actinopteri > Cichliformes > Cichlidae > Aulonocara > Aulonocara stuartgranti. The sequence goes on from NC_138960.1 coordinate 36,528,281, forward strand.
TCCTTTCCAGTCACCTTTCTCACTCACTATGTATTAACAGACCTCTCTGCATTGAATCATACTTGTTATTAACCTCTGTCTCTCTTCCACAGCATGTCTTTTATCCTGTCTTCCTTCTCTCAGCCCAACCGGTCGCAGCAGATAGCCCCTCCCTCCCTGAGCCTGGTTCTGCCGGTGGTTTCTTTCCGTTTGGATCTTTAGCCATCAGAGTTGTTGTCTTAAGGCTAAGAAAGATGCCAAGCGAATTTATTTTACCAAGTGGATCATCATGGCCTTGTCATATTGGTCCATTTGATTGACCTTTATTATAATTATGAATTTATTTTATTTTCGGTTGCTACAAACGGGACAGACACTCGAAGCATTTACTCACAAGAAGGCAGTTTATTGGCGACACTTTTAACTCACAAGTTAGGTTAACTTTAACAATCTGCAGTTAGTTTGTGAGAGGACAGATTCATGACACACTGATTAGATGAGCTTCAGGCAAACAAATTCCCAGCATTACTTCATCTCATTGCTTAAAAATGATCTACGATCAGAAATAGAGGAGTCCCGAGGTTCATGCTGTTGTGGCTTCAATACTTATGGAGAAATCGCCTCGGAGTTGTCATACAGATTACTTTATTCAGTACATAAGGATCAGCGCATCCACATAACTGTCAACTGCTAAGCTAGCACACGCACATACAGCCGGCGTACCTGTGTACTTCAGGTAATTTCAAAATAAGAGTTTGAACATTACACATGCTAGGTAAGGATCCAAAAGAAAACTCAGTTCACTCACCTTTTTACAAGACTTTGTTTACACAGACGTGAGAGCTATGGTGTACCACAAGATCCTGTATTGGGACCCAGAGTTTTTGCCACAGTTGCCCCCAGACTCTGGAACTCTCTCCTTCTGAGCTTGACATCTGTGGACTCAGTGGTCTTTGGTTATCAATCAACCAAAGACCCAGACAGACTTTTAATTCTTTGTAAGCCTGATACATAGCCTTGTCGACCCCAGCTGTAAAACTCAGAAACCAGTCTTACTTGTTATCATCTATCGTCCACCTGGGCCTTACACAGAGTTTCTGTCTGATTTCTCAGACTTTATATCTGATTTAGTTCTGAGCTCAGACAAAATCATTATTGTGGGTGATTTTAACATCCATGTAGATGCTAAAGAGGACAGCCACAACTACACCTATTACAGCTAAGGGAGGATTCAGTGTTGGTTGTAGACTGCTGGGGGATTCCCATGGTGCACTGGGTGTTTCTTCTTCACTCACTATGTGTTAATAGATCTCTCTGCACTGAACCATACTTGTTATTAATCTCTGTCTCTCTTACACAGCTTGTCTTTATCCTGTCCTCCTCCTCTCTCCCCAACCAATCACAGCAGATGGCCCCGCCCCTCCCTGAGCCTGGTTCTGTTGGAGGTTTCTTCCTGTTAAAAGGGAGTTTTTCCTTCCCACTGTGGCCAAAGTGCTTGCTCATAGGGGGTCATATGATTGTTGGGTTTTTTCTCTGTACAGTATGTATTATTGTATGATCTACTGTACAATATAAAGCACCTTGAGGCTACCATTGTTGTGATTTGGTGCTATATAATTGAAATTTGAATTGAGTTGAACTCCTTCAGTCTCAGTTGACTGCAGGTTTCCAACCTTATAAACAGTAATGACTGACACCAGCAGCACTGACTAACAACAGGCTGTGAGGTCAGTTTATGATCATTAATATGCAAAAGGACCATTGACCACTGATCAAAGATCATTGATCAAAGACCACTGATCAGTGGCCATGAGTACCATTCACAGAGAGTTGGGGAATGGCTGCAATCACAGCACTCCTCAAACCAGCGTTCCTCCCTATCCAGGATGTGTACATCCTCATCATTGAAACTGTCCACTGGCCTGTAGGTGTAAATAGACTGAAGAGTCCTGGCCTGACGAGGTAGCTCTTCTGTTTTGTGCCTTCCGCACAACACTGTTTGGTTTCCCCAATGTATAAATCATGGCAATCCTCCTGGCACTTTACAGTTTTTCACTGCCAAGCTGGCTCCCAAATGGCAAGGACCGGGTGGTGCAGCAGGTTGGTCCAGTAGTTTTGGAGGATTTGGGGGAGGATATGATAGTCCATGTCTCAAAACTAACACCTTGTTATCCCACAGCCACACAACTGGAGGAGCAACAACAACACCATTTGAAAGAAATATTCGAGGAGGAAACTGTGGATGAGAACTTTTTGGGCTTTCCAGACACCAGCACTAATACTTTGCTAACATCTGGGTATCCCGAGGAACGTAACAGCAAAACAGGCGGGGAGGATCAAAACAAAAACTTGCTGACATTTGTAACCAATGATGAAGAGGAGGACACATCACAGCACGAAGAACTAATATGAAATGATAAAAAATAATAATATTACTCAGGCTAGAAGTCGCTTTTCCTTAGGGGAGGAGTGTGGCGATCACCAGATCCAAGTCCTGTCAGCAGCTGATGTGGTTGATTGTTGGTTTGGTGCTGCATGGTACTTTTAGTTTAATGAGCTAGACTGGCATGAACAGGAGAGGGTTAGGGTTTTTTCCTTTGTTACGAACTTGTATGTCCATGTGTTTGTTTGTGCAGGTGTTGTGTTTTTTCTATGTTAATTTAGCTGTGCCAGGGCCCTGTTCCGATTGGTGCGTGGATATACTGCCCCGGCGTGATTGGATCCAGCTGGAGGACCCGCCCATTAAAAGGAGGCTGGAGTGCTACAGCGGGAGAGGCCCTCGCGTTTCTCCTCATCACCCAGCAGTAGTCCTGTGGTAGCCGCTGGCTGCAGTATACGCTTGAAAGTTGTGGAAGTGGAGTGGGTAGGGGTGAGCTGCCATTTCTTTTGATCACCCGTTTTCTCCTGTTTTGAGTTAGTTAAGGAGGTCAGACTCTGTCTTTATTTTTGACTTTGTTTTGGTAAGGTCAGGGGTGCGGGATTTGTGTAGGTTTGTTTTGTTTATTGTTTTGGCCTTGGCTCACCCTGAAGTGTTGACACTCCCGTTTTGGTTCTCTTTATTCACATTGTAAATAAATCACCTCATATCTAACGGATTGGTTTCGTGTGACTGCTTGGGTCTTGGGGGGGAAGCGAGTGCCTCGCTCATGTTATGGCCTGGCCCTAGACGGGTCGTAACATGAATTGGGGGCTCGTCCTCTGCCTTTTTCTGTGGGTTTTCGCGTGTGTTTGGTCTGTTGGCGGTTTTCTTGGGTGTGGGGGTGGTAGGTGTGTGGAATTATGGAGTTTTCTTTGGATGATTTTGTTACTTCGCCTTCATGGGATAAAATAGTGAAGTGCAGGAAGGCGGATTTGCTTATTATTGCTAGTTGTTATGATATTCAAGTGTCCTATGGTGCCCGCAAAGCGGAGGTTAGGGACGCTTTGTGTGCAGAGCTGGTGGAGCGAGGCATCCTTCCTGCCCCGAAGGCAGCTGTAGAGCAGCCTGATGGCGGGGGTGTGAAGGTGGCTCCGGAGGCTGAGCCGGGGCCGGATGCCAAAGGGCCTGTTAACGTGCTACCAGCCGAGGCGGACTCTGATGCAGCCGAGGCGGACTCTGATGCAGCCGAGGCGGACTCTGACGCAGCCGAGGCGGACTCTGATGCAGCCGAGGCGGACTCTGATGCTGCTGGGGCAAAGATTGAAGCAGCTGGGTCTGGTACGGCCGGGGAACCCCTGGCGGGGCGGTCTACGGAAGATCTCCGTTTGACCCTCCGTATAAGGGAGGTGGAAACCCGTGCTAAAGAGCTTGAGGTACAAGCAATGCACCTCCGTGTCAGAGCTTTGGAGCTGGAGCGAAAGCCCTCCACATCTGCCTCTAGTCATCCTAGTACGTCCACCGCTGTCCCAACAAGTTTTGACATCACTAGGCACGTTAAACTGGTTCCCCCGTTTCGTGAGGCCAAAGTGGATTCCTATTTTAACGCTTTTGAGCGTATAGCGGCCGCGTTAAGCTGGCCGAAGGAATTTTGGCCGCTGCTGTTGCAATGCAAACTGGTTGGCAAAGCCCAGGAGGTGTATATCGGATCCAGCTCTATCCCTGTTCAAGTGTTCACTGACCATAACCCATTGGTATTTCTCTCCCAGATGCAAAACTCAAATCAGAGACTTATGCGTTGGTCCCTTCTTTTGCAAGACTTCAACCTGCAGATCAAGCATAAGAAAGGGACGGAAAATGTCATCGCGGACGCCCTGTCGAGAGCGATTTTGTAGTTTAGGAATTAAACAATAGGAAGATTGTTTAAATCTTATGGAAGGGGGTGTTACGAACTTGTATATCCATGTGTTTGTTTGTGCAGGTGTTGTGTTTTTTCTATGTTAATTTAGCTGTGCCAGGGCCCTGTTCCGATTGGTGCGTGGATATACTGCCCCGGCGTGATTGGATCCAGCTGGAGGACCCGCCCATTAAAAGGAGGCTGGAGTGCTACAGCGGGAGAGGCCCTCGCGTTTCTCCTCATCACCCAGCAGTAGTCCTGTGGTAGCCGCTGGCTGCAGTATACGCTTGAAAGTTGTGGAAGTGGAGTGGGTAGGGGTGAGCTGCCATTTCTTTTGATCACCCGTTTTCTCCTGTTTTGAGTTAGTTAAGGAGGTCAGACTCTGTCTTTATTTTTGACTTTGTTTTGGTAAGGTCAGGGGTGCGGGATTTGTGTAGGTTTGTTTTGTTTATTGTTTTGGCCTTGGCTCACCCTGAAGTGTTGACACTCCCGTTTTGGTTCTGTTTATTCACATTGTAAATAAATCACCTCATATCTAACGGATTGGTTTCGTGTGACTGCTTGGGTCTTGGGGGGGAAGCGAGTGCCTCGCTCATGTTATGGCCTGGCCCTAGACGGGTCGTAACACCTTTATAAATGAACTGTGTTAACTGATCATTCATGAAAGGTCAAACCACAGGTGAAGGTGCAGGTAAGGATCACCTGCAGGACACTGCTGAGCTTCAACACTCATGTTCTCCCCAAAGGAAGTAAACAGCTAGAAGACAGAGGGGTGCGCTTGATTTACAACACTGTTGCTCTGACACCGTCCACCTTTACTCTGACAGCAGCACTGTACTTCAGCTGTATTCAGTCCGACTGAAACATGTTCTCACATTGCTCTCGTTTCTACATGCGTGGAAGCTGCTTACGGCGAGCTAGTCTGACGCTCGCCGTCTTCCTGTCTGTCCGTCCCGCTCCGTTTGTTCGCCCTCATCTCATCACAGAAACAAAGCTGAGAGTTTCAGAGGGATCACACGCTGTCGGGCATTCTTCTTCTTCGCCTCGACAGGAAATGACACAAACACACACACACACCTCCAGGGATCTCTCTCTCTTACACACACACACGCAGTCTTTCCATCACATTCCACACCCTCTTTGTGTGTGTGTGTGTGTGTGTGTACGCTGGTAGAGTGATGAGAGAGAGAAGAAAACGCTGCCTGAGGGTACACACACTCTGCCTTGTGTGTATGTGTGTAGCAGGTGTAATTAATCATAATGTTCAGTGATCGATCGCCTGCCCTCTTTATTCTCCGGTCCTCTGATCAATAACTGTTAATGGTCCTCTCCTAAAACTTGTACAGGAGTTTTAACCCTTTACAGACAAACCCAAACTAAAGTCTAATTTCAAAGTGCACACCTGTGTCAGTGTCCAATCAATAATCAATAAAGATCACACTGATCTCAGCCCAAAGTAATCAACTAAACCAGGTGTGTCCCGCCCACACACAGGTGACCCAGCTGGTCTTGATAGATAATGTCCCCGTTCATAACACCACCTGGTTCAAGGCTTAAAGTCTACATGATTAGGGGTGTGGCCTTTACTTTCTAAGTAAATATATTTCTAAAGGTGCTCCTGACATGAAACGTTGGTAACGAGCCATCAAACCACCGATGATCTTATGTGTAAGCTCCACACAAGATGTCACTTATGGAAGCTGCAGAAAGACTTGAATCAGAAAAGCTCTAAGTAATGCACTGGTATGTATCCACGCTCACCACAAAAGACTGCAGAGCATCCAAGAAGGCAGAGCTCGAGTTTGATTGGATGATACTGATCAGCAGGTATCTGTGACTGTGTGATGCTACCATTCACTCTGAAGGCGGCTAAATGTTACCAAACCATCCCCCGACCTGCCCAACAAATACAGGAGGACTGTAACGTAGATCCCCCCTCGTGTGTTTAATAAAGTCACACAGTGGGAGCTGTAGCCCACAGGCCTGCTGATATGATGGAGGCGGGTATAGAGATTGAAAATGTGACGTGATTCAGGGGTAAAACCACAAAGGATTCTGGGAACTCGTGGCAAGAGGTACTAGTGCTCGCAGGCTTTCAATTGAAATCAATTACACAGCGATAAAAAGAAACACAAAAAATGTCAAGAAGCTGTTGTATTATTAACTGCAATAGCCAGTCGCATGACAGCCACGGGAAGCCGACGGGTAAAGAGATCGGTTGTTATCGGATTACGTCGTTGAAGAGAAATAGTTCGAGCCATGTTTCCGAAGTAACAAAGAGGCGACGGGTGGCCTGGATTGCAGCCATTCAAAGAGCAAATATAACGTCCCAGAACACTCCAGCTCACAGGTTAGTCTGCTCCAAGCATTTACACGAAGGTCAGTCTTCTGTTGTAGTTAATACGTCATTTTTCTTAACTTAATTGGTGATATAGGTTACAAGCAAGTCTGGTGCTGAACAGAAATTGTCGTGCTATGCTCCTTTATTTATTGTGCATAAACAGTGAATTATCCCGACACAATATTGTGTTTCGCTTCTGTTATTATGGTACATTGACAAAAACATATACTTTTATTCACAGGATAAAACAGGTTTTTTTTGTATCACTAATTGTCCAGTACGATTACAGCATACAGTATTGTTGTCACTGCTACATTTCTGTGATGAACCAGAAATTATTTCCACTACTAATTAATTACCGTTGAGCTCAAAGGTCCTATTAATAAACGGTTAACGAATGTGTATTTATGAAGACGATTTGTGAGACTGGTAAACTTTGTTTGTACGATGGTCTTTCTTTCGGTGCATTTCAAGGTCCTGCACCCATCCGTCGGTAAACTGTACCTGGGCTTGTTGCAGTGACCTGAAGTTACTAAACTTCATGAGTGTATGCACTCACTCCAAGAACCGTATGATTATAAATATGAGCGTGGTGAAAGTTGGGGAGCACGCTAACGTCTTTTGTCCACTCTGTGCTCGTAAGGGTCTAACCCTTTCACTCCTTTGATTTTTTCCTCGTATCTTTCCTTTGACTTTTCATCAAGTCCGTCTTTGTACGGACCGGCATTGTTCTCCTTCGTTTTGTACATAACTTTTTGGGGGGGCAAAGAAAAAGCAAGAAGGTATTGGAACCGGAAAGGTTTTGCGGTGCTGCAAATGCAAACATTTGATGCTGTACTTGGATTGTTTTGCCACTAGTACCCGGCATGCAATGCGCAAAAGTCATGTTGTCTGTCAATCTCTATTTAGACTCGGGTTCAGCTTATCAATGGTGAGACAGTGAGTTTATTCTAAAAACAGAGAAGAAGAAAAACTACAAACCCGCCAATCAGAGCACAGGACAGAAGAAAAAGTGAAGAATTAAAAAAGAAAAGCGATGAAGAATCTAAGACAAAAGATCAATGAACCATTTAAAAGACAGAGAAAATGAGAAAGAAGAAAACTGAATTTAACCAAACAATAAATAAATAACTGAGATAAGGTGAGAAATATCCCGACGACGGGACAGAAATAGAGCAACTGTTGCAGTTCAGTGAATAACGAGCAAAAACAGGAAGACAGAAACTGAGACGACCTCACGTCACTCGCCGTTTCATGTTCTATCTGACTGATAAGAAACCATCAAACACAGGAGACAGACAGAAGGAGCAAGGATTTCTGCTAAAGAAAGAGAAAATGACACAAGGCGAGGAAACATTCGAAGAATCCGGAGGAGAATCAGCTGGAGGAGGCCGGCAGTCCTCCCTCCCACACTCGGGCTCTGAGCTCCGCCCGCGGGAGCAGCCGGACTCCTTCGGACTCCGCAGAGATCTGATAACATTTCGCTGATCTGCTGGTGGGCCGGATTAGACCCCTGCTGCTGCTCTAATCCAGCCTAATCTGTCAGCAGCCAGCCAATCACACACAGCGAGGGCTGGCGCTGCGCCTGGGTGGAGCCACCCTCGCCCTCCTCTCCCTCTCTCTCTGAAGTATGTGAGGCTGAATGAAGCCATCTGGTACAGATTAGGAAAATGACTCGTTTGTGGTTTTGTCTCTAAAGCTCCTTCAGCCTCCTCCTCCGAGTTTTTATTAACGACTCAGACGGAAAGACTTTATTTAACTCTTTGATCCTCGAATGTGAGAGCAGCTAAAGTGAACAAACTTTATTTAAACCAGGAGACGTGACAAAAACCTTCTCAGAGCAGCAAGGCGAGCTGCATGAGGCCACCTGAGACTGTTCCTAATAAAGAGGCCACGGCTTGGTCCTGGTTGATGACTCAGCACGGCCGACTGCTGTGAGCTGGGCACCGTGCTGAGGCGCAGGGCCGGGAGGCGAGGCGCAGGGCCGGGAGGTAAAGCTTGACGTTTATCCTCGAGGCCAACGAGCTTCCATTGAACTGTCTCCTCAACGTTGGGGAGACGAGGAGCTCAGGGTAGAGCTCTACACCAATGAAAGGAGCAGCTGAGGTGATTCACTGTCGCTGCTTGGACACTGCTAGCGTAATGGACAGGTTTCTGATGAGGCTCCCACACAAACACAAAGCACAGGATGAAGCATTGCCACATATGCTTCCAAGCCAAAGACTGGAACATATGATGAAGCATATCTTGCCTTTAGCTTCACCTGGTAGGTATCCCGACAGAATACAGTGGGGCAAAAAAGTATTTAGTCAGCCACCGATTGTGCAAGTTCCCCCACTTAAAATGATGACAGAGGTCAGTAATTTGCACCAGAGGTACACTTCAACTGTGAGAGACAGAATGTGAATAAAAAATCCATGAATTCACATGGTAGGATTTGTAAAGAATTTATTCGTAAATTAGGGTGGAAAATAAGTATTTGGTCACCTCAAACAAGGAAAATCTCTGGCTCTCACAGACCTGTAACGTCTTCTGTAAGAAGCTTTTCTGTCCCCCACTCGTTACCTGTATGAATGGCACCTGTTTGAACTCATCATCTGTATAAAAGACACCTGTCCACAGCCTCAAACAGTCAGACTCCAAACTCCGCCATGGCCAAGACCAAAGAGCTTTCGAAGGACACCAGGAAAAGTATTGTAGACCTGCACCAGACTGGGAAGAGTGAATCTACAATAGGCAAGCAGCTTGGTGTGAAAAAATCAACTGTGGGAGCAATCATCAGAAAATGGAAGACATACAAGACCACTGATAATCTCCCTCCATCTGGGGCTCCACGCAAGATCTCATCCCGTGGGGTCAAAATGATCATGAGAACGGTGAGCAAAGATCCCAGAACCACACGGGGGGACCTGGTGAATGACCTGCAGAGAGCTGGGACCAAAGTAACAAAGGTCACCATCAGTAACACACTACAACGGCAGGGAATCAAATCCCGCAGTGCCAGACGTGTTCCGCTGCTGAAGCCAGTGCATGTCCAGGCCCGTCTGAAGTTTGCCAGAGAGCACATGGATGATACAGCAGAGGATTGGGAGAATGTCATGTGGTCAGATGAAACCAAAGTAGAACTTTTTGGTATAAACTCAACTCGTCGTGTTTGGAGGAAGAAGAATACTGAGTTGCATCCCAAGAACACCATACCTACTGTGAAGCATGGGGGTGGAAACATCATGCTATGGGGCTGTTTTTCTGCCAAGGGGACAGGACGACTGATCCGTGTTAAGGACAGAATGAATGGGGCCATGTATCGTGAGATTTTGAGCCAAAACCTCCTTCCATCAGTGAGAACTTTGAAGATGAAACGAGGCTGGGTCTTCCAACATGACAGTGATCCAAAACACACCGCCCGGGCAACAAAGGAGTGGCTCCGTAAGAAGCATTTGAAAGTCCTGGAGTGGCCTAGCCAGTCTCCAGACCTCAACCCCATAGAAAATCTGTGGCGGGAGTTGAAAGTCCGTGTTGCTCGGCGACAGCCCCAAAACATCACTGCTCTCGAGAAGATCTGCATGGAGGAATGGGCCAAAATACCAGCTACTGTGTGTGCAAACCTGGTAAAGACCTATAGTAAACGTTTGACCTCTGTTATTGCCAACAAAGGTTATGTTACAAAGTATTGAGTTGTATTTTTGTTATTGACCAAATACTTATTTTCCACCCTGATTTACGAATAAATTCTTTACAAATCCTACCATGTGGATTCATGGATTTATTTTTCACATTCTGTCTCTCACAGTTGAAGTGTACCTCTGGTGCAAATTACTGACCTCTGTCATCATTTTAGGTGGGGGAACTTGCACAATCGGTGGCTGACTAAATACTTTTTTGCCCCACTGTATGTTTCCCCTGCGTCGGCAGCACGCGCTGGGCTCTCCAGATCACAGGATCCCACATTCTTGATTTGAGTTCACAAACACTTCTTATAATGAAATTTTGGCAATGTTTGCTCTTTATACAGTAAAGTTACAGCGGGATACAAATAACATCAGGCTGATCCTGCCACAGTTTGTTTCCCTGGTTTAAATCACAGACAAACAGCATCCCACAGCTGTTTATGTTTTTGGACCCATTTTGCACAGAGAGGCATTTTTTGACAAATGTATTGTGTTGAATATTCTTACAAAGTGAAAAGAAGAAAGAAAAAAAACTATAGGTAAAACAATTACAGGATAAAGGTGGTTTATTTTATTGCAACCTGTAACTTATTGCAGTTTACTTTTCTGTGTTTAATTGTTTACTGCAGTGGAGTTTGAATATGGGTAAAACAAAGGGGGCCTAGCACCAACACTTCACTGGAGCTGAAACAAGTTTAACTGTGAGTTTGATTTTAGGGATGAAGCAGTGATTGGATCAGGAAACGGAGTGATGTCAGCCTCAATGAGCATCCCGCCCTAGCAAAGGAGATCTGTGTGTGCTGGACGAGGGGGAAAAGCAGGAGTGCCTCGACAAAAAAACAAAAACAAAGAAGAAGAAACAGTGAGACACGGGAGAGCTGAACAGACCACGTGAAAAGAAACCTGATCTTCATTTTTCAACTTTGTTGTGTTTCTGGATGATCATGTGATCTGAGACTGCAGAGAGGATCTGAAACCTTCTGACTGTCTCTCTCACTCACACTCACACACACACACACACACACACACACACACACACACACAGAGTCTGTTGTTCGGTAGTACCACTGCTGAGTGATCAGAGGAATGTTAAGTACGCTGCAGCTTCAGGAGATTTTCTTTTAGACTGACTGCAGGATCAGCGAGCGGCTGAGTCACGCTTCACATGTGTGTCAGCACAAACACACAAACACAACAAAAACAACAAAACTCAAAGACATTAAAGGAACCACAGCTTGAACCAACCAAGTTTTAATCTGGACATTTATTCCAGAGTCCAGGTTATCTAAAAGCTCAAGATCAGACCACACATGATAACAGCATAGGGCTGGGCGATATGACCCAAAATTCATATCTCGATATTTTTTAGCTGGGTGGCAATATAAGATATATATCTCGATATTTTTTAAAGCCATAAGTTAAGAACAAAAAGAGAGTTCTAGTCACACTGTGTCCCAGATGTCACACAGGCATTTTTATTTACATACAGCATAGATTTACATGAAGAAATTACTGAAAAATAAATTATCAGCATTTATTAAATAATCATGCTCCATAAATAAAAGAAAACAATGTTGTTTTTGTGCATAACAAAAAGCTCATAATTGTGCAGTCAAAATGTAAACTAACAGACGCTGAGCATAACAACAAAGACAGATTTCACAGCTGCTCTGTTCCCAACTTCTACTGCGTGACTGACAGCCTTGAGTTTGAAATCCGCTTCGTAACCATGTCTCTTAACAGGTGCCATTTATGGTCCTTATACACACACAATACGGTAATATTACGTCGAAGTACAGAACGTATCACTCCGCGAGGCTCCAGACTACGGTAGCCGTAATCCTCCGACAACCCATCAAGCGCTGCAGCTCCGTAGCTTACCAAAGTCGTAAAAAATTTTGACAGATTGCTGAGCGCCATGTACCACCTAAAATCGGTTCGCGGTCAGTAAGCACAACCAGAATTCATACATAAGGCGCGCTGTCAACTTTTGAGAAAATGAAAGGATTTTAGGCCGTGCAGCCCCTGTGGGCTGCATGTCATTAGCGTGGTTAGCTCGTTAGCGCGGTTAGCTCGCTAACACGTTGACGCCGTCCAGCCCCACAACTCGCTAACGGAGATTTGCCGTGTCCATCTGGTCGCTGCCTGTAGGTGAAGCTATGGGGGAGGGGGAGTTGTATTCAGTGAAGGAGAGGCGAGGCCGAGTAACGTTGCTTAGAGACAAAAGTGGACGAAAGAGAGGCAAACTTGTGGCTCCACAAGTATAATTATAACGTAACATAGACTATATCGATATAAAGGATATTGTCACATCTTATATCTCGTATGAAAATATATCGATATTTTTTAAAAACTCGATATATCGCCCAGCCCTATAACAGCATCAGATTTATACTGCTGCATTGTTCTAGCCAAGCTTTTATTATGAAACCTGACATTTTATTTTGAAAAACAGACAGTGAGCTGCACATGTAAAACAACACAACAGCTGGAGGAGCAGACAAAGCTCAGCAACACACACCTTAACACGGGGGGTGGGTGTAGGTGGGATTAAAATCACGCTGGTCGTCATCATTAATGTCACATGATGGATGAAAATGGGACTTTTTCCCTTCATCTCTCACTGACCCAGATCAATCGTGGACCTTTGGACTACTACCTCTGATGCTGCCGTTCACCTAAAGCTTTAGTTCTGGGACTCTTTAAGCTTTGTACTTCATCCACCTGAACCCTGATGAATCTCAGGACTGTTTCACTGAGGTCATCGGTCACTGCATCACATCATCTGAGAGTCTTTGTTTCAGCTTTTGAACTCTCGTGTCTTTATGGTGATCTAGACTTTCACAGGCTGATCTCTTTCTACACATCAAACTGGTACGTTTCATAATAGAATAGAATAGAATCGCCCTTTAGAATGAGAATAAAGAGCTATTCTATTCTATACAGACTCCTTTAGGGTATCTGCAAGCCACTTTGCAACCCACCTGACAGCACAGAGTGTGGAGGTCACAGATCCTCAGAACAAAGTCTAATGCTGTCCTGCTTCCATCTATCTCTGCTTTATTTAAAAAATGAAACGTTTTCATAGTTTGTTTTTTCTCTGATTGTTTTTTGTTTCATGGGGTTCATAACGACGCTCATGCGTACGCTTGCTGGGATATGTAAACAGTGTAGGGATTAGCTCACACTGTTGTTAAAATGCTAGTTTGATATGTTTTGCAGGCTTTAGCGTCTCTTCTGTTAGCTTCAGTCTGCACACTTTGAGCCTCTTTGATTGATTTGCTGACGTGAAACAGACAGCTTTACCGATGCTGTTTGTTTCACGTCACAGATGTTTGACCACAGTACAGCAACACCATACATGGAAACACTGCAAGACTGCGATTGCTGTTAAACCTTTGAGTTTAATAACGAATCAGATCGCTGATGGGAGACAGAACACGAAGCATTGCTGTCCAGAGTCAGATTATCTAACGTACAGTAAAATAACATGCTTTAACTGGAGACTGAGCAGTGAGGCTGGACTCACACTGGGAGATCCATGCTGTGAGACATTCACGACTCACCCCCCTCCCCCGTCCTAATGGCCCTTACAGCTCATCTGCGACCGCCAGGACGGAAACCGGCTGGTGTTTCCTGCAGAGGTGACCCCTTCGTCGGGATCAGGCTCGCCGTCACGCTTCCTTCTCAGGAAGCAGCCGTTTCTTCCTGTCTTTGTCTGCCAACCACACGCATGCGCCTGTCTTCCCATCAGTGCGAGGACCCTTGGTCACACACTGACCCTCACAGGGCCCTCTGTGAGCTCCCCCACACACACCCCAGACACTCACACCAATTATCAGAGTGTAACCAGCCCTGCCTAATGTGTATGCTATTAGCCTCGGAGTTAACCGTTAGCATGTAGTGATGCTAACACCCCACCGAACAAAACCCAGAGACCTGATTGGATGAGACAGGACAGGCTGGGGCGGCAAGACGCGCTCCCAGCAGGCCCCGAGGCTGTCTCACACACACACACAGACACACACACACACACACACACGCTGATGGACAGCTGCAGCCTGTGGTGTCAGTGGTGGCATTTAGCTGGTGACACACACACACACACACACACACACACACACACACACACACACACACACGTATACAGTGACAGTGAGGCTGAAACAAGATGGCAGCAAAAAAACAACAGACTGTGTGACGGGCGAAGACAGACACGAGAAAGAGGAGGAAGGAGGTAAAATGAGGAGGAGGAGACGTGCTCCCCACATGAACATGAGCTCAGCGCACTGACGTCTATTAAAAGGAACTCTGATTAGAGACACAAACACAGACCACACCCAACACACACACACACACACACACACGCGCACACACACACACACACGCACACGCGCACACGCGCGCACACACACACACACACACACACACACACACACACACACATACACACACACACACACACACACACAGTGAAATACCTCCACAGATAAAAAGCTCCATGCACTCCACTGTAGTGTGTGTGTGTGTGTGTTTCCATGTGTTTCTGTGAGGATCCATGTGTGTTTAGACTTTCTAAAGACTTCCACATGCATTCTGTTCTCTCTCTCTGTGTGTGTGTGTGTGTGTGTGTGTGTGTGTGTGTGTGTGTGCATAAACTGTGATCTCCAGCAGAAACAGTAACCAGGCGCTAACAGCATTAGCGTTTGCACAAGAGCTTACTCGCCTCAGGCCAAACATGAATAATGCAGCAGTCAGCCCAAAGCCTACGGGTGTGTGTGTGTGTGTGTGTGTGTGTGTGTGTATCACTGCTATCTGGCTGTACTCGAGGCTGTCTATATGACGACGGTATTAGAATAATATGCTAATTACTAATAATTACTCTGTAAAACACACACACACATACAGATTCTCCCCCTGTTCCGCTTCCTTCATCTTCTGCTTCCTGCATTTCTTCCTCCCTCCAGGTTGTAACTCTTCCCGGCGAGGATGAAGAGGAGGAGGAGGGCAGCTGCTGGACTTGACACTCGGACTGATCCAGACCTGAAGTAGGTTCCTGAAGGATCACACGGACAACCGAGCAGCCAAGAGAGGTCAGAGGTCAAGTGGCGGCCCTGCCACACCAGTCAAACAGGCGCTGGTTACTGAACAAACCCAGAGGGAACCGGAAGCAGAACCTCTGTATGTGTCAGCACGTATGCATGGAAGGCGAATCACAAAGAGACGTGAACTTTCCAGTGAGAGTGAAAATGCAGACAGGCAGAGTTACTCCTCCAGGGTCCACCTGTGTGTTGTGTTTGGGTCTGCAGGGGCTCCTCAAACTCCTACAGGCTGACGTGAACCTGCTCCATTTCACTCATCAGTCAAGATAAACACGTCTTTATCCTGGTTATGACACGTTTCCTTTTTACTAACACAGCCTGGCTCCATTAGAGAAAATACCAGCCATACATGTGGCTACTGCTGCTTTTGAAGGTCTGTAGGACAAAGCTGCCTGATCCCACCAGACCCCTGGACCAAGGTCCACCAGAGTGGAGATGTTTGTCCACACAGCACAGCAGCAGCTCCTAGCAGCTGTCAGCAGGGGGAGGAGCAACCAGACTGCAGAGCTCACAGAGCTGTGATGAATACTACACACCAAAGTGGGCCAACGTTCCTCCACAGTGACATGACACACTGACACACAGGAAACCATCACTGCCACTTCCTGCTGCTCAGCGAGGCTCTGCCAGCTCGTGGGTTGGACCCTCAGCACCGAACTGTAGGTCCCTCAGTTCAGACTGCACAGTAGTGATTATTATTATTAATACTGCGACGGTCTGCAGTGAGTGTGTGTGTGCGCAGCGATGGCCAGCGGAGGGTTGAGTGTTTCCGTGTGTCCGCTGTCTTTCCTCATCAGTCATACCGTCCACTCTGGAGCCAGAGGACAGCTGCTGTCACTCAGTCTTCATGTCCTCTGTGAACTACATCAGATCTGTCACCGCCAGTCACTGCGAGTCACAGCAAGTCACAGCGGCACGTCCACGCCCGCCCAACGCTCTGCACAAAACTGAAGCACCCAGCCCACCTGTCTCTGCTTAGTGACACTCGCCACAAATTCTCACACATGCTCTCAAAACCAACAAGGACTCCAAACACAAAAAACTGATCCAGAACTTTGGACTTTCTGGACCACAATGAAACTGAGAGAAGATCCTGCTTCATCTCGCAGCCAGTCTGAGAGGGTCCGTCTGGACCAAAGCAGCATTCAGGTGTCCCTGAGCCTAAAAAATAATCAAGGTATTAAAATGTGAGCGATAACGTCACAAATGCGCAATGATTACATATCTGAAGGCTGCAGGTGACCTGACCGAGCTCCGCCCTGAGACAGCTGGGCAGCAGCTCAGTCACCTACAAGCTTCACTGCAATAAGCAGGTGGATGGACGGACAGACAGAGTTCTCCTGGGGTGTCCGACAGCGCTTTGTTCTGGTGTTTGTGGATTTCTTTTGAGGCTGTGGGTCGCCACAGAGACATGTGCAAACGAGGGTTTCAGTTAAAAATCCAGATAATCCAGAGAGCAGATTAGAACATTTCATAACCCAGAAACATGGAAGATTAAGGTCCAGATTAAAGTGCATCCCAAGAAGGAACGAAGGGATTCCTTATTGGTCCGTGTTTCCTCACGTCTTTGTCTCTCTTGTCTGACCTCAGCTGTCCTGGTTATCCTTCACCCTGTAACAGCACCGGTGCATGATGCAATCAGTATGCACTTGTACCTGAGCTGGTGCTGCAGCCCTGTGTGTGGAACCAGACATGTTTCCACAGAGTGACCCACTGAAATCATCATCAGCCCACAGCACACCGCTGAGAACCTTTTCGGTCACACCCACCAACTCTAACTCACCTTTTGCCACTGACCAATAAACTAGGTCATCACCTGACAGCAGTACCAATACTACACCACGTGTACAAGTAGCCAGAGCATCAGCACTAATGCAGCATGGCTAAAGGCCTTCCTGTGTTTACACGTATAATTGAACTTTATTTTCTTCTGCAAATTAGCAAATCTAAATATAGTTTAGTTCAACATGAGAAAATAATTTTTTTGTGATGTTATGTTCTAAGTTGAAGGCGTTGTATACGTTTTTGTTGTTCAAATTTAGATGATGAGGATGTAAACCTGAAGGGGTAGGGCTAAATAAGTATATACTTCTGCCTACTCCTTTTCAAACAACTGCATGGAATGATTTTATGAAACGTTGGTGAATGTATATGTTTGAAATAAAAAAGAACTGAGTTGAACTAAAGCTCAAAGTGAAAGCTCACTGATTCACAACATTTTCACAATAAAAGCTGGACACTGTGAAAAATCTGCATTTTTTCAGTGTGGGTGGCACTGATGCTTAAAATGAAGCTTTGAAACATGATGAACAGATAAAGGCTTTTTTTTTTTAAACCGCTTTGAGTAAAAGAGAGGAAATAACGAACTCTTAGTAAAAACTGTGGTCTGTAATTAAAACTCTGAGAGCACATATTAAATAAAACAGCATGACGAAGCGTCTCCTTCTGCTGGGCAGAAACTCTGCGATTTTTGGCCCTTTTTGAGCCGATTTTTCAGTCGTGTGACCGTTTTGGTGATCGGCCCGAGTTTGGCCTTCATCGTGCGTCGTGCAGTATACACGGGGTAACGAGAAGCGATTAACGCCTCACGACCAGCTCCCGATCATCAATTGCTTGGTCGTAGGAAAATCAAACCTGTTTGAAATCCACATGACCGTTGTGAGTGTCACTGCAGCCACTCACACTGCGCACACGCAAACACGTAAACGTTGGTGAAAAGACGGAGCAGCACGGCAGCGTGTGATCTGGACACAAGCGATGGAGGCACTTGTAGAACTTTGGAAAGCTCATCCGAGCCTTTTCGATGTGGCCTGACAAAATCATCACGACCACAACAACCATGAAAATAGTTGGATTTACATTGCTGCTCAATAACAGCTGCCTGATTTTTCATTAGCAATTTAGCAAAGTTGATGGTGGTGTGTGTCTGTGTGAGTGAAAGACAGAGAGGGAGAGCGAGCGACAGATTTTCTGTTATGGACGCACAGTGTGAGCACTCAGGTCGCATCAGAGCATCGGGCCGTATAGTGTGAGGCCCTGCATCGTGACCTACGACCTTCTAACCCCTGCGAGTCAATCGTACAGTTTGAGCAGAAGCTGAATAACGCGACTGAATGTATGCCCAGCTTTAGTCATCCTGGGCACCTTCACAGGTAGGGCCTCTCGCAGGGTCTCTGTATGGCCAGCAGGGGCAGCAGAGAGAAACGGTTCCATTAAACACTAACGTTTTTCATATCAGGCTTCCAGGATCAGGTGTGTAGTTCAGGAGCGCACAGACAGGGGGCGCTGCTCTCACAGCAGCAGACACACAAACAATCCATCGAATAAATGAAGGAGAACGGCTCACAACCACAGGAGTGAGTAAATGCTGAGGATGGCACCTCCAGCTCACGAAGAGCACACCACAGCCTGAACCAGCCCCCATCCTCACACCCTTCCTCCCCCCAGCACACAGAAGGTCATCTCCAGCCTTCAGCAGGGGGGTGGGAGGGGGGGGGGGGTTATCGTTCCGCCTGGCGGAGGCAGAAAAGGTCTCGTCCCCCAGGAACCACACAACGGACGGACGCAGCGCACAGCCGGGCGCATCAACACAGCGCATCAGTGTCGGCAGTCAGAGAGCTGCTGTGATTGGTCGACTGATGGATGACCTCACGCTGGTTTAAGTGTGACTGAATAAACATGTCTGTGAAGGTTCTCAGTCATCCAGGTCATCGTAGTCAAAGGAGCTTGCAAAGAAAAGCGTCTGGACTTCTTTAAGTTACTTGAAGACGTTTCACCTCTCATCCGAACTCATCAGAACTGAAGAAGCTTCTCGGATGAGAGGTGAAACGTCTTCAAGTAACTTAAAGAAGTCCAGACGCTTTTCTTTGCAAGCTCCTTTGACGACCGAATAAACAAAATAAAAATAAACTACAGAATAAATTAATACAAAAATAAAACACAAAGCGTGTTTCTTTGTAAAGCGCTTTTTAAATTTTTTAAATTTTATTTACTTACTTACTTTTTTATACTACTACTACTACTGCGTACTACTACTACTAGTAGTACTACCACCAGGCACTTCCATCGCCTGGATGTGCCTGCAGCTCCCTGACGGCGCTGGGACTTTAATGTAACTGTGCTGCAAGGCAGGCCTGGGGGGCACTCAGACATGGGCCTCCACCTGTGAGGCTGATCCTGGGTCAGCCTGTCTCTCCTTTCTTTCTGCTGCTCATAGTTTGGTGCAGCATCAGAGGCAGACGGAGGAGTTAGCGAAGAACTCCTGAAGCGTTTGTTTGTCCTCAGACTGATTATCAGGACTAAAGAGCATTTTTAGAAATGAAGCTGTGAGCTCATTACTCTGATTTCATGAAACTCACAACGACACACAGGCTGGACTAATGAGCTGTTCACTGCCCTCACAGCGAATTTAATAACACTCTGAAAACATTTTATTCTCATCCTCTGCACATGCACAAAATATACAGCCTGCATTATACCACCAAATATATGAACACTTACATGGTCTGATGCACCAGAGAGCAACGGGGGAGCCAGAGATTGAACCACCGACCATCCAATCAGCAGATGATGTTCTGCTCTACCACCTGAGCTACAGGTGTATATTCAGTCAGAGAAGCTGTCAGCAGTGTTGGTGCTGATTCGCTGTCCTTCCTCTGTGTTTGAAGGTTTTGGACATTTGAGCGTCTCACTCAGGTTTGAAGGAGGTGACACGTCCTTCAGCTGGTGACAAATTTAAAGAAAATGAGTGTTTGCAGTAACTGTAGAGGAGTCGAGGAGCCTCAGGCTAGCTGTTGCTTCAGGTCAAAGTGTGTGGATGTGCAGACGACGCTCTTCTGTTTCAGACATCAGAGAAGCGAAAGCTGACCCATCGCGTTGGTTCTGTGAGGAAGTGCTCACGATGGCTGCGTTTCACTCGGTTTCCTCGTTTTGGAGAAGAAACTGAAGGTTTTCTGTTTATTGGTCTGCGATGTGACATCACGCAGAGCAGGTGTCACCTTGGCTCGTTTCTAATAACCCTGGAGTCGTCTGTGTGTCCTTAACGACTAAAATAAAAACAAGAATCTCACTTTTTTCACTTAACTTTTTACTGTAAAGCAGCTTCATGGTGTGTGTCACGTGCCCTGCATGTCAGAAAGACAAGGAAGCTCCCAAAAGCTGTTCTGACTACAAAGTGATATTTGCTGCGTTGTCAGGACTGATGACGAGGCTCAGGCACAGGAAGAGGAAGGTGAGGAGGACGAGGGGAAGAGCGTCAGGTCAGCTGCTCGCGCCGACATCCTGCGGCCGATATCTGCTGTGAATATTTCTTCTGTTTGAACTTCATGCTCTGCCTCTTTAGTCCCTGTTTTTGTGCTGATTGTGGTTGCTTGACACACACACACACACACACACACACACACACATTCATTTAATCCCCAAAACTTTGATGGTTTCCCACAGAAACAAAGAATCAGGTCACATCAAAGCGCTTTCACCTACAAACGAGTAAGACGATCACAGAGCTCTAATCTCTCTCTCTCTCTGCATGTCTTTAACCTTGCTCAGCCTCGACCGGTCCCAGAGGTGAGTCTTGGTTTCCTGCGGTTACGCTCTGACACACATACAGCCAATCATTAATCAGAGTCTGGTAGCACATTAAGAGTCTGAAGCCGCCCGAGGACACCGGTGCTCGCTCTGACCCAAAAACTCGTCCTCAGCACAAAGACGCTTCCGACAGCAGCGGGTCGGCTCACGCCGGGCGGGCTCAGCTGCCGCCTGCCAGCGGCGCCCAACTTTACGACACAAGCGAAGACACCTTGCTAAAAGTGATTTCACAAAATCTTCCTGTGGTGCCTTCACTGACTGTGTGAAAACCATGTGGATCTGAGCGGCTGCCGGTCTTAGCTTCCTGCTCAGAGCAGTAACAGTAAGGATGGGTACCGGTATCCGGTGCCATGATGGCACCGGTTCTGACATAAACGGTAGTAACCAGACTGAAAAGCAGCGCACATTTCGGTGCTTTATTTCGGTGCTTTTTTTCCCCTGAGCTGTGATACACTTTGGATTCTAGCCAATCATTTTACCTTTGCGAGCGTAGTAGGTGGGCCCAGGTACGTACGTTCTTTTAGAGCAGAGCTACAGATTAAAAATGCCCAAGGCGAAGCGGTCAAACTCTGGCTGTACTTCACAGCAAAAGATGCAAACTCAGCAGCCTGCAACAAGTGCTTTAAGCTGATACTGTGATACTGTCAAAGGAGGTAACACCTCGAATCTGATGAAACACCTGGCGACGCATAGCGGGGTTTTTTTTAAAAGCCGAGAAATGCGCCGTATTTGATAGCTTGCTGCGAGACCTCACACCGAGCACATCTACTGCGGGTGTGGTGCCAGTTATCGACC
Organism: Aulonocara stuartgranti; assembly: GCF_965226115.1. Lineage (NCBI taxonomy): Eukaryota > Metazoa > Chordata > Actinopteri > Cichliformes > Cichlidae > Aulonocara > Aulonocara stuartgranti. The sequence continues at coordinate 36,550,005 of NC_138960.1, forward strand.
CGGAGTTAGCAACATCCCCCAAAGACCCGAAGAGGAGAGTCCTGGCCCCTAGCCCTGCCAGTGTAGCAGAAATGATGAGGATGATGATGCAGCAGCAGCCGTTCTTCTCTGCGTGAGTAGCTTAATGTTGTTCGTGTGTAATTTACGTTGAGTAGGCTAACCACGTTATTACATTAATGCATGTAAGGTGAACTAGCAAACACCGTCGTAGTTACATGCGGCTGTCTTCTTGTTTGATGGCAGGTACTCCTTTCACCCTGGCCAAAAAGGCTAAAATGACCAAAGAAAAAGTGGGAAACAGTTAAACATGAGAGGTTTTCGGACCAAGTTTGTGTTTTTTTCCCCATTGTTTAAGCACTGCTTCCAGCCAAGAGTGATGCCATATATGCCCCATAGCTGCAGAAAAGGCTAACATTGTTATCTTTTTACAAAAAAACAGCTGAACATGAGAGGTTTTTGGACCAATTTTGTGTTCTCCATTCTTTAAGCACCGGTTTGAGCACCGTTTAAGCACCGGCACCGTTTCAAAAGTACCGGTTTGGTACTGGTATCGGATAAAACCTAAACGATACCCATCCCTAAGTAACAGTGAGCCTTTATAACCCCCGTCATGGCGTGGTGGAGCAGTGGTTAGTGCTGCCATGAAACGAGGTCCCAGTTTCAAACCCCACACGGCGTCTGCGTGTCCCATTTGGCTGCAGGTGTGTCATAGACTAACGCCTGTCTCCATCTTTGAAACGCTCCTTTAGGGCCGTTGTTCTCTTTTTCTCCAAAGGTTTCAGATTTACTATTAAACTGGCACCATTATAAGCATGGTGAAGCCACAGGACATATTCAGCCAATCAGACGCCGCCATCGCTGTGAAATCAGCGTCAAACAACCATCAGGTAAACTGGAGGAGCAAAACGCTCCGACCACTTCATGTTATGATTTTCTTCTTTTGGATATACTTCACCTCGCTTCAGTTAGGAAAACCAACAATTCAACCCAGCCCACACACACACACGCATGCACGCACACACAAACACACACACACACAGGCTGCATATGAATATTTACTGTAGTAATTTAGGTTAAAGCAGCTACTGGGCCTGAAGTCACTGTAGGGTTTAACAGCACTATAGGAAACTGTGTGTGTGCGTTTGTGTGTGCGTGTGCGCCTGTGCTATCTGTTAGCTGGCAGCACTTTCAGATCATTAACATAATGATTATGATAAGAAAGAGAAAGCGTTAAAATCTTAATAAAATATTTATTCTGCCTTCCTCTCATCTCACCGTCGGCACACACAGACACACACACACACACTTGTATTAAAGGAGGAGTTGGGTTCTTACTTATGAGTGTAGATATGAATGTCATATTCAGCTGTCAGAAAACATGAAATATAAAAACGAGTCCCATGGCTCCGGCTACACCTGAATGCGGCTCAGGTAGGACAGTCAGAGTGCGGCGCTCATCGATCGTTGTTACAGAATTATTGATTTATTAGAATCTTTTTCTGTTTGCTGTAAAAACCAAGCAGTCAGTCTGAGGGTCTGCACGCGCTCAGTGAGCACCAACAGATGAGCTTAAAGTCGCGCTGAGCAGGCAGGAAGCATCTTAACACACACACACACACACGGACACACACACACATCGTCTTCAAACAATAATCCTGTGAATATGATCAGGGATTTGGGGCACAGCACTAATCAGACTGACATCTCTGGACACGGATTAAACACACACACACACCCTCTCTCCATGCAGTGTGTGTGTGTGTGTGTGTGTGTGTGTGTGTGTGTGTGTGTGTGTGTGTGTAATCTCCTGAAGACATGCTGACTCTTCTTTATAATCTGATGTCGTAGAAATAATTTCATTAATCTGACAAACAGCAAGTCGGAGCAGGAGGCCGGAGTGCGTGCAGCTCACAGCGGGTGTATCTGGACTTTGAGCTCCATCAGCTCCACGCTTTCCTTAAACAAACACCTGTCGCTTATTTACGTAGGTACACGTTCTCGCCCCCGTCAGCTCCATCAGCTCCGTCAGTGGCCTTCTGCTGCCTGCCTGACCCACAGACATGTTTCCCTGTGAGAGCTGTGAGAAGTTTTATAAGCTGAACCCACCCATAAGCAGCTAACGCCCACTCTGACAGCAGGGTCACATGACTCCTCCAGGCGCCACACACGTCTGAATCAGGGAAACCGGAACAGGAACCAGAACCAGAACCAGATGTGAAAAAGTCACTCATAAAATCAATACCCTGATCTGGCTTACAAGCTGAGAGGCCCCTCCCCTCCCTGAGCCTGGTTCTGCTGGAGGTTTCTTTGGGTTAAGAGGGAGTTCTTCCTTCCTACTGTCGCCAAAGCGCGGCTGGTGGTCTAATCGTTGGGGTTTCTCAGGATCACCGCAGGGCCTCCACCCTACAGGTACATGGTGATCTGAGCCAGGATTCACAGGCTGTGGGTGAGTGGGTTTACTGTCACCATGGCAAGATGTTAGGTAAACAGGTAACATTAGAGCATGGGAGGGGTGGGGTCTTTGAGGAGCGTTTCAGTTTTGTGGTTTGGCCTTCAAGCTGCTTAAATTCAGATGTGAGTGTGTTTGAGCTGCAAACCATGGCCTCAACTTCACTCTGTCCCACGCTGTGTGTGTGTCTGTGTGTGTGCATCAGGCAAAACTCCCTTTATCTCCTCCCTTTTCATCCTCACGTCTGTGATTCCAGAAAACAGGATTTTCTCCTGGATCTTCACTTTCTCGTTATCCGCTGGTGTTGGTGACGTGACCTCGACCGGCGCCTCGAGCATTAGAGACCTCGCTGTCCTGCGGAGAGTTCGGGGACCGGAGAAGATGCGGATCTCGGAGACAGAGCTTAGCGCTGACACCGGCCTCCTTCTCCGCAGCGTTGATCTCATCTCACACATTAAACAAAGAGAGTTTTAATCCGGCTCCTTTAATCCCCGCTGGGTTTGCAGACACAGCGTCTGAAGGCGGCGTGTTAATCTGGGGAGTGGGGGGCACAGCGGCATCTTGGCCCGCCAGGGCAGCTTTAATCCAGCGCAAACACACAAAAAGTGGTGCCTCTGCTGCCGCTGATACTTAGATGTGGATTTACAGGGAGATTAAAGCCAACAAAGATTTTTTTAAAAGACTCGAACACAAACAGGAAGCTGCAGGCGGGAGATGAGGAGCAGATTCATTTATTTATTACAAAACACGAACTCTGAGCGGAATGCACAGGACACAACACAACAGCACAAAACATTCTGCACATCCTCCGTGTCCTTCACAGCCAATCACTGACGGCCAGCTCAGGGACAGGACAGGGAGCTGGGCGGGTTGCAAAGCAGCAGGCAGAGGCTGAAGAGGCCAGAACACCTTTGCCTCCTGTCTGCACTCACATGATCAACAACCGTGCAGACAGTTCACTAAAAAGCTTTTTCACTTCGCCGCATTTCTGACTGTAATCTGGAGATACAATCAAACACATCACAAACTTACCGAACTTTAAACACGCGCCGAGTCTGACTGATTGAATTGTTCCAGTGCAGTATGGTTGGGCGATACGTAAAAATGTTCCAACCAACAATCGTAAGTCCAATAGTCAACAATGGGCGATATATTCGTGCATGACTTTTTATGAGTGGAGCCATGCAATCATTGGACTATTTGTGCGTTTACAACACAGAAAAAGGCCAAACATGGACGAACTAATTTGGGATTTCTTTGGCTTTAAACCGGATGAAAGAGGTAAACCTAAGAATGTAACCAAAGCTTGTGCAGACGTACAGCAAAGGACTGAAGTACTCTCAGGACTGAGGACACTCTGAGGACGGGGCATTTTCTTGCAGATAAAAGAGGGTGCAGTTACAACTATTATTTCTGTTGACTGCTTCTATTAGCTCCATCATTACGAGCAAACGTACTCATGGGCAAATAAAGAAAGAAATCACCCTTGTAAACACGAGGGCGATTTATTTGTCCAATCGCCCGACCCTGAAGTGAAAACTGAAAACCTGGAGAAGCTGCGTCTCTAAAGTTTCCTCCAGAGGAAGCAGCTGGTTTGTACTTCCTGGTATCCACAGATCGATCGATTAGTAATCAGACGTGCCCAGTTTGATCTTTGTGAGCTCAGAGAAGCTTTTCTGCTGCCGGCTCACAAACTGAGACGCTCGTTTAGTTGCAGAAAGGTTGGAGCGCTGTCGCCTGTTAGCCGACAGTTGTGATGGCGTGCTCGGTTTTTACCTGCTCAGGTAGAACCATCAAACACGGAGCCACAGCCCTCATCGCTCAGGGAACTCCATCGCCACACACAGCTCATTATTTCAATCAGTGCAGAGGTGAAGATCTGAGAGAGCGCACACACACAGTCACTGAGCGGCTCACTACACTAACACTATTAAAGGTGACTGTACAGCAGCTAAAAGCCTCAATTGGCTTAAGAAGCACCCTGATAGCGCACACACACACACACACACACACACACACACACAGAACTAGGGGTTTCTCATGGCTTGCTGTCTGGAGCACTTTTCAGTTTCTGCATGAAGACACAGTTTCCCTTCATCAGCGCTGAACATCTGACTCAAGTACACGAGATACTTTTATGCTACTACTGTTTACATTTCAAAATCAGAATCAGAAAGGGTTTTATTGCCAAATGTTGAGCAGGCTTACAACATTAGGAAATTGCTGCGGTGCTTCAGTGCAAACATACTGTCATAAATTACGCTTAAATAGACATGAAAATAAAAATAAGAATAAAAATTTAAGTACTAAGTAGATAGATATATACATGATATATACATGATATATACATGAGTGCAGGTGGTGATCAGTGCCAAACATGGAATGATGCAGTGAACACAGCGTAGGGTCATGTGTTAGTGGTGGGAACAGTCATACGGTTATTGTTCGTGTGTCCGACAGCAGAGGGGAAGAAACTGTTCTTATGGCGAGAGGTTCTGGTGCGAATGGACCGGAGCCTCCTGCCTGAGGGGAGCAGGTCAAACAGACTGTGTCCAGGGTGAGAACGGTCAGCTGTGAGCCGAGCTGTACGCCCCAGTGTCCTGGAGGCGTACAGGTCCTGCAGAGATGGGAGTCTGCAGCCAATCACCTTCTCAGCAGAGCACACAACACGCTGCAGTCTCTGTTTACTGTATATACCAGGTCCTGTTATACAGCTGCTACTGTTAAACAGCAGATAATCTATCAGGTACTTTTGTAACAAACGTAGCAGGCTTTGATCAATCGCATACAAAGATGCATGTGTAGCGTTACACAGCCACCATTCACAGAAACGGTCAGCTGATGGCGCCGTGACGGTTGGTGTGAGCGCAGCATCGTAACATCGTGACCGGAGCTAGCTGCATACTTTTACATTACTAAGAGGTCGTTTCCTCTGATCATGTGATCACATGACCCAACCTGAACACAAGAATGAAATCCACTGCATGATTTTTAAACATACAAATAAACCGTCAGACACACAGTCAATGCTGATCACATGACAGGAAGGACGGACTGTGATTGGTCAGACGGAGCTGCCTTTGAGAAACAAAGAAGAAGAAGAGGAAGGAAGTGAAGGTCTCAGAGGTGTGAGGAGAGATAATTAACTCACTGAGGACCCTCGACACACACACACACACACACCTGAGTGCGCAGTGTGAGGTTAATCTGTGAGCTTCATTAAAACCCTGACGAGACAGAACAAAGAGCTGACTTCATCTGAACACACACAGAAACTCACACACTCAGGAGGAAAGGCTAAAGTCCTGAATCAGCGACAGTCCTGAACCTGGACACACCGGGAGTGTGTGTGTGTGTGTGTGTGTGTGTGTGTGTGTTGCTGAGTTAACAGTAGCTCTCTAATTACAGCCCGTCTCTGAGTCCAGGTGTCTCTGTGCACCTTCCACCACACTCACTCCCACATGTTTTCACTCCATGAGAACCACAGCCTACATTACCCACAGTGCACCTGGACAGACTGCTGTGAATTACCCGTAATGGACAAAAGTACTGCTTTTAAAAGGTTCAAAGACTCAAAGATCATCAGAGTGGAGGCCACAGGAGGCTGCTTTGCAGTCAGAGACTTTTAATTTGGAAATCTCAGGACAAAGGCTCATTAACAGGATGCTAAAGAACAAAAAACAACAACACAAACTCCCACCTGAACCCAACCACCGGGCATGCTCATTAGCTGCGCTCCATCTCCGCCGTTATCAGGGCATGGCGGCCATCTTAGACTCAAACCACAGAGAGTTTCATTCACACACACACACACACACACACACACACACACACACACACACACACACCCTGCAGCTGTCCATATGTGCAGCAGAGAGGGGCGGACAGGAGGAGAAATCAAACGCACCCTCAGGCTGCAGACAGAAGCTCCTGGTCTCCTGCAGTTTGACTCCTGAAGCTGACTCCACAGTCTTCTTCTGGACTTCCGTCCTGATCATCCCCGACTCCACCTGCTTCCATCCAGCAGTCACGGAAACCTAAACTCTGAGATTCTGGGCGCCGCGTTATCGTTCGTTATTCGTTGTTGTTCTGCTGCTTTTACTGCAGTGAAGGATGTGAACACTTCCTGACATCTCCAGATGTTTCTGAGCCATCAGCAGAACTACAGGCAACATGTCTGCCCTCAGGGAAGACTTCTCAGGTTTTTCCCAGTAATGGGAACCAAATCCCAGAGTTAGACCATTAAAGACCAGAGAATCAATGAGCTGTACAAGCTCTAGAAACATTCATGAAACCTCCACAAGATGGATCCGCACACTGCTGCCCAACAGCAGTCAAACAGCAGCACCGCCCACAGCGACTTGTTAAAAAGGATTTATACATCAGATATAAAGTCGTGCTGATTCAGCTGGAACTTGATTCTTTGTCCTGAAGAACTCCTGATGAGCGTTACAGTATGGGACTGATGGACACGCCCACTGACAGCAGAAGAACCGCCCCAAAACGTTGGTTCTGTTCACCTGGACGTCTTCAGTGGGAGGATCAGTCATCGACAGGTGACTCCTTCGGTTTCAGCTGACTGCAGGTTTCAGTCTTATGAACAGCAGCAGCACTGACTGCACACAGGCTGTGAGGTCAGTTTATGATCAAAGACCTCTGATCAATGAGTCTTGTTCACAGAGAGGTGGGAATGGCTGCAATCACAGCATTGTGAGATGGTGACAGATGGACCCTTAGGCCCCTCCTCCATTCAGATATGGTCTTTCCCTTTTCACGTAAATGGCCTCCTTGACTCCACCCTCAAACCAGCGTTCCTCACATCCTCATCCTTGAAAGTGTCCCACGCTGTGTCCACTGGCCTGTAGGTGTAAACAGACTGCAGAGTCCTGGCCTGACGAGGTGGCTCTTCTGTGTTGTACCATCCTCTTCGCCAGAGGTTGTTTGGTTTCCCCGATTATAAATCCTGCCAATCCTCCTGCACTTAACAGCGCTGTGGAGAGCATCCTCACACAGAACATGACATCGTGGTTTGGGAACAGCTGTGTGAAGGACCAAAAAGCTCTCCAGAGAGTGATCCGTACAGCAGAACGCTGCTGCAGGATTGCTCTCTCCCCGCTTCAGGACACCTACACCAGGAGATGCCGGACTAGAGCAGAACAGATACTGAAGGACCCGTCCCATCCAGGCAACAAACTGTTCCAACTTCTGCAATCTGGTAGAAGGTTCCGCATCTTCCGGGCAAGGACAGAGAGACTCAAGAGGAGCTTCTATCCCCAAGCCATCCGTGCCCTAAACACACACACCCACCCTCTCACATCATCTATAATTGACTGAGACAGGACTCTTCCAGACACTAAACCAAGGCACAATGTACATTTCAATTCCTTTAATTTTAAATATGTTTATATTGTCTATCCTGTAAAATAGTCAGATATCTATTCATATTAATGTACAGAATTCACCTGCTTGCTGCTACTACTGCACATTCACCCAGTGTATATACTATATGTCTATATATATATATATATATATATACAGTGGGGCAAAAAAGTATTTAGTCAGCCACCGATTGTGCAAGTTCCCCCACCTAAAATGATGACACAGGTCAGTAATTTGCACCAGAGGTACACTTCAACTGTGAGAGACAGAATGTGAAAAAAAAATCCATGAATTCACATGGTAGGATTTGTAAAGAATTTATTCGTAAATCAGGGTGGAAAATAAGTATTTGGTCAATAACAAAAATACAACTCAATACTTTGTAACATAACCTTTGTTGGCAATAACAGAGGTCAAATGTTTACTATAGGTCTTTACCAGGTTTGCACACACAGTAGCTGCTATTTTGGCCCATTCCTCCATGCAGATCTTCTCGAGAGCAGTGATGTTTTGGGGCTGTCGCCGAGCAACACGGACTTTCAACTCCTGCCACAGATTTTCTATGGGGTTGAGGTCTGGAGACTGGCTAGGCCACTCCAGGACTTTCAAATGCTTCTTACGGAGCCACTCCTTTGTTGCCCGGGCGGTGTGTTTTGGATCATTGTCATGTTAGAAGACCCAGCCTCGTTTCATCTTCAAAGTTCTCACTGATGGAAGGAGGTTTTGGCTCAAAATCTCACGATACATGGCCCCATTCATTCTGTCCTTAACACGGATCAGTCGTCCTGTCCCCTTGGCAGAAAAACAGCCCCATAGCATGATGTTTCCACCCCCATGCTTCACAGTAGGTATGGTGTTCTTGGGATGCAACTCAGTATTCTTCTTCCTCCAAACACGACGAGTTGAGTTTATACCAAAAAGTTCTACTTTGGTTTCATCTGACCACATGACATTCTCCCAATCCTCTGCTGTATCATCCATGTGCTCTCTGGCAAACTTCAGACGGGCCTGGACATGCACTGGCTTCAGCAGCGGAACACGTCTGGCACTGCGGGATTTGATTCCCTGCCGTTGTAGTGTGTTACTGATGGTGACCTTTGTTACTTTGGTCCCAGCTCTCTGCAGGTCATTCACCAGGTGCCCCCGTGTGGTTCTGGGATCTTTGCTCACCGTTCTCATGATCATTTTGACCCCACGGGATGAGATCTTGCGTGGAGCCCCAGATCGAGGGAGATTATCAGTGGTCTTGTATGTCTTCCATTTTCTGATGATTGCTCCCACAGTTGATTTTTTCACACCAAGCTGCTTGCCTATTGTAGATTCACTCTTCCCAGTCTGGTGCAGGTCTACAATACTTTTCCTGGTGTCCTTCGAAAGCTCTTTGGTCTTGGCCATGGCGGAGTTTGGAGTCTGACTGTTTGAGGCTGTGGACAGGTGTCTTTTATACAGATGATGAGTTCAAACAGGTGCCATTCATACAGGTAACGAGTGGGGGACAGAAAAGCTTCTTACAGAAGACGTTACAGGTCTGTGAGAGCCAGAGATTTTCCATGTTTGAGGTGACCAAATACTTATTTTCCACCCTGATTTACGAATAAATTCTTTACAAATCCTACCATGTGGATTCATGGATTTTTTTTTCACATTCTGTCTCTCACAGTTGAAGTGTACCTCTGGTGCAAATTACTGACCTCTGTCATCATTTTAAGTGGGGGAACTTGCACAATCGGTGGCTGACTAAATACTTTTTGCCCCACTGTATGTATGTATATATATATATATATATATATATATATATATATGTATATATATATATATATATATATATATATAATGTTTTTCCTCTACACCCCCCCCCAATTATTTTGCACATGTCGAGCAGCGTGTCCGGCTACATTTCACTGTGTGTTATACTTGTATAACTATGCATGTGACAAATAAAGAACCTTGAACCTTGAACCTTGAACCACTATGTTACTCTGTTTGTGTCGGGGGACCCGATCCTTGGGGTGGACCAGTTTTTGGTGCAGCGTTTAAAAGCGACCAAGACGCAGTGTTGAATCCAATCCGAGTGCAGATCTGATGTTGAGGGGAGAGGCGTCGACATGGCGATCAAATCTGCTCTGAACAGCTTTTGTTTTTAAAAACGAAGAAGTAAACTTTAGTAA
>NC_138960.1:36567500-36862500 GCF_965226115.1 Aulonocara stuartgranti
ATGCTGCCACACCTGGAGAGGAAAAACACCTATGTCAGAAGTCTTTTCATCAACTTTAGCTCAGCTTTTAACACGATCATTGGTTGAAAAGCTGATGCTATTAGGTGTGGAACCGGCAACCTGCAACTGGGTTTTCAGCTTCTTGACAAAGCGGCAACAGACAGTCAAGGTGGGCAGCCAAACATTAAAGACCGTCTTAGAGAGCACAGGCTCTCCTCAGGGGTGTGTCCTGAGCCCGCTGCTGTTCAGCCTGCTTACACATGACTGTACGGCCACATTCAACACTAACCACATTGTGAAGTTTGCCAACGACACAACTGTGATTGGTCTCATCACTGACAACGACGAGTCTGCCTATAGAATGGACGTGGAGCAGCTTGGAGTGTGGTGCAGATCCCACAATCTCATCATCAACGTGGACAAAATAAAAGAGATGGTGATCAATTTCAGGAAGGCTGGCAGAGATCACCACCAAGACCTCACCATAGATGATGCTGCTGTGAAGAGGGTCAGCAGTGTTACGTTCCTGGGTGTACACCTTGCTGATGACCTGTCCTTCTCCATTAACACCACAGCAGTTATCAAAAAAGCACAAAAGCGTCTCCACTCCCTCAGGAGACTCAGAAAAACAGGACTCTCCACACTTCACCTCACAAATTTCTACAGAGGCACCATTGAAAACATCCCGACACAAAGTTTTACAGCATGGTTTGGCAGCTGCAAGTCCTACAAGAAGTGTCAACTTAATAGGATTGTTAAGACTGCCAGGAGGATTGCTGGTGCCCCTCTCTCATCACTGGAGGAGATCTACAAACAGCACTGCATACGCAGAGCTATCTTCATCATCAGAGACCCCCACCACCCCTCTCATGACCTGTTCTCACTCCTGCCGTCTTACAGGTGGTACAGGAGCATCAGCTGCAGAACCTCCAGGATGCTGGTTCTTTGTGAGACTGATAAATGGACTGTGCCCCCTCTCCACCTACACAGCCATTCACACAGCTACACTGTATAATCAACAAGCGGACTTTGTTGCCCCTATCTAGACACACACACACACACACACACACACACACACACACACACACACACACACACACACAATACACTCCACACTACCTAATTTAACCATCCCCTTCCGTGACAGGACTGCTGCTATCTACCCGAATGAATGTGACATGAGTTCGTTTTAGAACTTAAATTTTATGCTATTTATTTATCCATAACTATTGTTGCAATTCATTACTGCCTCTTTTACTGCTCTTTTTAAACCTTTTCTGTTTAAACTTATTCTTTTTAAACTGTATTGCTTTTTGCACTGTAGAGGCTGGTGAGAAACAGTATTTTGTTTCAGGTGGGGTAACACTATACAAAAGCCAAAGACTTCTTGAGTCTAAAGTGTGAGAGTAAAAGCACTGTGTCGCTGTGGTGGCAGCTGTAGCAACCTGTTTAAAATAGAAACTGCTGCACGCACAACGTCTGAACACAAACTGATAAGATGCTATGCTTCTTAGAATTCGAGCATCAGGGCTGTCAGAGATGCAGATGCTGATTATGGAAACCGCATAATAACCAACACATGCGAACATGTTTCCGCTTCACTGGCTCTGCAGCCTCAGCTCTGCTCCTCAGGCCTAAAACTTTCTGTATTTATTTGCTCCTATTAGCTCTCCACAGTCTGGACTCTCTGCTCAGTTCAGCTTTTCTTTTTTTTTTTTAGATTAGATGATGTAGGTTTAATTTAACAGTTACATGTAGTAACTGTTAGTAACACATATGTGAGAATGCTGTTTGTGGACTTCAGCCCTGCCTTCAATACAGTCCAACCCCACAAAATGATTACAAAACTAAGCAGTATAGGACTCAGCAGCTCACTGTGCACCTGGATACCGGACTTCCTGAGAGACAAAACCTCAGGATGGGAGAGCACACCTCCTCCACCCTCTTTCTGAACATAGGCGTCCCACAGGGAACAAGGCGATCTGAGCGCTCCACCCTCTGCATTGATGGAGAGGAGGTAGAAAGCTTTAAGTTTCTCAGAGTCGCAACCTCGGCCGACCTTACCTGGTCCACAAACATTTCCCACCAGGTAGGAAAAGCATAAGAGAGGATGTACTTCCTCAGGAAGCTGCTTCAATTACTCCCAGAGACTGCTAATGAACTTCTACCGCTCCACCATCGAGAGCCTTCTGACCTACTGCTGCTACTCTGGTTCAACTGCTGCACTGTGGAGGAGAAGAGGAAACTGCAGCAGGTGGTGAGGGCAGCAGAGCGGTTATTGGCACCTCACTAGCCCCCCTCAGAGACATTTATACTGGCAGACTTCTGCAGAAAGCCAGCATCATCATCAAGGACCCCTCCAACCTGGACACTCACTTTCCCCCTCCCCTCTGGTAAACACTACAGGTTCATCAGGTCAAAGACAAACAGACTTAACAGAAGCTTCTACCTACAGGCTGTCAAACACGCCCCACCTCCACCCTGACTAAAGGTTAACTGTGCTGCTAACACTCATGGGCACTATACTTATCTACAAACAGTTTTCATTACAGTATTTATTTATAAACAGTACTCATTACAATATAATACAAGTAGCGTTCCTGCCTGTTACTCAGTGTGCAATACCACCAATCACACCTTATACTACACTGATCCTACTCCTTACACTGTTCCTGTGGATATATTTATATATTTTCTTTCTGTATATAACGTGTGCATTACCTCTTAAACTTCTTTTTATCTTTATTGATCTCATTCTCCTTTCCGAAGAATGTTGAATGTAAAAATCTACAGCTACTAACAGAGACATACCAAACTGTGTTTCATTGTTCTGGTAACAGTGACAATAAAGATCTATCTTATCTTATTTGATATGATTTTTAAGTGTTTTCTAGTGTTAAGGAGTGTGTCAGGGTGCTGGGTCTGAGTTTATAGTCTTTTTGCGATTTCTTTGTGTTTGGAATGTTTTAGTTTTCTGTTAGTTTTAAGTTATTCTTTGCTTTGGCTGTACGTTTAGTTATATTTGCTCCCATGTTGTCTGATCCAGGTGTCTCGTGTCCCCTTCCTGTTTACATGTCTCCCCTGTCTGTCACATGTGTCCATGTATGTTTCTTCAGTCCGTCACGTCTCATTCCCTCTCTTTCGTGACCCCTGTGATTAAGTTTCCCTCTCTCTCACCCCCTCTCTCTGTCTCTTGTGTCAAACTCGCACATCCCAGTTTACGTCGCTCCATGTTTCCTGTTTTATGTTGAAGGTCTTGTGTTCCATGTTCAGTGTGTTTAGTTTTGCTTCCCCTGTGGCGTCATGTTCATCTGCATCAGCCCATGTGTTTCCACTTCCCCTGATCAGCTCCTGTCTGTCTGTGAGTTTTCATTCATTCTTTGTCAGGTCATCCGTCATGTTCACGCCATGTTTCAAGGGTGTCACGCTTCCAGGTATTGTGTTGTTGCCAGGTTTCCATGTTTAGGATTTTCATGCTTACTTTCCAGTTTCCCCATTTTAGGTTTATGTTTGGTGTCATTTACCTAGGGCACATTTCCGTTTTTCATGGTTTGTCTGCCAGCGCAGGCCGTGACAAAGGGAACAGAAGGTCCAACAGAAACAGCAAGCATCCTTTAATTACAGATTAAATCAGATGGAGCGAGGGAAAATGAGTAATGGATGCTGGGGATCCAGAACAGGAAATATACACACCAGCAATAACAAGTAACAATGAAAATCAACCAAACTGGTATAAAAACAGAAAAAAGTGGTTAACTTTCCTTTCTTATTTCAACAAGGCAGCTGGATGGCTGGTCAGAACAAATTATAGCATTTATAATAAATGCTATAAATGAATGAATTCATGTTATATGGCACTTTCACATTTTAGATAGCCAGGCTCATCTTGTAACAGTAATTCTGTATCAAAAACATTTTCAACTCTTGAAGTTAAACCCTGTCACAGACTGAGCAAAGACTCATTCTGATTCTCCTAGTTGGTGTCTGACCTTCTTTCCTGTTCATCTTTGCTGATTTGGTGAAGGCTTATTAGGATAACCTCATGTTTAAAGAGCTTTCTGAATGTGTGTGTGTTCCTTTTCTTTCCCTTCTGGCTTAGAGGGAACGTTTTCTGCCCAGTGTTGTAGGGTCCTGATTACTCCACGTCTGTGTGGTGGTGGGAGTCACAGAGGTACTGGTCTGTGTGTGTGAGCTTCCTGTCACAAGGCTGGCATGAGAGATGGTCCCAAATGCAGATACCACATAGAGACAATGATCAGATTCACAGGTTTTATTTAGTCACAGGCTGAGTACTGTGATCTTAACAAGAATAATGTGGGAAGCACAGGGATTAGGGAAACGCTGGAGGCAGGTTACTGGTGAGGGGAAAAAACTACACTGGGCTCAGAACATAGATTCACTGGGGCAACTGCTCTGCAGAGAGATTAGTGGACAGGAAAGGGAACTGAACCTAGGATGGTGGAATATGGGCTGAGTTACAGTTACAGGTTCGAGGTGGGTGAGAGCTGGAAGAATAAGCAGCCGACTGGTGAGCAATGGTCAGTGTTTTTTCAACCTGAGGTGGTGGGACTCCTGAACAGGCGGCGGGCAGGGGGGACAGGCCGGTGGGACAATGGATATTCAGATTCCTTTGGTGAGATGGCGAGGCGAGGACACAGTGGTGAAGAACCCAGCACGAGACTGTAAACTGCTGGTGAGTTGAACGATGAGAAAAAGCATAGGTAGCTGACGACCTGGTGAAAGAGAGATGGCCAAACCGGGCATAAATGTAGCCTTGTTGATTACTGCCAATGACAGACAGGGGAGTGGAAGTGGCCAGGGCTCTGTCATGTTGTGCTGCATGGCAGGAGATTGGAACCAAATACAGGACACAGAGGGATGAACGTAAAACGTCATCAGAAGGAAACTTGGCCAAAACAAAACCTCGAACATGGAACAAGAAAACCCAACTGGACTCAAGAAACTAAAAACTGAGAAACACGAACCAGGAAAACACACCAGGAACTATGAACTAGAATTTTGCCAGGAACACGAAGGGAGAAAACGCAGCACGGAGAGGGTACAACACGACATAAAGCAAGGAAAACACAGGGCTTAAATACACACTGGAGTAATCAGGGAATGGGAGACAGGAGGGAAACAAAGCTGGGAATAATTAGGCATAACAAGACAAGGGGACGCAAAACTAGACACACTGACATAACACATGAGACTATCAAAGTAAAACAGGAAATACGACACACACACACATACTTCACACAGGCTAAACACTACGACATAACAGACTCAGTAAAAGAGGCAACACAGAGACAAGGGTCACTAGGCATGAGACATGGGACCAGGACAGGAACAGAGACTGAACACAGGCTAAGAAAAATACAAAGGGAGGAAAAATGAAGATCACTAGGCAACAACAAAACCAGGAATAGCACTTCCTTCCACTTCCTGCATGTAAAGGTTGGCTACAATAGGTAAAATGCAAACTACACAATGGAAGGCCCCAACCAGGTGATGGAGTCAAAGTGAGGACCTGTAAGGCAACCGTCCGAATCACTGCACCGCCATCCTGCATCTTGACAAAACAATGAAACGAGGGGGGGACCCTTCAGGGCGACAATGATCCCCAACACACAGCCAAGGAAACTCGTAGTTCGTTTCCAAGAAAGAAAATAAAGCTGCTAGAGTCAGCCAGTCACCTGAATCCTTATGAAACCCTAAAGGTCAGAGGTCATAGATGGGGTCCACAGAACCTTCAGGGTTTGAAGAAGGGACCAAAATCCCACCTGAGCACTGCATGAGACTCATTTCTCCATACAGGAGGCGTCTTGAAGCTGTCATCACCAACACAGGTTTTTTTACGAAGTATTAAAAACATTAGTAAGTAAGTAAGTAAAGTTTATTTATTAAGCGCTTTTCATAGACAGGTAGTCACAAAGCGCTGCACACAGAGATTAAAATAAACAGTACGATAAATAGCAAAATGCACAATATACACAATATAGAAGTTAAATGTAAATTAAAAATGTAAAAAGCGTTGGTCAACCGAAGGCTTGTTTAAACAGTAAAGTTTTTAACTGCTTTTTAGAGGATTCAACAGAGTCAACCAAACGTAGTTGTAGAGGTAGACTGGTCCACAGCCTTGGTGCCACAGACTGAAAGGCTCCGCCCCCTTTCATCTTCAGTCGCGTTCGGGGAAAAACCAACAAACTCTGAGTCTGTGAGCGGAGACAACGAGCAGCAGAGTATTTTGTGAGAAGCTTGGATAAATAATCTGGGGCCATTTAGTGCTCTATATGTTAAAACAATAATTTTAAAATGAATTCTAAACTCTATTGGGAGCCAATGTAAAGAACATAAAATAGGAGTGATGTGAGCTCGCTTGCTAGAGCGAGTTAGTCTGGCTGCTGCGTTTTGTATAGCTTGGAGGTGAGAGAGAGATGATTTATCCAAGCTGGTAAACAGGGAATTACAAGAATCTAAACGTGATGACACAAATGCATGGACAATTTTTTCCAGTTCAGCTGAGGAGACCATATGTCGCAGTTTAGATATTTTCCTTAAATGATAGAAACATGAACGAGACAGAGATTTTACGTGTGAGTCAAGGCCCAAAGATGAGTCAAATATATATAAAAAAAAAACACCCAGCATGCCCCTGCGGGCGGTTTATCCTTCAAGCTCGGGTCCTCTACCAGAGGCCTGGGAGCTTGAGGGTCCTGCGCAGTATCTTAGCTGTTCCCAGGACTGCGCTCTTCTGGACAGAGATCTCCGATGTTATTCCCGGGATCTGCTGGAGCCACTCGCCTATCTTGGGAGTCACCGCACCTAGTGCTCCGATTACCACGGGGACCACCGTTACCTTCACCTTCCACATCCTCTCGAGCTCTTCTCTGAGCCCTTGGTATTTCTCCAGCTTCTCGTGTTCCTTCTTCCTGATATTGCTGTCATTCGGAACCGCTACATCGATCACTACGGCCGTCTTCTTCTGTTTGTCTACCACCACTATGTCCGGTTGGTTAGCCACCACCATTTTGTCCGTCTGTATCTGGAAGTCCCACAGGATCTTAGCTCGGTCATTCTCCACCACCCTTGGGGGCGTCTCCCATTTTGACCTCGGGACTTCCAGGTTATACTCGGCACAGATGTTCCTGTACATCTTTACACAGCCTATATATATATATATATATATGTATATATATATATATATATATATATATATGTATTCATATATATATATATATATATATATATAGAGAGAGAGAGAGAGAGAGAGAGAGATCAGGAGGAGCTATGATCATGGTCTCTGTCTTGTTCATGTTTAAAACAAGGTAATTGCTAGAAAGCCAATCAGAAACCTGGGTTAAGAACTGGTCTAGGGTGGACAGCCTATCCAGCTGATGAGGAGAAAAATAAGTAAATGACCCGGGACAACAAGGGGCATCTTCATAAGGGGAGATCTTCTCGAGAGCAGTGATGTTTTGGGGCTGTCGCCGAGCAACACGGACTTTCAACTCCCGCCACAGATTTTCTATGGGGTTGAGGTCTGGAGACTGGCTAGGCCACTCCAGGGCTTTCAAATGCTTCTTACGGAGCCACTCCTTTGTTGCCCGGGCAATGTGTTTTGGATCATTGTCATGTTGGAAGACCCAGCCTCGTTTCATCTTCAAAGTTCTCACTGATGGAAGGAGGTTTTGGCTCAAAATCTCACGATACATGGCCCCACGGGGCGATCATGGCTCAAGAGTTGGGAGTTCGCCTTGTAATCGGAAGGTTGCCGGTTCGAGCCCCGGCTCGGACAGTCTCGGTCGTTGTGTCCTTGGGCAAGACACTTCACCCGTTGCCTACTGGTGGTGGTCAGAGGGCCCGGTGGCGCCAGTGTCTGGCAGCCTCACCTCTGTCAGTGCGCCCCAGGGTGGCTGTGGCTACAATGTAGCTTGCCATCACCAGTGTGTGAATGTGTGTGTGACTGGGTGGATGACTGGATATGTAAAGCGCTTTGGGGTCCTTAGGGACTAGTAAAAGCGCTATATAAATACAGGCCATTTACAGGCCATTACCATTCATTCTGTCCTTAACACGGATCAGTCGTCCTGTCCCCTTGGCAGAAAAACAGCCCCATAGCATGATGTTTCCACCCCCATGCTTCACAGTAGGTATGGTGTTCTTGGGATGCAACTCAGTATTCTTCTTCCTCCAAACACGACGAGTTGAGTTTATACCAAAAAGTTCTACTTTGGTTTCATCTGACCACATGACATTCTCCCAATCCTCTGCTGTATCATCCATGTGCTCTCTGGCAAACTTCAGACGGGCCTGGACATGCACTGGCTTCAGCAGCGGAACACGTCTGGCACTGCGGGATTTAATTCCCTGCCATTGTAGTGTGTTACTGATGGTGACCTTTGTTACTTTGGTCCCAGCTCTCTGCAGGTCATTCACCAGGTCCCCCCGTGTGGTTCTGGGATCTTTGCTCACCGTTCTCATGATCATTTTGACCCCACGGGATGAGATCTTGCGTGGAGCCCCAGATCGAGGGAGATTATCAGTGGTCTTGTATGTCTTCCATTTTCTGATGATTGCTCCCACAGTTGATTTTTTCACACCAAGCTGCTTGCCTATTGTAGATTCACTCTTCCCAGTCTGGTGCAGGTCTACAATACTTTTCCTGGTGTCCTTCGAAAGCTCTTTGGTCTTGGCCATGGCGGAGTTTGGAGTCTGACTGTTTGAGGCTGTGGACAGGTGTCTTTTATACAGATGATGAGTTCAAACAGGTGCCATTCATACAGGTAACGAGTGGGGGACAGAAAAGCTTCTTACAGAAGACGTTACAGGTCTGTGAGAGCCAGAGATTTTCCTTGTTTGAGGTGACCAAATACTTATTTTCCACCCTAATTTACGAATAAATTCTTTACAAATCCTACCATGTGAATTCATGGATTTTCTTTTTCACATTCTGTCTCTCACAGTTGAAGTGTACCTCTGGTGCAAATTACTGACCTCTGTCATCATTTTAAGTGGGGGAACTTGCACAATCGGTGGCTGACTAAATACTTTTTTGCCCCACTGTATACCCAGACGATTTGACGTTCTTTTTGCAATCTTGATATTTAACTCTGGAATCACCACTGCTACACTAGTTGCTTCAGTCTTAGGATCTTTTGACCCACCTGTATACAACCGTAAAAAGTCACTGTATTTGCTCTCCAATCTGTTATAAATTTTTTGACAAGTATCTGTGGTCAATTTCCTCTCCTTAGTATATGTTAATGATCTGTCTACTTTAATGCATTTCAATGTCCATATGGGTCGTAAAGGCCACAACACTGTCTGACTGAAGTCTTTGTCATACACTTTAAAAGCTCTCGCTCTATCATCCCCAATCCTTTTTTTTTTTTTTGCCTGTCCCATTTCGTTCTTTAGCCATCAGAATTGTTGTCTGAAGACCAACAACGATACCCAATGGATTTATTTTGCCAAATGGATCATCGTGGCATTGCCGTATTGGTCTATTTGATCGACCTTTGTTTTTATTTTTTATTTTATTTTATTTTCAGTTGTTACAGACGGGACAGACATGAGTGAGGGATATGAAAGGGAGAAAGAAAGAGGAAGGAAAAGAAAAACAGAAGGGGAGAGGGACAGTGAGAAAGGGGGAAAAAAAATAAAATAAAATAAAATAAATCTTCTCGATCACCTGTTTAGCGCGAAAGAATAGAAAACAAGCAAAAAAAACAACAAAGTAACATACTAAACAACACCATCGCATTAATCTAGCTAAGTGTAAACAGCAGTAAATACTAAATATTCAATGTTGTTGTGCAGCACGCAGGACAGACATCGCACAATGTGCTTTGAAGTAGCAGCCAAGAAAGGTGTAATTTAAGTCTACGAGCAGTGAACACGCGTGTGCACACCTGTGTGGATCAGCGCGCTTGTATTCAAATGGTTTCCACATGTAATGGTCTGCAAGAGGATGTAGAGAGCCATAGCCCCATCCCCCAGGACATGAAGCAGGCATGGAGGAGATCCAGGCCCCAGACATCCAGAGGCCCCAGAGTACGAGAGCCCAAGGAGGACCACCGGAGGGGCATCCGTGCCACCTTCATGGGAAGGGCTGAGGATCCCCAGACGAGGCATCACCCAGTAGACACCGAGCAGAAGCTAGAGGGGGCTGCACTGGCGTGCCCGCCGGCTCTGCCGGCAGCCAGCTGTGCCAGAGTGAACCAAGCCGCAGGCCCAGAGGCCGGAGGCCTGAGGGCCCCCCACACCCCGGAGGACGCCTGACCGAGCAACAGGTGCCAGGCCCCGCCAAGTAGCCACCGGGAGTGAGCTGGTACATACCTGAGCACCCAGCCCCGGACACCAAGAACCACCAATGCACCGACCCCTGAGGGCATCAGTCACCGGCAGGGAGTGTGGTGAGGGGAGATAGGCCTCCACACTTTGGAGGGCCTGGGAGTTCCCAGAGAGGTGGAGTCTAAGACCCGACCTGACATATAGACGCAGACAAACAGGCACACACAGACACAAACATGCATTCCCACCCTCATGCACACATATACAAACACTCAGCACTCACCCAACGTAAGGATTGACATAAATGGACACTGTACACACAATCACACTCCCCAAACATACTCTATACCCCGGGTCCAGGTACCCTCGCCCCCAGAGGGGGAAACAGCACCCAGACCCAAGAGATGTTACCCTTCCCCCCGGGGTGGAGGCAAGCAGACCGTCCCAGGCTACGCAGCAGCAGGGAGGCCAATCGGACAGCCAACATCTCCTCCCAGCCCCCCCGCCCCGATGGCTAGCAGAGAATGGGGGTGTGTGAAGACCCCATACCTCCCTCCTCCCGCTCATGTGTAGTGTTGCTGCGTGTTGTTCTAAAGTGCATTTAAAACAAGGGAGAGCATGGTGCTGCTGCCAGAGAGCATCAGGTGTTAGCACGGCCCCTCCCGAGAACCTTCAATGTCTACATGTATTTAAAATTGAGAGGTGGGCACCGGCGCCAGAGGTAGGTTTACACAGACCGTCCACTGGACGCCGTTAACGTGCCCACCCTCAAGGCCCTATATATATGTGTGTGTTATGAGAGTGTAAGTAATGTGGATGTCTAAGTTGTGAGATAAAATTGAAGCACAGGTGGCCAGAAGGGGACAGAGGGGGGGAATGTCTCCCCTGCACCCTGGTGACACACCCGCACCCCAAGGCCCTACCAGTGTGGGTGAGTGTGGTGGAGCGGGAAGAGGGAGGTAGCCGGGGATGGGGAGGAAAAGGAGGGAGGGGAAGATGCCCCTCCCTAGGGTCAGCTGCCCCGCTGACCCCAGTAGGCACCCCCGTCCTCTGGTACCTACCAAGGCAAGGGAGCTCAGGTCCATCCAGACCGGGGCCTACGGCAGCAGCACTACCAAGCCCCACAGGACCCAGGGCAGCCCACCCTACCCCACCGCAGAGGAAACTGTACCCACCCACTGTATCATCCCCAATCCACCCAAAACTATTTTTTAAAACTTTTCCTCTTTCCCAACAATTCCCTAACACTTTTGATGGATGGTTTTCGTCATGAGCTTTCAAATTTATCCAATAATTAACCATCAGCTGTTGCCTTCTAATATACAGTGGCATTTCTCCTGATTCCACTTGTAGAGCACATATTGGTGTTGTTTTAACTGCCCCTAGGCAAAGTCTCAGTGCTCGAGCTTGGAATACGTCCAGCTTCTTTAAGGAAGTTTTAGCCGCTGATCCATATACCACACACCCATAATCTAATCGTGATTGAATTAACGTGAGATAAATACTTTTAAGTGCATCAAAATTAGCACCCCATGCCAGTCCTGCTAAACACCTCAACACATTAAGAACCTTTTTACTTTTCCCCACAACATGCTCTATGTGATTTTTCCAAGTTAATCTCTTGTCAAAAACCACACCCAAAAAACGAAAACAATCCACCCTGTCTAACTCTTTCCCATACAAGTATAACCATTTATTTCCCCCAATTTTCTTATTTGTGAAAAACATTACTTTAGTTTTCTCAACAGAAAATTTAAAACCCCATTCTCCACCCCACTTTTCTACTTTACCTACAGTGGGGCAAAACAGTATTTAGTCAGCCACCGATTGTGCAAGTTCCCCCACTTAAAATGATGACAGAGGTCAGTAATTTGCACCAGAGGTACACTTCAACTGTGAGAGACAGAATGTGAAAAAAAAATCCATGAATCCACATGGTAGGATTTGTAAAGAATTTATTGGTAAATCAGGGTGGAAAATAAGTATTTGGTCAATAACAAAAATACAACTCAGTACTTTGTAACATAACCTTTGTTGGCAATAACAGAGGTCAAACGTTTACTATAGGTCTTTACCAGGTTTGCACACACAGTAGCTGGTATTTTGGCCCATTCCTCCATGCAGATCTTCTCGAGAGCAGTGATGTTTTGGGGCTGTCGCCGAGCAACACGGACTTTCAACTCCCGCCACAGATTTTCTATGGGGTTGAGGTCTGGAGACTGGCTAGGCCACTCCAGGACTTTCAAATGCTTCTTACGGAGCCACTCCTTTGTTGCCCGGGCGGTGTGTTTTGGATCATTGTCATGTTGGAAGACCCAGCCTCGTTTCATCTTCAAAGTTCTCACTGATGGAAGGAGGTTTTGGCTCAAAATCTCACGATACATGGCCCCATTCATTCTGTCCTTAACACGGATCAGTCGTCCTGTCCCCTTGGCAGAAAAACAGCCCCATAGCATGATGTTTCCACCCCCATGCTTCACAGTAGGTATGGTGTTCTTGGGATGCAACTCAGTATTCTTCTTCCTCCAAACACGACGAGTTGAGTTTATACCAAAAAGTTCTACTTTGGTTTCATCTGACCACATGACATTCTCCCAATCCTCTGCTGTATCATCCATGTGCTCTCTGGCAAACTTCAGACGGGCCTGGACATGCACTGGCTTCAGCAGCGGAACACGTCTGGCACTGCGGGATTTGATTCCCTGCCGTTGTAGTGTGTTACTGATGGTGACCTTTGTTACTTTGGTCCCAGCTCTCTGCAGGTCATTCACCAGGTCCCCCCGTGTGGTTCTGGGATCTTTGCTCACCGTTCTCATGATCATTTTGACCCCACGGGATGAGATCTTGCGTGGAGCCCCAGATCGAGGGAGATTATCAGTGGTCTTGTATGTCTTCCATTTTCTGATGATTGCTCCCACAGTTGATTTTTTCACACCAAGCTGCTTGCCTATTGTAGATTCACTCTTCCCAGTCTGGTGCAGGTCTACAATACTTTTCCTGGTGTCCTTCGAAAGCTCTTTGGTCTTGGCCATGGCGGAGTTTGGAGTCTGACTGTTTGAGGCTGTGGACAGGTGTCTTTTATACAGATGAGTTCAAACAGGTGCCATTCATACAGGTAACGAGTGGGGGACAGAAAAGCTTCTTACAGAAGACGTTACAGGTCTGTGAGAGCCAAAGATTTTCCTTGTTTGAGGTGACCAAATACTTATTTTCCACCCTGATTTACGAATCAATTCTTTACAAATCCTACCATGTGAATTCATGGATTTTTTTTTCACATTCTGTCTCTCACAGTTGAAGTGTACCTCTGGTGCAAATTACTGACCTCTGTCATCATTTTAGGTGGGGGAACTTGCACAATCGGTGGCTGACTAAATACTTTTTTGCCCCACTGTATCCCCTCTTGAAGATTCTTGACAAGATGGTCAACATTCATCTCCCTCACCCATAATGCTCCATCGTCAGCAAAAAGTGATTTACCACAACTATCAGACACACCTTTAAAAATGTCATTGATCATAAGTGAGAAAACCGTTGGGCTAACCACACTTCCCTGAGGAGTTCCATTTTCATTTTCCATTTTCTGTTCCACACGGCTCAGAAACATGTGACCCTATTTTAACTTGAATTGTTCTGTCACATAAAAAGTCCAATACCCAATTAAACATACTTCCTCCTATCCCCGCTTCATGTAACTTAATCAGTAGACCCTCTCTCCAAAGCATATCATATGCCTTTTTTAGATCAAAGAAGACAGCAACTACCACCTCTTTATTAACTTGCGCTTTCCTGATATCATCTTCCAAACATAAGACAGGATCCATCATCCCTCTTCCTCTATGAAAACCACTCTGATAGAGTGCTAATATATTTCTTGACTCTAAAAATTGTACCAATCTCTCATTCACTATCCTTTCCATTGGTTTACACATATTGGAAGTCAGAGCAATGGGCCTATAATTTCCAGGATCACTGTGGTCTTTCCCTGGTTTCTTTATTGGTATAATTAGCGCTTCTTTCTATCGATGTGGGAGATGCCCTACTTTCCAGACCTTATTAAACAACATTAGCAATTTAGTCAACGCTTCATCACTTATATGTTTCAACATAACATAACATAGTCAAAGGAGCTTGTAAAGAAAAGCGTCTGGACTTCTTTAAGTTGCTTGAAGACGTTTCACCTCTCATCCGAGAAGCTTCTTCAGTTCTAAGGTCAAATGGTGGAGAGTCCCAGATATAAACCTAGTGGGAGTAACCCCCCACAGAGGGACAAAAGGACCCCCTGATGATCCTCTAATCGCCTGAGCCAAGGCGTGAAACTGGGTGTGGGTCCCAATCAGCCAGAGTTTCGGGTGAGTTCATTGTGAAACCTGGCCCCACCTTATCATGCGAATTCCTGAGATCAGATGGCCCAGGATCTGAGTGGGCGCTAAAGCGTCTGGGAAGGGAACTCAAAACTGTATTATAGATGGCAGAGAGTTGGTGTCGTAAACCCCCGCCTCTGTTCAAAGATGGTCGCTCACAGTGGACATAGATGCTTCTTTCACTCCTCTTTCAAACCATCTGTCCTCTCTGTCCAAAATGTGAACATTGGCATCCTCGAAAGAGTGTCCTTTATCCTTAAGATGCAGATGGACAGCTGAGTCTTGTCCTGTGGAGGTGGTTCTTCTTCACTCACTATGTATTAACAGACCTCTCTGCATTGAATCATATCTGTTATTAATCTCTGTCTCTCTTTCACAGCATGTCTTTTATCCTGTCTTCCTTCTCTCACCCCAACCGGTCGCAGCAGATGGCCGCCCCTCCCTGAGCCTGGTTCTGCCGGAGGTTTCTTCCTGTTAAAAAGGAGTTTTTCCTTCCCACTGTTGCCAAAGTGCTTGCTCATAAGGGGTCATATGATTGTTGGGTTTTTCTCTGTATCTATGAAGCGCCTTGAGGCGACTTATGTTGTGATTTGGCGCTATATAAATAAAATAAAATTGAATTGAATTATGTTGTGCCATGCACTTGTGAAGTGGCTGTTTGGTCTCCAATGTAGAGGTCTGAGCATTCCTCGCTGCACTGTACAGCATACACCACATTGTTAAGTCTGTGTTTTGGCGTTTTGTCTTTCGGGTGAACCAGTTTTGTGTCTGAGCGTGTTGCTGGGTCTGAAATGCACCGGGATGTCATGCTTGGAGAAAACTCCTGAGTTTTTCTGATACACCGGCTACATAGGGGATGACAATGTTGTTGCGTCTGTCTTTCTTATCCTCCCTCGCTGGTGTCTGGTCTTCTTTTCTGTGCCTCTTTGCTGACTTTAAGAACGCCCATTTAGGATAGCCGCACGTTTTGAGTGCTTCCTTTACACACCCGATCAGATTTGCACACTGTTAGACCTCTGCCTCACCACTACATATTTCAAATACAACAAAGACTTTTACAGACAAAAACATGGCTGTGCCATGGGCTCCCCCGTGTCACCTATTGTAGCCAGCCTATACATGGAGGAAGTGGAAAGGAAGGCTCTTGGCTCTCAACATCGAGAATGGCAACCTCAACATCGAAGTTTACTGGAAGCCCACACACACGGACCAGTACCTCCTCTTTGACTCCCATCACCCTCTGGAACACAAACTTGGAGTAATCAGGACCCTACACCACCGGGCAGAACATGTTCCCTCTAAGCCTGAAGGAAAAAAGAAGGAACACACACATGTAAAGGAAGCACTCAAAACGTGCGGCTATCCTAAATGGGCGTTCTGAAAGTCAGCAAAGAGGCACAGAAAAGAAGACCAGACACCAGCGAGGGAGGATAAGAAAGACAGACGCAACAACATTGTCATCCCCTATGTAGCCGGTGTATCAGAAAAACTAAGGAGAGTTTTCTCCAAGCATGACATCCCGGTACATTTCAGACCCAGCAACACGCTCAGACACAAACTGGTTCACCTGAAAGACAAAACGCCAAAACACAGACTTAACAATGTGGTGTATGCTGTACAGTGCAGCGAGGAATGCCCAGACCTCTACATTGGAGAGACCAAACAACCACTTCACAAGCGCATGGCACAACACAGAAGAGCCACCTCCACAGGACAAGACTCAGCAGTCCATCTGCATCTTAAGGATAAAGGTCACTCTTTCGAGGATGCCAATGTTCACATTTTGGACAGAGAGGACAGATGGTTTGAAAGAGGAGTGAAAGAAGCCATCTATGTCCACTGTGAGCGACCATCTTTGAACAGAGGCGGGGGTTTACGACACCAACTCTCTGCCATCTATAATCCAGTTTTGAGATCCCTTCCCAGACGCCTTAATCCCCACTCACATCCTGGGCCATCTGACCTCAGGAATTCGCATGATAAGGTGGGGCCAGCTTTCACAATGAACTCACCCGAAACTCTGGCTGATTGGGACCCACACCCAGTTTCACACCTTGGCTCAGGCGATTAGAGGATCATCAGGGGGTCCTTTTGTCCCTCTGTGGGGGTTTACTCCCACTAGGTTTATATCTGAGACTCTCCACCATTTGACCTTAGAACTGAAGAAGCTTCTCGGATGAGAGGTGAAACGTCTTCAAGCAACTTAAAGAAGTCCAGACGCTTTTCTTTACAAGCTCGTTTGACTACGATGACCTGGATGACTGAGAACCTTCACAGACATATAAATGGTAAATGGTAAATGGCCTGTATTTATATAGCGCTTTACTAGTCCCTAAGAACCCCAAAGCGCTTTACATATCCAGTCATCCACCCATTCACACACACATTCACACACTGGTGATGGCAAGCTACATTGTAGCCACAGCCACCCTGGGGCGCACTGACAGAGGCGAGGCTGCTAGACACTGGCGCCACCGGGCCCTCTGACCACCACCAGTAGGCAACGGGTGAAGTGTCTTGCCCATAGACACAACGACCGAGACTGTTCAAGCCGGGGCTCGAACCGGCAACCTTCCGATTACAAGGCGAACGTACAACATAACATATCTCATCCTTCCCTGGAGCACTATTACTGGTCCTGCCCAGAGCTCTTTTCAGTTCTCCAATAGATAAGGGACAACTCATTACATCTGCAGTACTGTCCTTCCTCCCTAAAGCTTCAAGATTTCTTTCTTTAGTCCTCTCTCTTCCTCGTTTACTTTCATCTGACAAATTTCTCCCACTATGTATATCCACAAAAGTACTTGCCAATAAATCTGCTTTTTCCCCATCAGTTACAGCTGCTCGATTATTCTTATCAAGAACTGGATAACTCTCCAAGTCTCTTCTTTCTCCCTGATCATCCCCCACACTTCCCCTTTTTGAGTATTACTACCAATTGTATTACATAAATCTCTCCAGTATGTTCTCTTTGTTCTTCTGATTGTACTCCTGACTTTTGCCTGCGCTTTTTTGTAGTCAATTAAGTGTTGAAAATTATGAGACCATTTAACCAACTTAAATGCTCTAATTTTTTTCTCTAACTACTAACTGACATTCGTCATTCCACCATGGGACTGCTCTCCTCATACCTTTCCCTGTTGTCTTTGGAATAGCCTCATCAGCAGAGCTTAGAATACTTTGACTGATTTCTTGAGTCATACTTTCAACACTCACATTATCTTGAACTTGTAAAAACTTCCCCTCACAAACCCTACTAAGCTTCCCCCATTCCGCCTTCCCAAACACCCACTTCCCTCCTAATGTTTCAGGTACCTGTATTTGACCAACCATTATTTCACTCACAACCAGATAATGATCACTACCAAATGACTTACCAGAGCTAATATCAAACCGTGTCGTCTTCCCAGTATTCAAACATACCAGATTTTCATTGTCAAGAAATTCCTCTAACACTTCCCCATTGTAGTCTGTTTTCTCACTCCCCCATAACAAATGGTGTGCATTAAAATCCCCACACCAGATAATATTTCCTTTCATGTCCATTTCCCCCAGTTTATTCAACTCTAACTTTTTTACAAGGATTATAAAAATTAACAACCATGATCACCTTCCCTCCTATCCAAACCTTAATCACTACATACTCCAAATCCCCTTCCCTCTCACCTATCTTCAATGGAATACCTTCCTTAATCAACGCAAGGCACCCACCACCATTTCCTTCTTCCCTATCATATCTAACAGCAACATATCCATACACTCTAAAATCCAAAAAAGCTTCAACCATGTTTCCTGAATACAAATTATGTCAGGTTTTTCTGTCTGCTCGTATAGAAACTGTTTAAAATCTTGACCATTTGACAAGAGACTCCTGGCATTCCACTGTAAGATTAATATGGTTATAAGAACTAACCACCACATTATCCCTCTTGACTCGCCTGACTGCTTGTTCCACCTCTTATGTCCTCCCACCTGATATTCTTCATGTCTAAACTATGACATGCTGCCTTCACAATAATCTGGATTCTCTCCGTCTTGGACTTCACATCTGAGGTTGCATTTATTACTCCCGCAATGAATGTCACCATCTTCTTCTTCTCTTCTTCTATTTTCCTTTCAACTATTTCCATAACCTTCACCATTACTTTTTTCTCCTCTACCCGGTGTTTCCCAATCTGTCTGTCTTGCTCCACCATTTTACACGCCTCTGCATATGTCACTCTCTGCAGTACTCTTGTTTTTTGAATAACTGTCTGCTGCCTCAACACTTCACATCCCCAAAAAACAACACTGTGCTCTCCTCCACAATTACAGCACTTAGGTTTTACTCCCACACCACACTTCCCATACTCATGATCCTCAGAACATTGAACATCTTCTCTTCCCTTTACACACTTTGGCAATATGTCCAAATTCTTGGCACCTGAAACACCTCATTGGTTTAGGCACAAACTCCCTCACACTGAATCTTATTAATCCAAAGAAGATCTCTTGTGGTACCTCTTTTGTGTCAAATTCCACCACCACAGTTTCTGTTTCTACTCTCTCTGGACCTCTTGTCATTCTCCTTGCTCCTTTAACTTCTCCAGTTCTTAGTTTTAAATTCTCCACCAGTTCTTTCATATTTACATTTAACGGCAGCCCACAATAACTCCTTTAGTTCCACTAGTGCTCCTTTCCCCTACTCTTGCAGTATTCGTCACTTTGACTTTGCACACCTCCACAAGTTTCCTTGCTTTTTCCACCTGTACCTCTGTGTTACAACCCACCAGTAAATTTCCATCTCTGAGTATCTTAGCATACTTGATTTCCCCAACTTGTGCCTTAAGTGCTCTTGTTAGCTCAAGTGGATCTAGTTTCTTTACACCCTCTTCCTCACACCTGACAATTACATTCATACTCGAACTCGTTCCCTCTTCATTACCTCCCCTTCAGTCCCTCCCGTTCCGTCCCCTTTCCAACCTTTTCCCACTCATTCTCTTCACCCTGACCGCCAATCTCTTCATCTTCACTACCATCCATACTATTCCACTCACTCCTTCTGCCCTCCATCAGTGCCAACCCTGGTCTATGAGAAGAAGTCTGCAGGAGACCGTTACCGGACCTGTACAGGCCTTCGGCCGACTCGCCTACTTACCTCACTCACACACCAAACCACCAACCAAACACACCTTATACAAAAATCCACACTAACTATAACAGCAACGCTGCACAATTCCACTCTCACAAACCGGAGCCTGACTCTAGCTCGTAACCCGTTGCCCTCCAAACTTGTCACTTTTCATTGTTACACATCATTTAATTTATAGACATGGTTTGATGTCTTTGCACGCATGCTTGGATGGGTTGTTACCAACGTCTGGTGAGCATTTCACATCAGTAGCACCTTATACTTTTACCTCATCAGTGGTCTTTTCCCCTAAACCTGTGGAGCCCAAACAGAACGAGACTGTACCTTTGTACCAGCAGAACAGTCATATGCAGTACCAAATGCTGCAGTCTTTCCTCGGGAAACTGAAATATATTTACTTTAAAAATTGGTGACGTATTAAAGATTTATTTTACACACTGTGTTTATTTTAATGAATTCTATTCTATTTGTTATTTTCATGGAAAAGGTGGACCTCTTCTGGCTCCCTCCCTGAGCTTTTCCTGGTTTCTGTGTTGTAGGCTCCTCTAAGCATCATCGCTGTTTCAAGCCTGCAGTTTCAGATGATTCGGATTCATTAACCTACACACAGCGCTAAGAACAAAACTGATTATGTGTATAATTCTGTGTGCACTTTAGTTTGCACAGTCTGAGAGCGTTTGGTGTTGGTGAATAAAGGCCTCTGAAAGTGTCAGGAAATATGTGCCTTCCTGTGACTGCAGAGAGGAGGGGCTACACTGCACATAAGAGGTAGCTTTGAAAAGCTTTAGGACTTCCAGATCAGAATCCACTTCACAGCTGACAGAGCAGGAACAGAAAAACAAGGTGAGTGTTGGTCCACATTCTTCGACCTGGTGATATACTTCATGTTCTAACAGTATTTGTATTGAATAGACCTGTTTGTTCAGACTGATAGTAGAGTAAAATATTCAGATAGAACAAATGCCTGACAGATATGTATGGGAGCAGTGGTGACACAGGGGTGAAAGAGTCCTGTGACCACCCACTGTGGCAGCACACGTAACACTTACTGCTGGTCTTTATGCCACAGCTCACGGTGTAAGGCACATATATGCTTGCAAACTTCCATATTTTAAAGCTTGGTGCAAGGGGAAAAAAATCATGAATATAGAAAATTAATTGACAGTAAATTAGTAATATTACTGAAGAAAAGCACCACAATAAGTCTGCAGCTCCTGCAGGACGCCCAGGGAGCCTCCTCTTCCCTTTATTTTGTTCCTTTTTGTGTGGAATGTGATTATATCCTCTTAAAGTGCATAAGTTCAGGGCAGAAGTTTAAAAGGCAATTCCTACAATTGTTGAAGTGCCACAATAGTCCAATCAGTTACTGCCAGCATTCCTCCAACGTAAATGTGATAAGAATAAAGGAGGAAATAAAAGGCATTAAAGAAGGACACATGCAGATCTAAGACAGCACAGCTTCTGTCGTGAATGACAGTAACGATGGGGAGAAAGAGACTGACACTTTTAAATGTGATCAATTAGAACAACCAAAACACGTTTTATGTGGTAACATATATTTGAAGTCTTTGCTTCCATTTCTCATCAATTTAACCTCTTTGGAAACCCAAACATGTACAGTGAGGGAGTTTCAGACCCAGGTTTTAGTCAGGGGTGGGACTGAACTCACATGTACGCCTCAATCATTCACTTTACTGCAGTCTCACATTCACTAGCTGGGACCACATCCTCTGTAACGATGGGTGATGAGGGATGAGGAAGTGTGAACTGGTGCTCCGGTTTGGGGAAGGCAAAAATGACCTCATATTGAACACCTGTAAGTTAAAGGAAATGAGATTTCCAAAGTTTCTGGCCTCCCCTCCAGCCTGTGAACGCTTGTGGGGTGGACATAGGGTTGATATCAAAATCTAAATATCTAGGTTTATAACCAGATAACAAACTAGACTGCCAAATCACCTTTTCTTTTTTGTTAAGGGAACTAAGATCCATTGATATCTGCAGTAAAATGCTGCAGATGTTCTATAAGTCTGTGGCAGCAGGTGTGCTGTTCTGTGCTGCAGTCTGCTGGCAAGGAATCATCAGAAACAAGGATGAAAGGAGACAAACTAGTGAGGAAAGTGTTGGGATTCAGAGATTCTTTTATTGCTACCATATAATCTGCCTTATGAAGAATGTATTAATAACATGTTTTACAGTATCATTTATCAGTAATATTTCCTGCAGGGTTTATATTGCATTGAATATGTCTGTCATCACATTGACCTTTCTATTTTTATAGGTTGAGTTCATTTTATACACAATGCATGAATGTGCTTGGTTAGAGTTGATGTTCCATTCTAGAAGGTTTTAAGCTTCACTGGTGAGAGTGTCCAGATGATACATGCTGAGGGGAGATGAGAACATAGCAGGTTAATTGCATGCACGCTTACGATACACATATTAATCTAGTAGCAGGTCTGAGCAAAGGCCTAAGCATCTTCTGCTTCAGTTTGAGACTGGCTGCAAAGTACTCTACTTAGTGATTAATGACGAGGGTCCATTATTAGCTCTTAGAGATGCTGAGACCTGAAGTTATTACCATAAAAGGCAAGTAATGTAGAAAGGAGAAGTTATATGTCAGTGTAAGGTTATATGTACGTGATGTACCCTTGTCTGCACGGGTTGAACTTTTGTCCGTCTGTCACCATGTATTTTTGAACTGTATTGACGTAGGTGTGATATTTTATCCTATAAAACCAGAACCCAATGTATTCTTGTCAGAGCAAAACAATCCGTATGCTGACGGTTGGTTGTTCTCCTGTGATAATAAAACTCATCGTTTGATTGCACTTTTCCGGAGCCTCCGTAGTTTGTTGTCTGGTCTAAAGTTGATCGATCTCGCAGCAAAAGCTGGCTCTGTAATTAAAGCCAGACTGGACAAGCTGGGAGATGTGATGGAAAGATGCAAACTAAAGATGTTAGAAGCTTGAACAACTTTGATCACCCACTTTATAACATCTTTATGGAACAACATTAGTATTGGTAGACTCCTCTCTCTGTTTTAACGTGTGTGGGGGTTACTTTATGAGATTAAAATAAGGCATATTTGTTTCTTCCAGTCTGCTCTGTGATGTAATTTTCTAATGTGGAGTATGTGATTTTTGCTTTTTTTGTTCCTCCAGTACAAATGTCAGATTAAAGAGTTTTGTGATTTAAATCATTTTTCTGTGGCCATGATTGGAGGACTGAGAAGGAACTGTTACACTGAGGGAGGGGTTTAACTTTGATGGCTGCTATGTGATTCATCCAGCATTTGTGGTCATCTCCTTCTGTCTTAGGCAGCGCTGCGCGCTGAGGGTGAATGACCCTGAGGGCCTAGAAGTAAGAAGTTCACTCTGACCTGCAGAACCATTAGCTTTTTCAAAGAATGAAAGCATTAGAGATGGGTTTAATCCAGCCTTGTTTGTGCTCTGATGTCTTAGAGAAGGCACGGATAACTTTGAAGTTTTAGGGTTCTGTTAATACATAAAAACTAAACTGATGCTAATGGTGTGAATCCTGTAGATATTCTTCTTCTGCTTCACACTCAGTGCTTCTAGTTTCTCAAACGGAGCAAGAAAAGTGCAGAGTAACCCATGTACAGGCTAAAGAGCCTGACACATTTCTGCACTTTTATTAGTGTGTATGTCGAGCAGCCAACATGCTTCTAAGGAACCTTATCAGTTGGTGGTTAGGCCAACTCTGTATAACATCCTGTATTTAAACATCCTGTTGTAACCCTTCATTTCACACTTTTCACTGAAGCATTTTTAAGTGCTTGTTGGCTTAATTTTTCTTTTACAAAAGTATATAATTACAAACATAGTCAATTTAAACAATCTTGAATTAGTTTAGGGGTTAGTCATGGCATTACACTAAATTATCCAGGTATCTGGATTTTTTTCTTTGCATGGAGTTTCTTTCCTTCTGTGCCTTGTAGTTAGTCGTTTTTTAACCGCAAACCTTTTTTTTTCTTTTTTTGCAAGACAGCAAGGCAATGATCCAACACACACCGGCAAGTCCACTTATAAATGGCTCCAAAAACAAAAAGAGAAACAAGTGCTGCATTTGCTATATAAGTCATTTATATTTAGCAATTTCTATCATTTTTAAGGATAAAAAAAAAATGTCACGCTGTTGACGTAGAAGTCCCAAAAACACAAAAACACGTATCAAATACGACACGCTTTTCTTTAAAGGGTTAATCACAGCTGGAATTAACTGATAAGACCCCGAAATTCTCACACTCACACAGGTTTCGCCTTTAAATCAGCAAAATCAGCTTTCTTAACTCATGATATCAGCGATACCTAGGAACAGCCCTGGTGTGTTTCTGTGTTTTGTTTCTTTTCAAATTGAGTTGTCTATGAATGAATTAAAACACTTGTAATTACCGTGAGCATTGATAAACCAGAAAATTGTTGTTTTTACAGTTCTGACACCTGTTGAATCTTCATATGATAAAAGATGGCGACACATAAAGAAGTCCTTCTGCAGACCTTGGAGGACTTGGGAGGTGATGACTTCAAAAAATTCAAGTGGATACTGTGTCAGAAGGGGGCCATGGAAGGTTTCCCATCAATCCCAACAAGTCGGCTGGAGAACGCAGACAGGCTGGACACAGTCGATCAAATGTTCCAGACCTACTCAACCAATACCGTTAAAGTTACTAAAATGGCTTTGGTGAAGATTGACAAAAATGATCTGCTGAAAAATTTGAAAGACATAACCTCAGAACCCACAGGTAAATCAGGGAAGGATTAATAAGTGGGATATTACAAAGTTATTAAGAAAGAAAGCAATAAAAACATTGATTAGGTCACGTGATTCATATGTCATAACCATCCATAGCATTGATAGACACGCTGGTCCAGCCAAACACCAGAAATGAAATTACTGTCATGTTTATTGATGAGTTAGTCATGACCTTGAATCTATTTGTTCTTGTTTTCTATATGAGTTAATGCACAAGTGCAAGTTTGCAAGTTTGAATCACTGCCTTTTTAAACATGATTGTATTCTTTTTAAATATATTAATTAAATATATATTGCTTGATTAGGTTAAACTAATTGGGAGGGTGGTTTAGATGTCATTTAAAACTGTATAAAACCTACTAACAACATATGATTTTAAAATAGAGGATTTCCTAGTCAACAATACCCAGACCTCCCTCTCCCCAGCCATCACCTCCAGCTTAGTGAAGAGATGAAATCTCCACAGCATGTCCTGGGTCTGCTCCAGGCCTCATTCCTGTGGAACATGCCTGAGAGGCAGAGGCCAGTTGTCATGAACCGAAGTTCCATGCGCAAGCTGGACCCAGAAGCAGAACACACACACCAGGGTAGGAGGGAATAAAGAAAGCAAATTTATTATAACTAAAGGTGTCCCATGAGGGTAGCCGAAAAAACAACGTATGGAACCAGAAGAAACCGAGGGACTGGGGAGGTGAACTGCGCAGGGAATGCCGAGAGCGGGGCTGTGAGAAGCTGCAAAACAAAAGAGAAACAGATTACTGGGGTGCGGAAAAAAGGCAGCATACGAGGGAAGGTGGAGTATGCGTCTTATGGAGGTAGCCGGGCTGAGTGAACCAGAGGGGGGGGGGGCTCCAAAAGGGTCGAGACGGCGAGGCTGATAGTGCTTCCGAATCTCAGGCGGACAGGTGGACAGGCAGGAAGCTCGCAAAAACGCCAAGTTGTGATCTGAGTACACAGGGTAAAACAGAGTCAGTTCCAATGGACAATTTGTCATAAGGGTTTTTCCCGCAGGTGTACGTTACCGCTGAGAGGCGACTACGGACTGGCGTGGAGCAGCAGGTAGGGCAGGATTAAATAGTCCACCTGGTGATCGCCTGGGATGGGATGCAGGTGTGGGGTTAGCAGCCACGCCCGTGGGCGTGGGCATCCCAACAGCACCCCGGACGCCGGGCCGCGGCCCATGACACCAGTCACCTTTCTGAGAAAGCTTATTTCTCTCTGATGGACTGGTACAATGTCCGCATCAATCACTACTTGTTATTAATCTCTTCAATCTGTCATTGAAGAGAATGGCAACCTCAACATCGAAGTTTACCGGAAGCCCACACACATGGACCAGTACCTCCTCTTTGACTCCCATCACCCTCTGGAACACAAACTTGGAGTAATTAGGACCCTACACCACGGGGCAGAACATGTTCCCTCTAAGCCTGAAGGAAAAAAGAAGGAACACATGCATGTAAAGGAAGCACTCAAAACGACTGCACATGAACACAATGTAACAGTGCTGGTATGTAGGCCATCCCAATACCTTGCACTATTGTACTTACGTTACAGGATGACTCATCACTGACTGGTAAAACATCGGCCAATAGAAATGATTGTGAGCCACCCGTGTCCCTTAGTATTCTCCCGGGCTTCTGATCCCCAGGAAACCCTGTTAAGGAGACAAAACCATCAAAAATGAAGGGTTTAAAACACTTATCAGGTTCACTCGTGGTCATATTAGAGGGGCAGTTTAGCGACTTGACTAGGCCAACCCCTTTAGCTTGTTTTAATTGCTGGGGCACTTGTTTACGTTTAAGAGCCAAACACTCAGAAACTATAAGCTGTACGTTCCCTTGCTTTGGCTTCAAGTTCAAGATGAGCCAAATGTACCTTTAAACGTGCACCAACACTGGAATTACTGGATTCGACAGAGAAGGGCTCAAACCGTGGAAGAGAGGCTGGGGGTTTTCCCCCACCTGGTTTGACCACAATAGGTGTCACTGTCCCCTCCTCAGCACAATCCTCAGGCTGATCAGAGGTTTCAAAGACCGACGCTGCATCCCTAGTGTCCGCGTCCAAAGGGAACACACCTTTCCCAACCAACCCACTGACCACAAGAGACTTTAACTCGCTCTTCTTCATGGTCTTAGCCACAGGGATTTCATAATGCGCGGCAACAGCACATAAATCCTCCTTCCTACATGCATCAAGCTGGTCTAATGAAGGCTTAGCTATAAAATCACCCAGGCTAAACTGTGCCATATTCAAAATTTATCCCGGACGAGCCCCCACTTACTTCAAATACAACGAAGGCTTCTACAGACAAAAACATGGCTGTGCCATGGGCTCCCCTGTGTCACCTATTGTAGCCAACCTTTACATGGAGGAAGTGGAAAGGAAGGCTCTTGGCTCTTTCAAAGGAAGAGTACCCAGCCACTGGTACAGATATGTGGACGACACCTGGGTCAAAATCAAGACACAAGAAGTGGAATCCTTCACTGCGCACATTAACGCTGTGGATAAAAACATCAAGTTCACCAGGGAAGACACAAAGGATAACTGTTTGCCTTTCCTGGACTGTGCTGTGGACATTGAAGAGAATGGCAACCTCAACATCAAAGTTTACCGGAAGCCCACACACACGGACCAGTACCTCCTCTGTGGTCATGAAGTCATTTGAGCGCCTGGTTCTCTCCTACCTCAAGACCCTCATGGCCCCCCTCCTGGACCCCCTGCAGTTTGCATACAGAGCCAACAGGTCTGTAGATGACGCCATCAACATGGCCCTACACTTCATCCTGCAGCATCTGGACTCCACAGGAACCTACGCCAGGATCCTGTTTGTGGACTTCAGCTCTGCCTTCAACACCATCCTTCCAGACCATCTCCGAGGCAAGCTTTCCCAGATGAATGTGCCCGATCCAATCTGCCGGTGGATCACTGACTTCCTGACGGACAGGAAGCAGCATGTGAGGCTGGGAAAGAATGTCTCGGACTCTCGGACCATCAGCACCGGCTCCCCTCAGGGCTGTGTTCTTTCTCCTCTGCTCTTCTCCCTGTACACCAGCTGCTGCACCTCCACCCACCAGTCTGTCAAGCTAATCAAGTTTGCAGATGACACCACCCTTATTGGGCTCATCTCGGACGGGGATGAGTCTGCCTACAGGATGGAGGTTGAACGTCTGGTGTCTTGGTGCAGCCACAACAACCTGGTGCTGAATGCCCAGAAGACAGTGGAGATTATTGTGGACTTCAGGAAGCACACAGCCCCACTCCCCCCCATCATCCTGACTGACACCCCCATCACCTCTGTGGACTCATTCCGCTTCCTGGGTACCACGATCACTCAGGACCTGAAGTGGGAGCCCACCATCATCTCCGTCATCAAGAAAGCCCAGCAGAGGATGTACTTCCTGAGGCAGCTGAAGAAATTCAACCTGCCAACACGGACGATGATGCAATTCTACACCGCAATCATCGAGTCCATCCTCACCTCCTCCATCACCGTGTGGTACGCTGGAGCCACTATCAGGGACAAACAGAGACTGCAGCGTGTTGTGCGCTCTGCTGAGAAGGTGATTGGCTGTAGACTCCCATCTCTGCAGGACCTGTACACCTCCAGGACACTGCGGCGTGCAGCTTGGATCTCAGCTGACCCTTCTCACCCTGGATACAGTCTGTTTGACCTGCTCCCCTCAGGCAGGAGGCTCCGGTCCATTCGCACCAGAACCTCTCGCCATAAGAACAGTTTCTTCCCCTCTGCTGTTGGACACATGAACAATAAACGTACGACTGTTCCCACCACTAACACATGACCCTACGCTGTGTTCACTGCATCATTCCATGTTTTGGCACTGATCACCACCTGCACCCATGTATATATCTTTCTACGTAGCACTTTTAATTCTTATTCTCATGTATATATCTCATGTATATCTCATGCATATATCTTTCTACGTAGCACTTTTAATTCTTATTCTTACTTTTATTTTTTCATGTCTATTTAAGCGCAATTTATGACAGTATGTTTGCACTGAAGCACCGCAGCAATTTCCTAATGTTGTAAACCTGCTCAACATTTGGCAATAAAACCCATTCTGATTCTGATTCTGATTCTGATTGACGCCCATCACCCTCTGGAACACAAACTTGAAGTAATTAGGACCCTACACCACCGGGCAGAACATGTTTCCTCTAAGCCTGAAGGAAAAAAGAAGGAACACACACATGTAAAGGAAGCACTCAAAACGTGCGGCTATCCTAAATGGGCGTTTATAAAGTCAGCAAAGAGGCACAGAAAAGAAGATCAGACACCAGCGAGGGAGGATAAGAAAGACAGACGCAACAACATTGTCATCCCCTATGTAGCCGGTGTATCAGAAAAACTCAGGAGAGTTTTCTCCAAGCATGCCATCCCGGTGCATTTCAGACCCAGCAACACGCTCAGACAAAAACTGGTTCACCCGAAAGACAAAACTCCAAAACACAGACTTAACAATGTGGTGTATGCTGTACAGTGCAGCGAGGAATGCCCAGACCTCTACATTGGAGAGACCAAACAGCCACTTCACAAGCGTATGGCACAACATGGAAGAGCCACCTCCACAGGACAAGACTCAGCAGTCCATCTGCATCTTAAGGATAAAGGACACTCTTTCGAGGATGCCAATGTTCACATTTTGGACAGAGGACAGATGGTTTGAAAGAGGAGTGAAAGAAGCCATCTATGTCCACTGTGAGCAACCATCTTTGAAGAGAGGCGGTGGTTTACGACACCAACTCTCTGCCATCTATAATCCAGTTTTGAGTTCCCTCCCCAGACGCCTTAACGCCCACTCACATCCTGGGCCATCTGACCTCAGGAATTCGCATGATAAGGTGGAGCCAGGTTTCACAATCAGCTCACCCGAAACTCTGGCTGATTGGACCCACACCCAGTTTCACACCCTAGCTCAGGCGATTAGAGGATCATCAGGGGGTCCTTTTGTCCCTCTGTGGGGGGTTACTCCCACTAGGTTTATATCTGGGACTCTCCACCATTTGACCTTAGAACTGAAGAAGCTTCTCGGATGAGAGGTGAAACATCTTCAAGCAACTTAAAGAAGTTCAGACGCTTTTCTTTGCAAGCTCCTTTGACTACGATGACCTGGATGACTGAGAACCTTCACAGACAATCTCTAGCTCTCTTCGCCAGCATGTCTTTATCCTGTCTTCTTTCTCTCACTCCAACCGGTCACAGCACCCCAACCATACCCAGAGATACCTAAACACCTTCATTTTGGGCAGCAACTTGTCCCTGACCTGGAGTGAGTATTCCACCTTTTTCTGGCTAAAGACCAGGCTGGAAACCACCACCTGATCAAGCCAGCAGAACCACATCGTCTGCAAAACATAGAGATAAGATTCTGAGCCCATCAAAGTCAAAGCCTGCTGCCATCTGGCATGTCTAGAAATTCTGTCAATAAAAACTGGCAACACAGTTTAGCCTAACTCTAACACATTTTCACAAAGAACCTCCAACAGGATACTTCGAGGGACGTCATTGAATGCCTTCTCCAGGTCCACAATACACATGTAGATTGGCTGGGAAAACTCCCAGACACCCTCAAATGTCATTGAGAGGATAAAGAGCTGGTCCAGTGTTCCATGACCAGAAAAAACCCCATATTGTTTCTCCCATATCTGAGGCACTAATGGATGAACTCCTCTTTCCAATCCCATGACATAGACCTTGCCACAGAGTCTGACAAGTGTGATTCCCTTGTAGCTGGAGCACACCCTCTGCTGAAGTCCCACAGGCTAACCAAGCCCAGCAGGACTTCTTCAGCTTGATAGCTGTCTTCACCTTCAGTGTCCACCATCTATTTTGGGGATTACCACACGACA
The DNA here is from genome assembly GCF_965226115.1 of Aulonocara stuartgranti. Lineage (NCBI taxonomy): Eukaryota > Metazoa > Chordata > Actinopteri > Cichliformes > Cichlidae > Aulonocara > Aulonocara stuartgranti. The sequence continues at coordinate 36,597,939 of NC_138960.1, forward strand.
GGCACCAACTACCTTGCAACTGCAGTGTCTTGCAAAACTCCAGGTGTTGATCAGTTGACAACTCAGCTCCTACTCTTCACCTGAATGTCCAGAACATGTGGCCACAGATTCGATGATATGGTTACCAAATCAATCATAAGATAAGATAAGATAAGATAAGATAAGATAAGATAACCTTTATTAGTCCCACATATGGGAAATTTTGTCAAGGGTCATATACCTGTGACCTGTGACCTAGCTAAAACTAACAGTTTTGGCAGTATATCACTCTGGTGTGTCATTCAGGCTTTCTGGCATATCTAGAAGGTAGAGAGGGACAGAGACAGCTCTTTGTCAAGAGGCTAGCAGACATACCACTCTAGGTAGTGAATAAACACTTGATGAATTGTACCAGCATGCCCGACACAACTTTCCTGTTGATAATCTTGGCCATCATAATAAATTGAAATGAAAAGAAAAAGCAGAGTGAAAAAGGCAAGTTAAGTGATACGACACTTGATTCTTGATCATGGATTTTCTGTACAGTATCTACTCATTTGATTTGAGATATTAGGTAGACAGGCATGCTCTTTAGAGGTTTTTAAAACTAAGCTGAAGACATATTTGTTCACCCTATCTTACATGTCTTGATTCTATGCCTTCTAGTTTTTAAATTCTTACTGTTTTTAACTTGTATTGTGTTTTTTACTTGTATTGATATGTATCGCTTTTATTTATTTATCTTTTTAGTTTCAAATAGCTGTACAGCACTTTGTTTGAAAGCGCTGTATAAATAAAGTTAGTATTATTATTTAATATTTTTTTCTTCTTTCAGAGATTCAGAGATTATGTCAGCACAAGTTCAAGTCAAATCTGAAGAAGAGGTTACAGTGTGTGTTTGAGGGGATTGCTAAAGCAGGAAACAAAACAATTCTGAATCAGATCTACACAGAGCTCTACATCATAGAGGGAGGGACTGCAGAGGTCAGTAATAAACATGAAGTCACTCAGATTGAAACAGCATCCAGGAAACTAGACAGACCAGAAGCAACAATTAGACAGGAAGCCATCTTTAGAGCCTCACCTGGAAGAGATGAACCAATCAGAACAGTGCTGACAATGGGAGTGGCTGGCATTGGGAAAACAGTCTTAGCACACAAGTTCACTCTGGACTGGGCTGAAGGAAAAACAAACCAGGACATCCAGTTCATGTTTCCATTCACTTTCAGAGAGTTGAATGTGCTGAAAGAGGAAAAGTTCAGCTTGGTGGAACTTGTTCATCACTTCTTTACTGAAACCAAAGAAGCAGGAATCTGCAGCTTTGAAGACTTCAAGGTTGTGTTCATCTTTGATGGTCTGGATGAGTGTCGACTTCCTCTGGACTTCAACAAAACTAAAATCCTGACTGATGTTACTGAGTCCACCTCAGTGAATGTGCTACTGACCAACCTCATCAGGGGGAAATTGCTTCCCTCTGCTCACCTATGGATAACCACAAGACCTGCAGCAGCCAATCAGATCCCTTCTGACTGTGTTTGTATGGTGACAGAGATCAGAGGGTTTACTGACCCACAAAAGGAGGAGTACTTCAGGAAGAGATTCAGAGATAGGGAGCAGGCTGGCAGGATCATCTCCCACATTGAGACATCACAAAGCCTCCACACAATGTGCCACATCCCAGTCTTCTGCTGGATCACTGCTGCAGTTCTGGAGAATTTCCTGAAAACCAGTGAGGGTAGAGATTTACCCAAGACTTTAACTGATATGTACAGCCACTTCCTGGTGCTACAAGCCAAAGGGAAGAAGGGCAAGTCTAATGGCGGAGCTGACAGAGATTCATGGTGGAGTCCCGAAATCAAGAAGATGATTGAGTATCTGGGAAAACTTGCCTTTGATCAGCTTCAGAAAGGAAACCTGATCTTCTATGAATCAGACCTGACAGAGTGTGGCATCGATATCAGTGATGCTTCAGTGTACTCAGGAATGTTCTCACACATATTTAAAGAGGAGAGAGGACTGTACCAGGACAAGGTGTTCTTCTTCACCCATCTGAGTGTTCAGGAGTTTCTGGCTGCTCTTTATGTCCATCTGACCTTCATCAACTCTGGAGTCAACCTGCTTAAAGAAAAAACATATCAGTTGTCTAAAGTTTTCAGAAACAAACATACAGTTAAACAGTTTTACAAGAGTGCTGTGAAGAAGGCCTTACAGAGTCCAAATGGACACCTGGACTTGTTCCTCCGTTTCCTCCTGGGTCTTTCAATGCTGAACAATGAGAGTCCCTCACAAGGCCTGCTGACACAGATAGGAAGTATCTCACAGAATAATCAGGAAATAGTCCAGTACATCAAGAAGAAGATCAATGAGAACCTGTCTGCAGAGAAATGCATCAATCTGTTCCACTGTCTGAACGAACTCAGTGATTGTTCTCTAGTGGAGGAGATCCAACAGTCCCTGAGATCAGGAAGTCTCTCCACAAATAAACTGTCTCCTGCTCAGTGGTCAGCTCTGGTCTTCATCTTACTGTCATCAGAAAAAGATCTGAATGAGTTTGACCTGAAAAAATACTCTGACTCAAATTCAGAGGAGGCTCTTCTGAGGCTGCTTCCAGTTGCCAAAGCCTCCAAGAAAGTGCTGTAGGTGGAGTTATTAATAATTTATTTAAGTTTAAGTTAAGTTCCTAAAAAGTAAGAATTATTTCTAAGTCTGTGTATATTATTGCTTTTCTTTCTTAGGCTGAGGGGTTGTAACCTCTCAGAGAGAAGCTGTGAAGCTCTAGCCACAATCCTCAGCTCCCCATCCAGTAATGTAAAAGAGCTTGACCTGAGTGAAACCAGTTTGCCAGATTCAGGGATGAAGCTACTTTCCTCTGGACTGATGAGTACACACTGTACTTTAGGCAGTCTCAGGTAAGATCTTAAACACTGCAGATTTGTGTAATTTCTTTCATGTCATCTTTCTTGCTCAATGTCAAGGACACCATCATGACATCATAAATTTTAGTGTATAGTCCATATATATGTGTCCATACATGGATGTATCATGACAAACATTTGCAACAGATATTTTTTTTACTGCTCATCAGATGAATTTTTAAAATGAATAATTTATATCTAACAAATCATGTAATATTAAGCACACTCACAAAATGTGCACACAATTTAGACATCAGAAATCAGTACTTTTGATTTACCCAACACAGGGAGGGTTCATGTTAATGTCAGTGGAACTAAGTGTACTATTTTTCATTCAGTTTAAGGAGTTGCAATTTGTCAGAAATCAGCTGTAATTCTCTGGGCTCAGCTCTGAAGTCCAACTCCTCATATCTGAAAGAGCTGGAGCTGAGTTCCAATGACCTACGGGATTCAAGAGTGGAGAAACTCTGTGGTTTTCTGGAGAGTCAGAAATGCAGACTGGAGACTCTGAGGTCAGACACCTTGTTTTAGCTGAGCACTGAGATGAATATAATGTAACAATGCTTTACCTGATAGATGTCATCAGCAGTGTTGGTCAAGTTACTTGAAAAAAGTAATCAGTAACTAATTACTGATTACTTCCCCAAAAAAGTAATCCCATTACTTTACTGATTACTTATTTTCAAAAATAATTAATTACTTAGTTACTTAGTTACTTTTTAAAAACACGATTTACAACCTGAAGAGGTGATAAAGCGATAGATCTTTCAGCCCAATTCTATTTTTTCTGCATAATCCATCATACAAAATGTAATCAAATGGAAAAGTCCCTTTTTAAAACTTGTTTTATCAGTTTTAATCTTTTAACTTTATGCATCAAGCAAAAATTAAATTATATGCAACAGAATTCACATTCTGAACTGGAATACATGTCTACAAATGGCTTTTATTAGAACTTCTACTGAATGTGGGGATGTGAAAATTATATTTTAGCATGATCATGTGTCCAAGTTCTCACCAAGTAAATTGCATGCCAGCAAACACCTACTCTGAGGAAACTCACTCTTTCAATTAGATGCAAGTAAAACACAGCAGAAAATAAATAAAATCAAAGACTAGCGGTCCTTTTGCTCTATTTTCACCTGTAAAGCAGGAGTGGGGTAGGCGGAGGTTTACCCTGGTGCAGGTGTGCCGCAGCGGTCAGTGGAAGAATCCACGAGTTTCTCTGTGAATTTCCCATTACGTCGTAGCTAGGGATGGGTATCGAAAACCGGTTCTTGTTGAGAACCGGTTCCCACTGTTTCAATTCCTTGGAATCGTTTGCCACTTTTAAAAACGATGCCCTTATCGATTCCAGTCGCCCCGAATGACGTCATCACGTTGAGTAGCGTCTTTTACCCAGTAGGAAACACGGCGCCTGAGCGGCACAAACGCTCAAAAGTTTGGTTACACTTTATGAGAAAGGATGACAACAGGGCAACGTGCAATACTTGCAAAGTAGAGATTTCATCAAAGGGAGGAACACTACGAATATGAAAAAGCATTTGCTCAAAAAACACGCGATTGCTTTCAACGAATGTCGTGTTTTTGATCCGCTCCGGACTAGCGAAGCTCAACCCAGCAGCAGCGGTAGCGTTTCCACGTCCTCTCCCGTTAATACCGCAGGTAACTAATCAATTAGCATTGCATATTATGTTAGCGCGATTTACCTTATTACAAAACCTGCTATTACTGTGCGTTGCATTTAGATAACCATGATGAGAGAGACAGAGTCTGGCTGGCTCAGATGCTGGCAGTTCTCGCTGCAGTCTACCGGTAGCGTCTCCTTTCAGGCCAGAATAGACGAATGTCACCCAGCAGTGTCTAAGTTTGTGGTCAAAGGCTTGCACCCATTTGCCACAGCAGATGCCCCCGATTTCACTTTGGTAAGTGAATGTGTTTAATTGTAGGTGTAGCTGAGATATAATGTACGAATTGTGAATATTCTCAAAACTGTATTGTACATAGGTTATACTTTTTTATTGTGTGAACTTTATTTTTGTGGAACTAAGGTTCCGTGTGTTATTGTTGAAGTGGGACATTAATCAGTGTAACGCCACCTGCGGCCACATTGCGGGTGTGGGGTTTCCTAGCCAGAGCTGTACGGACTCCACACTGGGTGAGGAGAAGCCTGCTGCCGCTGTGTGACACTGATTTTGCTGCTGCACTCTGTTTTATAGGAATAAACCCTGTTTCCAGCCAGTCCGTGTCTGTTGTCACAACGCAGTCGACCATTTCACATCTGCTACATAGGCAGGGACATTACTGGATATTCTTGTGTAATTGCTACAGAATAAGTTATGTTAAACTTTGTTATTGCTACAGGAGAATATTTATTTTATTATTTTACATATACATTTTTTTCCTGGGGACCCTGTGACACCCCATTGAAGAGCCGTAGGCTGGATCTCTTAAGATCTCACTGTTGGGTTTGTAAGGCCATGTTACTCCTAAATTTCTATCTTGTTCAAAGAGAAGATATAAAACACAGTTCTAAGCTAATCGACTTTAGTGTTCTCCTTTTTAAAAAAAAAGAATCGATAAGAGAATCGATAAGGAATCGAATCGTTAAACAGAATCGAAAATGAAATTGGAATCGTTAAAATCTTATCAATACCCATCCCTAGTCGTAGCGCACTCGGTGCTTGCTTGGACGTTTAGGGTTTTTTTTTCACTGTAAAAATAAGTTTTCTTCCAACGCACAACAGACACTAATGTTTTTGTCACTTTTTATGGAATCAAACTCAAAGTAAGGTCCGTACTTCCACGCTTTAAACGCTGCATGCTCATGCTCTCTCCCGCACTCGATATATTATCCATTGTTGATCTGCACACAGCTGTTGTCACGAACATCGCACTCGCTTACGTCACTGTCATGAGACATTCTCGCAAAAAATCACGGTTTTAGTAACGCAGTAACGCAGCGTTCCTACGGGAAAGTAACGGTAATCTAATTACCGTTTTTTCAATAGTAATCCCTTACTTTACTTGTTACTTGAAAAAAGTAATCGGATTACAGTACTCTTGCTGAAGCATTTTGGATTAACTGAAGGCTTTTCAGGGAGTTTCTAGGACATCCTGATAATAATGAATTACAGTACTCGAGCTTAGAAGTGAAAACTCCAAAATACTCCAACACAATATGCTGTGAAATACATTGACTTAATGTGAGTAGTGAGTAGAGTTTCTCAAATACAAGTAAAGTCATCATATTTCCTTTGTTCGAAAACAGCTAGACTTCAGCATTTTTATTTTTTACAGATCGATTATGGAGCACTAAATGATTTCAAACATTAAACGTTGTTTAATAAACTAACATCTTTATTTATATACAGTTTATGGAACTGCTGCTTGTCAGAGATCAGCTGTGCTCTTCTGGGCTCAGCTCTGAAGTCTAATCCTGCACATCTGAGGGAGCTGGACCTGAGTAAAAACAATCTGCATGATCAAGGAGTGAATCAACTGTGTGGTTTTCTGGAGAGTCCACATTGTAGACTGGAGACTCTGAGGTCAGACACTGTGTATTACCTGTGCTGAGATGAATATGTTTTGTGTGTGTGTGTGTGTAGACGTTCAATTTACAGGAGAAAAAAATTTTTACAATCTTTTTTGGAAATCAAAAAACTTTGTTAATAGTTTAAGAAGCTGTTATACAATTTGGGTTTTGCAGTATTTTAGTTATTAAATTTATGCGATGCTTCTGTTTTCTAGTCGATATGCAGAAAACAACCCTAGAGACCAACTTTAAAAGAAATGCATAAGTCACCAGTGTGGTATTTACCAAGGAGATGCCCTGTCCCCACTGTTGTCATGCATACAGGGAGTGCAGAATTATTAGGCAAATGAGTATTTTGTCCACATCATCCTCTTCATGCATGTTGTCTTACTCCAAGCTGTATAGGCTCGAACGCCTACTACCAATTAAGCATATTAGGTGATGTGCATCTCTTTAATGAGAAGGGGTGTGGTCTAATGACATCAACACCCTATATCAGGTGTGCATAATTAGTAGGCAACGTCCTTTCCTTTGGCAAAATGGGTCAAAAGAAGGACTTGACAGGCTCAGAAAAGTCAAAAATAGTGAGATATCTTGCAGAGGGATGCAGCAGTCTCAAAATTGCAAAGCTTCTGAAGCGTGATCATCAAACAAGCAAGCGTTTCATTCAAAATAGTCAACAGGGTCGCAAGAAGTTTGTGGAAAAACCAAGGCACAAAATAACTGCCCATGAACTGAGAAAAGTCAAGCGTGCAGCTGCCAAGATGCCACTTGCCACCAGTTTGGCCATATTTCAGAGCTGCAACATCACTGGAGTGCCCAAAAGCACAAGGTGTGCAATACTCAGAGACATGGCCAAGGTAGGAAAGGCTGAAAGACGACCACCACTGAACAAGACACACAAGCTGAAACGTCAAGACTGGGCCAAGAAATATCTCAAGACTGGTTTTTCTAAGGTTTTATGGACTGATGAAATGAGAGTGAGTCTTGATGGGCCAGATGGATGGGCCCGTGGCTGGATTGGTAAAGGGCAGAGAGCTCCAGTCCCACTCAGACGCCAGCAAGGTGGAGGTGGAGTACTGGTTTGGGCTGGTATCATCAAAGATGAGCTTGTGGGGCCTTTTCGGGTTGAGGATGGAGTCAAGCTCAACTCCCAGTCCTACTGCCAGTTTCTGGAAGACACCTTCTTCAAGCAGTGGTACAGGAAGAAGTCTGCATCCTTCAAGAAAAACATTATTTTCATGCAGGACAATGCTCCATCACACGTGTCCAAGTACTCCACAGCGTGGCTGGCAAGAAAGGGTATAAAAGAAGAAAAACTAATGACATGGCCACCTTGTTCACCTGATCTGAACCCCATTGAGAACCTGTGGTCCATCATCAAATGTGAGATTTACAAGGAGGGAAAACAGTACACCTCTCTGAACAGTGTCTGGGAGGCTGTGGTTGCTGCTGCACGCAATGTTGATGGTGAACAGATCAAAACACTGACAGAATCCATGGATGGCAGGCTTTTGAGTGTCCTTGCAAAGAAAGGTGGCTATATTGGTCGCTGATTTGTTTTTGTTTTGTTTTTGAATGTCAGAAATGTATATTTGTGAATGTGGAGATGTTATATTGGTTTCACTGGTAAAAATAAATACCGTATTTTCACGACCATAAGGCGCACTTAAAAGTCTTAGATTTACTTCAAAAAGTACGGCGCGCCCTATAGCGCAGTGCGCCCTGTGTGTTGTAAGGAGGACGTAGTAGAGAACACCATGAGAACGCTAAAGGGTGAAGTGTGGGCATTGATCATATATACCGGACAATCGCACATACCTGTATAAAAGGACAGGTATGTGCATTATGTGGAACATCGTTGTTTTAACAACCCTGAAAATGGCAAAGACACACGCTTATGAAGCACAGTTTAAACTGAAGGCCATCAGCTATGCGGAGGAACATGGAAATCGAGCAGCCGCGAGAGAATTTAAGATTAACGAATCGATGGTTCGCAAATGGAGGAAGCCAGAAAACAAGCTCCGGCAGGTCAAGAAAACGCAGCTGAGTTTCCGCGGACATAAGGCGAGGTGGCCCGAGTTGGAGGAAAGACTCGAGCGGTGGATCATCGAGCAAAGAACGAGTGGGAGAAGCGTTTCGACGGTCACCATTCGGCTAAAAGCAGTTTCTGTCATGGTTGGCTGTGTGGCAGGCAGGCAAGCAGGAGTGGTGGATCCAAAATGCAGGACTCAGACACAGAAGTACAACTTAAAGCGCAGCTTTATTGCTGGGAAAACCTCTTACTAAACTAAACTCACCAAAAGACAAACAAAAACACTGGTGGACTAAAGCACTGTAGCAGAAACACTGAACTGGAGCTGGAGACAAAACACTGGCAACACGGAGGCAAAACACACAGCTTGATGAGGGTACGACGCAACACTGACTCAGAGAAACACAGGGTCTAAATACACTGGGAAGTAACGAGGAGAATGAGACACAGAAGGAGAGCACAGCTGGGGGAAATTAGAACTGACGAGACAAGCAAAGCAGGACACATTCACATAAGTCACGGACCTTCAAAGTAAAACAGGAAGGATCACACAGAGACGCAAACTTGACACCGTGGAGACAGCAATTAAGAAACACAGAGACATAAACCATAAGGCAGAAGACTCTAAGAACCGATAGACATGGAGGGGAACTCAAACATGCAGACACAGACTTACAGAACAGAGGGGACACAGAGAAACAAGAAGGGCAAGGGATCGAAACTAGAAACCATAGAATAACTCACACCAAGTAGAATAATACAAAAATCACAAAGAACTAAAACGCTGGGTCAGGAGACCCAGGACCCTGACAAAACTAGAACCCATAGAATAACTCACACCAAGTACAATAATACAAAAATCACAAAGAACTAAAACGCTGGGTCAGGAGACCCAGGACCCTGACAGTTTCACTAGCTGAAGAGATGAACATTGAACATTTCCAAGGAGCTCCGTCTTGGTGCTTTCGTTTTATGAAACGGTGCCATTTTTCCATCTGGACCAGGACTACGGTAGCGCAGCAACTTCCAGCGGATTATAAGGAAAAGCTGGCCATCTTCCGCTCCTACTGCAGCAAACACATCGGCGACAAAAACATCCAGCCCAGCCACATCACAAACATGGACGAGGTCCCGCTCACTTTTGACATCCCGGTGAGTCACACTGTGGAGAAGAAGGGGACCAGCACGGTAGCGATACGCACAACGGGGTATGAAAAGTCTTCTTTCACTGTTGTGCTTGGCTGCCATGCTAATGGACAGAAACTGCCGCCTATGGTGATTTTTAAGCGAAAGACTTTGCCTAAAGAGAAGTTTCCAGCAGGAATCATCATTAAGGCAAATGAAAAGGGCTGGATGGATGAGGAAATGATGAAAGAGTGGCTGAGGGAGGTGTATGTAAGGAGACCAGGTGGTTTTTTCCACGCATCACCATCGCTCTTAATCTGTGACTCTATGCGTGCCCATCTCACAGCCGATGTGAAAAAACTAGTGAAACAAATGAACTGTGAGCTTGCTGTCATTCCGGGAGGCCTGACAAAGGAACTCCAACCGCTGGACATCGGTGTGAACCGGCCGTTCAAAGTAAGGCTGCGAGCGGCGTGGGAGCGATGGATGACCGATGGAGACCACAGTTTCACCAAGAGTGGAAGGCAGCGCCGGGCGAGTTACGCCACAATTTGCCAATGGATTGTAGATGCTTGGGCTAACATGTCTGCTGGCACTGTTGTTCGAGCTTTCGCAAAAGCTGGCATCATTTCCGAGGAGCCGCACGGCACGGAAAGTGACTCTGACAGTGAAGAAAGTGAACCTGGCATGTTTGATGGAGATTTAGCGCAGCTGTTCAATTCAGACACAGAGGATGAGGACTTCGATGGGTTTGATTGATGATAAAAATGTGAGTACCAAACTTTGTTTTGCTCCTGCTTTATTTTTAAATACGCACACTTGTATGCTTGTGTGTTGTTGATGATGACGATTACTGGTAATAAAAATGTGAGTACCAAACTCAGTTTTGCTCCTGCTTTATTTTTAAATATGCACACTTGTATGCTTGTGTGTTGTTGATGATGACGATTACCGGTAATAGAAATGTGAGTAAGGTACCGAACTCAGGTTTGCTCCCGCTTTATTTTTAAATACGCATACGGTACTTGTATGCGCCCTATAATCCAGTGCGCCTTATGTGTGTGTTAAATACAGTAATGGCACACATAACTGAGACTGCGCCTTTTAGTACAGTGCGTCTTATGGTCGTGAAAATACGGTAATTGAAATGGGTATATATTTGTTTTTTGTTAAGTTGCCTAATAATTATGCACAGTAATAGTCACCTGCACACACAGATATCCCCCTAAAATAGCTAAAACTAAAAACAAACTAAAAACTACTTCCAAAAACATTCAGCTTTGATATTAATGAGTTTTTTGGGTTCATTGAGAACATGGTTGTTGTTTAATAATAAAACTATTCCTCAAAAATACAACTTGCCTAATAATTCTGCACTCCCTGTAGATGTGAACCCCAGATCATTAGTCAGATCATTAACAATAGTGGATACTAACGTCAGAATGGATCAAAAATTCGCCACCTCCTCTACATGGATGGATCTGTAGCAATGATATTGGAATGTCATTTGGACTGGAGAAGTTTAGTCGGATGGTAACCAAGAGAAGAAAGGTAGTCAAAATGGAAGGGACTGCACTACTAGAAGGCAACATAGCAGACACTGAGGACATCTACTTGTACCTTGGAATCCCAAAGGCAAATAGGATCCATGAAGGGGTTGCAAGGAAAACCACGACCACCAAATACCTGCAGAGAGTAAAGCAAATGCTGAGGGGTCAGGAAGATTAACATTCAACACCTACATCCTGCTAGTCATCAGAGACCCCGCAAGGATAATAAGCTGGCCAAAGGAGAAGATAGAAGCTACTGGCATCAAGACAAGCGCCTTACCATGCATCGAGACCTAAGGGGCTTGAAAGGGAGTGACTAGGCTCCTTTAAGTTTCGCAAAGACGTTTCACCTCACGTCCCATATGCTTCTCTTGTAAAACAAAATGGTGGAGTCCCATGTATCTATTTAAACCTCAGTGGGAGCTGTCCCTTAAGTGGTTCATAGACCCTCTCATGCCCCTCATCACATAAGTCAAGGTATAAAAAACAGCATAGGTTATTAGCACTAAAGGTTTTGGGTGAAACCACTGTGAGAGGTTGTCTCCCTATCATATTACCTATTGAGGTCACGTGACACAAGATGTGAGTGGGAATTGAGGCACCTGGGAAGGGATCTGTCGAGGAGCGTGTCAGGCTACATTTCACTGTGTGTTATACTTGTATAACTATGCATGTGACAAATAAAGAATCTTGAACCTTGATCTCAAAACTGCATTGTATGTGGCAGACAGTTTTAAGCCACTCCCTCTGTTCAATGAGTTTTAGACACAGTGCACATAAATCCTGTTTCACTGCTCTTACAAACTCTTTGTCTTCTCTGTCCAAAATGTGAACATTAGCATCCTCAAAAGAGTGACCTTTATCCTTTAGGTTCAAATGTTAAGCTTAGTCTTTTCCTGTCGATGTTGCCCTTCTGTTGTGCTATGTGTTTATGGAGGGGCTGTTTGGTTTCTCCAGTGAAGAGGTCTGAGCACTCCTCACTGCACAGCATACACTACGTTGTTTAGTTTGTGTTTGGGAGTTTTGTCCTTTTGATAAACCAGTTTTTGTCTGAGTGTGTGGCTGGGTCTGAGGTCCACTGGGATATAGTTATTGGAGAAAATTTGTCTGATAAACCTGCTACATAAGAGGTGACAGTGCTGTTCCATTTGTTAGTGTTTCTCTTTAGTTGGTGTCTGACCAGGACAAGGGTCAGTTGTTAAGAGTCAACACTAAAAGGATAATGGTCACTTTTTACTGGATGCCAATTATTACGGTCATGGGTTGCTAGAAGGTTCTCCCTGTTTGAGAATGCTGTGTTTTTCTTTTCTTCTTTCTCTCCCTCTCTCTCCCTCTCCCTTTTCCTGTCTTTGAAGTTCCAGGTGCCGCGGCTGAGTAGCGTTATGGCTTGTTAGCCATAGGAGGCTCTGAGCGCCGTGTGTGTATAGCGCTTCTGTTTTCTTTCTACGTTTGGAATACTGTGATAGTGATAGAGAGCAGTGTAGGCTGGTAGGGGTTCTCCGCCATTTTTGTTTGACCAAAGTTTTCTCCTGTTTTGTGGACAGCCAGAGACGTCAGGTATTGTATTTTTTTTTTCTTGAGGGAAGTTATACCACGTGTTTTGTTTATAGGAAGGGGGAGTGTTTTTGTTTGTTATTTTGGCCTCAGAGAGCCTGATGCTTTTAGTTTTTCAGCTCAGCTGTTTCAAGTTTATTCATTTTTTGCTTGCCCCTCCAGGATTTGTGCATACAAATGCATACACTATTATATATTGTACATATATTTATTAGTTTCAGGTTGGCCATTCTTGTATTTTGCTCGTTTGTGTTGATGTGTTTGCACATCTCTGTTGCTTGTGGGGCTCGCACACAAGAATTTCACTTGCATGTGCTGTGCCAGTGTGCCTGCACATGTGATGTGACAATAAAAGTGATTTGATTTGATTTGATTTGATTTTGATTTGATTTGATGTGGGTAAGAATGAAACAGAATTAGAGGCATATTTTAATGCATTTGAACATATTGCCATAGCCTTGCACTGGCCTAAAGAGGTTTGGCCTCTGCTGAGGCAGTGTAAACTGGTGGGTAAGGCGCAGGGGGTGTGTGCGGCTCTCACCGTTAAGGACAGTTTAGTGTATGATAGGGTACTGAGTGCCATTCTCAAAGCATATGAATTAGTGCCTGAAGCTTACAGAAAGCATTTCCGGTCCCTCCGTAGGCCCCCCAAGCAAACCTTTCTTGAGTTTGCAAGGAAAAAGGAATATTGTTTGATAGGTGGAGTCAGGAGAGTGGTGTTGTAGATTTTACGGCATGATCCTGGGTCCTTTTGACCCAGCGTTTTGTGTTTTCTATTATTGTAATTTTGGTTCTGTTCTTCCTCGGTTAGTGTTCTTTTCTTTCTGCCCGTGTATATCTGTGTCTGGTCTGCATTTCTGAGTTTGTGTCATTACGTGTATGTGTTTCCTGTTTTACTTTGAAAGTCTCTGTCTTATGTCAGTGTGTTCTGTTTACGTTTCCCCTACCTCGTCAGCTGTTATGTCCCCCAAGCGTGTTTCCCTCCTGTTTCCCATCCCTGATTACTGGTATGTGTACTTATAGTGTGTGTTCACCCGTCCTAAACTAATTGGTCTGTGTTGTTTCCCTCGGTCTCCCTGTGTCTCTCTGTGTATTTCCCCGGACCTCCCTGCATCTTCGTTTCTGGTTTGTTTTGTTAGTTTTGCCCAGTTTAGGTTTTCCAGTTTCATGTCCACCCGCACCCGGCAGGGGGGGGAAATGATCCTTGGGGTGTCAGTTTTGGGACCAATCCTGGCCGAGAACAGGAGGGTGACTGCTGGTGGGTCGGTCCCTAAGTGTGCCCTGTGAATGCCAAAGTGGCGGCGGTAGTAAACTACCCTGTTCCTACCACCTGGCGGGAACTTAGGCGGTTCCTGGGCCTCGTGGGCTACTATCGGTGTTTCTGCTGGAACTTCTCAACCGTGGTGGCCCCTCTAACCCGCCTCTGTAGCCCAAAGGAACCTTTTTAGTGGACCACTGAGTGCCAACACATCTTTGATGGTGCTAAGTCCCTCCTGTGCAGTGCTGGCCGCCCCAGATTTCATTAGAGCATTCAGCCTGGAGGTGGACGCCAGTGCCATGGGGGCTCCAGAAGGGAACTGATGACATCAATAATCCAATCTCCTACTTCTAGAGATGGGCTCTACTAGTTCAGGAATACAACTTGGACATCAGACATAAAAAAGGGGTAGACAATATATTAGCGGATGCACTGTCCAGTGCACATCAGTTAACCACACAGAGCACTGGTTTTACTAGAGGTGGATTTTTAGGGCGTTACGGTCGGAGATTCTCCCTGTTGGAGAATGCTGTTTTTTCCTCCTCTCTCTCTCTCTCTCTCTCTCTCTCTCTCTCTCTCTCTCTCTCTCTTCCTGCCCTGTTTTTCAGGTTCTAGGTCCCATGGCTGAGAGTCCTTACGGCTTGTTAGCCATGGGATAAAAAAGGCGGGCATTCTGCAAGCTTCAGCCATTTGAAGTTTCACTTTACTGGACTTCTGTAAACTGAATCTGAATTTTCAGCTCCAAGAAAACTATAAAACACTGAAGAATTTCAAGCACATAACTAATTAACTTAAATCTTTCATTTATTATTCAGACTGGAGAATTGCAGGTTATCGGAGATCAGCTGTCTGGGCTTAGCACTGAAGTCCAATCCCTCCAACATGAGAGAGCTGTACCTGAGTCAGAACAACCTGCAGTATTCAGGAGTGAAACAGCTGTGTGGCTTTCTGGAGGGTCGAAACTGTAGACTGGAAACACTGGGGTAAGATGCCCTGTTTATGTTGTGCAGAAATGAAAGTATATAACATAAGTTTGAGTAAGAGAAAGGGTTTTCTACCCCAGCATAGACTTTCCCAGGGAGGCTGAGATGTGTGATCCCCCTATATTTGGAGCATTCCTTCCATGGTATGACAATATCCTCAGTTGAAGTCATCAGTGCTCCACCTGCACTATACACAGTGCAGGTGGAGCACCAGATTCTATCTGAGGCAATCTGAAAGTTTTTTTCCATGGCCTCCACGAACTCCTCCTTGACCCAAGTTTTTGTTACTGTGACTGCCCAAGCTGCGTTCTGCTTGGCCTGTTGGTACCTATTGGCTCCCTCCAAAGTCCCACAGGCTAACCAATCCAAATAGGACTGCTTCTTGAGCCTTATGGCTCCCTTCACCTCTGGTGCCCCCCATCTGATTTAGGGGTTACCACTATGACAGGCACCAACCTCCGTGTGGAGGTTGTAGCAGCTTCAGCAATGGAGCTGAACATGATTTATTGATGATCTATATACCCAGTTTCCCTTGGAATTCTGTTGAATCTCTGTCAGAGGGGGAGTTAATGATCTCGTGGATGGGGGCCTCTGCCAGGTGTTCCCAGTGCACCTTCACTATACATTTACTCCAAGCTGTCCAGCATCCTCCTCCGCTACCTTATCCAACTCATCACAAGCTGTTGATCAGTTGACAGCTCAGCGCCTCTCTTCACCAAAGTATCCAGAACATATGGCAGCAGATCTGATGATATGATAACAAAATTGATAACTAACCTGTGGCCTAGGGTATCCATGTGCACTGGACCCTGGTCCAGTGCTTAACCTCTTAAGCCCCAAGCCCACCTGATCTCCTGCCTTTTGCCCATGTATCAGGGGGCGTTGGGGCTTAAGAGGTTAACACAGGTTTCTGATTGGCTTTCAAGCAACTACCTCGTTCTAAACACGAACAAGACTGAGACCATGATCATAGCTCCTCCTGAGCTACATTCTAAAATTAATCAGGTTCTTGCCTCTTTCAGTTCTTCTGTCAAGTCAAATATTCAGAATCTTGGAGTAATATTTGACTCTTCTCTGGGCCTTGACTTTCATGTAATATCTTTGTCTTGTTCCTGTTTCTTTCACTTAAGAAACATCTCTAAACTGTGACATATGGTCTCTTTAGATGAACTGGAAAAATCTCATCCATGCATTTGTGTCATCACGTTTACTGTAATTCCCTGTTTACCAGCTTGGATAAATCACATTTCTCTCTCCTCCAGGCAATACAAAATGCAGCAGCCAGTCTACCAACTCGTTCTAGGAAGCGTGCTAACATTACTCCCATCTTATATTCTTTACACTGGCTTCCAATAGTGTTTAGAATTTGTTTTAAAATTCTTGTTTTATCATACAGAGCATTACATGGCCAGGCCCCAGATTATTTATCCAAGCTTCATATAAAATACACTGCTGCTCATCGTCTCCGCTCATAGACTCAGAGTCTGTTGGTTGTTCCCCGTACACGACTGAAGACGAAAGGGGACAGAGCCTTTCAGTCTGTTGCACCAAGGCTGTGGAACAGTCTACCACCACAATTACATATGGTTGACTGTGGATTCTTTTAAAAATCAGTTAAAAACTTTACTGTTCAAACAAGCATTTTGTTGATCTACGTATTTTATATTCTTCACATTATTTAACTTACATTTAACCTTTTACATTGTGTATAAGATCGATTGATTGTACTGTTTATTTTAAACTTTCTGCACAGCGCTTTGTGACTGCCTGTCTGTGAGAAGGGCTTAATAAATAAACTTAACTTACTTTCTTATGGACACCATTATGTTCAAACATGGTGTTTGTCATGGACAAACTGTGGTTTGCGCAGAAGTCCAGTAACAGAACACTGCTTGGGTTCAGATCTGTCAGGCCGTTCCTCCCAGTCACACCCCTCCAGGTCTCACTGTCATTGCCTACATGAGCATTGAAGTGTCCCAGAAAGGCAACAGAGTCCCAAGGTTAAGTAGCCTTAAGCACCCCACCCAGGGACTCCAAGAAGGTTGGGCACTCTGAACTGTGGTTTGACACATAAGCGCAGACAGCATTCAGGACCCATTCCCTGACCCTAAGGTGCAGGGAAAAAAAAACTCTCATCCACTGGAAAAAACCAAAGGGGAAACTAGAATAGCCACCCCCAGCCCGATGCCTCTCACCAAGATCTACTCCAGACTGAGTCTAGCCAGGTGTCTGGTTTTGGAGCCCAAGCTGTGCATTGAGGTGAGCACAACTATATCTAGTTGGTACCTCTCAACCTCACGCAGTAGCTCAGGCTCCCTCCCCAGCAGAGAAGTGACATTCCATGTCTCAGTCACTAGTCTCACCAGGACCAATGGGAGACCCTATCAGGAGGGCAAAGCCCTTGACAACACAGACAACTTACCCACTGGGATCCCTGGGACACACAAATCCATGCACCACAATGAGGTAGCGATTCACAAAAGGGTGTATATATACAGTGGGATGCAAAAGTTTGGACAACCTTGTTAATAGTCATTATTTCCGTGTATAAATCGTTGGTTGTTACAATAAAAAATGTCAGTTAAATATATCATATAGGAGACACACAGTGATATTTGAGAAGTGAAATGAAGTTTATTGGATTTACAGAAAGTGTGTAATAATTGTTTAAACAAAATCAGGCAGGTGCATAAATTTGGGCACTGTTGTCATTTTATTGATTTCAAAACTTTTAGAACTAATTATCGGAACTCAAATTGGCTCGGTAAGCTCAGTGACCCCTGACCTACATACACAGGTGAATCCATTAATGAGAAAGAGTATTTAAGGTGGTCAATTGTAAGTTTCCCTCCTCTTTTAATATTCTCTGAAGAGTAGCAACATGAGGGTCTCAAAACAACTGTCAAATGACCTGAAGACAGAGATTGTTCACCATCATGGTTTAGGGGAAGGATACAGAAAGCTGTCTCAGAGATTTAAACTGTCTGTATCCACAGTTAGGAACATACTGAGAAAATGGAAGACCACAGACTCAGTTCAAGTTACGGCTCAAAGTGGCAGACCAAGAAAAATCTTGGATAGACAGAAGCGACGAATGGTGAGACCAGTCAGAGTCAACCCACAGACCAGCACCAAAGACCTACAACATCATGTTACAGCAGATGGAGTCACTGTGCATCGTTCAACCATTCGGCGCACTTTACACAAGGAGATGCTGTATGTGAGAGTGATGCAAAGGAAGCCTTTTCTCCACCCACAGCACAAACAGAGCCGCTTGAGGTATGCTAAAGCAAATTTGGACAAGCCAGCTTCATTCTGGAATAAGGTGCTGTGGACTGATGTAACTAAATTGAGTTATTTGGGCATAACAAGGGGCGTTATGCATGGAGGAAAAAGAACACAGCATTCCAAGAAAAACACCCGCTACCTACAGAAAAATATGGTGGTGGTTCCATCATGCTGTGGGGCTGTGTGGCCAGTGCAGGGACTGGGAATCTTGTAAAAGTTGAGGGACACATGGATTCCACTCAGCATCAGCAGTTTCTGGAGGCCAATGCATCTTTCAACAAGACAATGACCCGAAACACTGCTCTAAATCCACTAAGGCATTCATGCAGAGGAACAGGTACAACGTTCTGGAATGGCCATCTCAGTCCCCAGACCTGAATATTATTGAAAATCTGTGGTGTGAGTTAAAGAGAGCTGTCCATGCTCGGAAGCCATCAAACCTGAATGAACTAGAGATATTTTGTAAAGAGGAATGGTCCAAAATACCTTCAACCACAATCCAGACTCTCATTGGAACCCACAGGAAGCGTTTAGAGGCTGTAATTTCTGTAAAGGTGGATCTACTAAATATTGATTTCATTTCTTTTTTTGTGGTGCCCAAATTTATGCACCTGCCTGATTTTGTTTAAACAATTATTGCACGTTTTCTGTAAATCCAATAAACTTCATTTCACTTCTCAAATATCACTGTGTGTGTCTCCTATATGATATATTTAACTGACATTTTTTATTGTAACAACCAGTGATTTATACAGGAAAATAATGACCATTACAAGGTTGCCCAAACTTTTGCATGTTTAAATCCATGCATAGTTGAAATTTCAACGCCTTTATTTTTATATACACATACTTACATATATATCTCATAGGAACATCATCTTAATATTTCCATATTTAGTGAAACAGAAGTATACAGTCATTAATTTGTTTCACTCATTGTTCTGTTTATATTTTGGTATTTGTTATACTTCATTTAGAATTTTAATTTTCAGCTTCTGTGTTCAACTTCTACATTCTGGATCTTTTTCATCTCTAAACAGATAATACTTCCTATGCTTTATTCAGATTGAGGAGCTGCAGTTTGTCAGAGATCAGCTGCCTGTTTGCAGCTCTGAAGTCTAACCCTTCCCATCTTAAACATCTGGACCTGAGAGGGAACAAGCTGCAGGATTCGGGAATGAAACAGTTGTGTGGTTTTCTGGAGAGTCGGCAATGTAGACTGGAGACTCTGAGGTCAGAAACTGTGTTTTTGTTGTGCTGGCACTAAACTGACAGAAGACTGATATGATACTAAACCATAGTATTTTGACCGTTTCAGTCCAAAAGCTAAACATTTAAAACCCTAATATAAGAGAAGTCTTCGAAGTGATAATTTACTCTGATTTACCTTCTTTTTTTGTCAGGAAGAATTCAGACCAGGGCATTTTTTTTATTGGTTAATCTCTGAAGTATTTCTGATAGTATTATGGCCATTGTAGGTAAAGCCAATAAAAAGAAAAAGAGAAAACCATTATAGGGACAGGAGGTATATTATAACGTGGTACATTATTTACAAAAACAGGCAGAAAACAAGATCAGGGAAAACGAAAGATGTGTGGTCAGGAATGAAAAAGATCACAGAACAAGAACTATTAAACCGTGGGAAACCTAAATAGAGCCAATGTGTTTAACACCTTAAGTCTAGGACCCATCCAAACTCACCTCAGCTCAGGTACAGATATATGAAGGAAATACAAAAATACAATTAAGTACAATCAATGAAAAAAGTAAGATAATACACTATATACAATGGTAGCATACACAGTATGTGATGGATATAGTTGGAAATATGGAAGACAAACTATATAGCTTGGAAGGTCATGGAAGGTCCATTTTTACAGCACATCTTCAATCTTAGTTTGAGCCAGGAGAAGATACCATTACTCTGGAAAACATCCTGTTTTGTCTCAATATTGATGAACTCTGCCCCATCTGCCCTCTATTGCACACTTGTTACCTTAACATCTTACGTCATTACTTTTTTTTTTTTTTTAAAACTCGGCTTGGCCAGTCTTAGGCTCCAGAGGGCTACCTCTCTTGACCGATGGCAGTTTACTTTCTCAACTTTTAAGTTGAGGAGTTACCAAATTGTGTTTTGTTGAAAATCATGTACTATGATTATGTATTTCATCTGGATACTGCAACTGAGCAGAAAAAAAATATGGTGTCTTTAAAAGTATTGCTTTCTTAAAAAATACGAGTAAGCCATAGTATAATTTAGCTTATTTGAAAGCAAAGAAAGTTATAGATATTTCTATAGTTTGAACACCTTAACACTAATCTGGCTGCCTTGTTCTTGACTAACTGAAGTCTGATCAGATCTGTCTTATTAGCTGCTGACCAAATGATTGAACAGTACTCTAGATGAGATAATACTAGTGCATTAATGACACCTTTCATAATTGACAAAAAAAGTAATATAAAAGGAGCATTTCCTAGCCATAGCTATGCACTGTCCCATTTTCTTAATAACACAGTCAATGTGCTGAGACCATGAAAGGTGGTGGTTTATAGTAACACCAAGTAATTTAATCTGGGTCACCTGTTCTAGTACCATTGGGGTGATTGTGGCTCAAGAGTTGGGGGTTCGCCTTGTAATCGGAAGGTTGCCGGTTCGAGCCCCGGCTTGGGCAGTCTCAGTCGTTGTGTCCTTGGGCAAGACACTTCACCTGTTGCCTACTGGTGGTGGTCAGAGGGCCCGGTGGCGCCAGTGTCCGGCAGCCTGGCCTCTGTCAGTGCGCCCCAGGGTGGCTGTGGCTACAATGTGGCTTGCCATCACCAGTGTGTGAATGTGTGTGTGTGAATGGGTGGATGACTGGATATGTAAAGCGCTTTGGGGTCCTTAGGGACTAGTAAAGCGCTATATAAATACAGGCCATTTACCATTCCAGCTATGGAAAGATTTAGTTGTGGGTTAGTTGTGACTAAGCGTACTCTACTTCCTATTAACATAGATTTTAGATGTTTAAAATCATGTTAATTTTACTTAGCCAGTAAAACACGTTCAGCAAATCTTGTTGCAATACGTTGGTCAATTCAGAGTTGCCACTGGCTGAATAAAACATGGTGGAATCATCAGCATACATTACAAGATGAGATTTATCCAAGACATACGGCAGATCATTTGTGAAAACTGAATAGAGAAGTGGACGCCAAGCCAAGCCAAGAAGAAAAAGACATGGTGAGATATTTTTGGAGGCCCAAGCCTGAGTTGAACACCATTTCTAACCTTGGAGAAATGGTAAATATGGTGGAGGGCTTCATATACCTGGGTGTTCACCTTATTAATAGACTGGACTGGAAGTGTGTCATTGACTCATTGAGTAAAGACTATTGTAGTCTCTACTTCTGGAGGAAGCGTAATTTAAAAAAAAATTATAAAAAACATTTACAAATAATTTTTAATGTAGTGCAATCTGTTGCTAGTGAAATTTCCTTTGCAGCTATCTGTTGAGATAACAGCTTCAGAGTCATACCACCAGAAAGGTGGTATGACGTGCAATATACTGCTAACAATATTCAGCCCATCCAAATAATTGAATTCAGGTGTTCCAATCACCTCCAGTTCCCCAGGTGTACAAAATCAAACACCTAGACATGAAGACTGCTTTTGTAAACATTTGTTACAGAATGGGTTGCTTATAGCAAAGTGAAAGTGCTAAAAATTGATTCTGTTTATCTGGACATAGGATTTTCAGTGGAAGAAGCATTTCGTCACTCATCCAAGTGACTTCTTCAGTCTCAGCTGACTGCAGGTTTCCAACCTTACAGGGGGTGCAGAATTATTAGGCAAGTTGTATTTTTGAGGAATAATTTTATTATTGAACAACAACCATGTTCTCAATGAACCCAAAAAACTCATTAATATCAAAGCTGAATGTTTTTGGAAGTAGTTTTTAGTTTGTTTTTAGTTTTAGCTATTTTAGGGGGATATCTGTGTGTGCAGGTGACTATTACTGTGCATAATTATTAGACAACTTAACAAAAAACAAATATATACCCATTTCAATTATTTATTTTTACCAGTGTAACCAATATAACATCTCCACATTCACAAATATACATTTCTGACATTCAAAAACAAAACAAAAACAAATCAGCGACCAATATAGCCACCTTTCTTTGCAAGGACACTCAAAAGCCTGCCATCCATGGATTCTGTCAGTGTTTTGATCTGTTCACCATCAACATTGCGTGCAGCAGCAACCACAGCCTCCCAGACACTGTTCAGAGAGGTGTACTGTTTTCCCTCCTTGTAAATCTCACATTTGATGATGGACCACAGGTTCTCAATGGAGTTCAGATCAGGTGAACAAGGTGGCCATGTCATTAGTTTTTCTTCTTTTATACCGTTTCTTGCCAGCCATGCTGTGGAGTACTTGGACACGTGTGATGGAGCATTGTCCTGCATGAAAATAATGTTTTTCTTGAAGGATGCAGACTTCTTCCTGTACCACTGCTTGAAGAAGGTGTCTTCCAGAAACTGGCAGTAGGACTGGGAGTTGAGCTTGACTCCATCCTCAACCCGAAAAGGCCCCACAAGCTCATCTTTGATGATACCAGCCCAAACCAGTACTCCACCTCCACCTTGCTGGCGTCTGAGTGGGACTGGAGCTCTCTGCCCTTTACCAATCCAGCCACGGGCCCATCCATCTGGCCCATCAAGACTCACTCTCATTTCATCAGTCCATAAAACCTTAGAAAAACCAGTCTTGAGATATTTCTTGGCCCAGTCTTGACGTTTCAGCTTGTGTGTCTTGTTCAGTGGTGGTCGTCTTTCAGCCTTTCTTACCTTGGCCATGTCTCTGAGTATTGCACACCTTGTGCTTTTGGGCACTCCAGTGATGTTGCAGCTCTGAAATATGGCCAAACTGGTGGCAAGTGGCATCTTGGCAGCTGCACGCTTGACTTTTCTCAGTTCATGGGCAGTTATTTTGTGCCTTGGTTTTTCCACAAACTTCTTGCGACCCTGTTGACTATTTTGAATGAAACGCTTGATTGTTCGATGATCACGCTTCAGAAGCTTTGCAATTTTGAGACTGCTGCATCCCTCTGCAAGATAACTCACTATTCTTGACTTTTCTGAGCCTCTCAAGTCCTTCATTTTGCCAAAGGAAAGGACGTTGCCTAATAATTATGCACACCTGATATAGGGTGTTGATGTCATTAGACCACACCCCTTCTCATTAAAGAGATGCACATCACCTAATATGCTTAATTGGTAGTAGGCTTTCGAGCCTATACAGCTTGGAGTAAGACAACATGCATGAAGAGGATGATGTGGACAAAATTGTCACGGTTTGCGGGGCAAGCCGTGTGGAGTTGAAATAGGACCCAAAATGCGGCAGCTCTGGTGCAGATGAGTGTTTATTTGACAACCAAAAATACAAACAGCAACGGTGTGGGTACCATGAAACAGGAAAACCTAAACTGGGTAGAACTAATAACACAAACCAGAAACGAGGATGCAGGGAGGTCCGGGGAAATACATACGGGAAGACGCAGGGAGACCGAGGGGAAACAACAAAGACGAACCAGCAACTACCATGACAGAAGACACAACTTAAATACACTCAGAGAACACAGGGAGATTACACACAGGTGGGGAACACAGGTGACACTGATAAACATAACGAGACAGGGCAGGAGTGAACACAACATGACGCATACTGACGAGAGACTGTCAAAGTAAAACAGGAAGTACACAGAGGTTAAGACAGGAGGAGAGAGAGCACGGGGAGAACACAGACATAACAGGCTGGGGGAAACATGGACTAAACACAAAGAGAGACGAGAGCTCATAAATACACAGAGGGGCACAAAGGGGGTAAGAGTCACAAAGGGAAAACACTTAGGGAACACCACAACAGGACACCTCAGAAAACATGGCCTAAATAAGGAGTGAAAATACAAGGAACCAAGAATACTGGGCCAACATGGCCCAGGACCATGACAAAAATACTCATTTGCCTAATAAGATAAGATAAGATAAGATAACCTTTATTAGTCCCACACGTGGGAATTTTTTTTTTTTTTTTTTTTTTTTTAATAATTCTGCACTCCCTGTATAAACAGTACATTTGCATAATGACAAACTAGAACCACTGAATGAACAATGAGCTGTGAGGTCAGTTTCATGATGATTAGCATTTAAATTGTCATGTCCATGGATCACTAGCCATGAGTACCATTCACAGACAGTTGAGAATTGCTGAAGTTACAGGATTGTAAGATGGTGAAATGGTCACTAAAAAGGCTATGCCCAGATGAACAGAATCAATTCTTTGGGATTTCCTTACGTAGATGATTGAGCATGCATCAAGACAAAGTGGAAGTGATTGAACATGGCAGCAAATGAAGTCAGAGTGGGGTTAGTGGTTTTTCAGGAGTTGAGATTGTTCCCCTTGTTTCAGTGAAAGGAACTCTTAATGCTTCAGCATAACAAGACATTGAATTCAATTCAATTCAATTCAATTCAATTTTATTTATATAGCACCAAATAACAACAAAAGTCGCCTCAAGGCACTTCATAAATACAGAGAAAAACCCAACAATCATATGACCCCCTATGAGCAAGCACATTGGCGACAGTGCGAAGGAAAAACTCCCTTTTAACAGGAAGAAACATCCGGCAGAACCAAGCTCGGGGAGGGGTGGCCATCTGCTGCGACCAGTTGGGGAGAGAGAAGGAAGACAGGATAAAGACATGCTGTGGAAGAGAGACAGAGGTTAATAACAGATATGATTCAATGCAGAGAGGTCTATTAATATATAGTGAGTGAGAAAGGTGACTGGAAAGGAAAAACTCAATGCATCATGGGAATCCCCCAGCAGCCTACGTGTATTGCAGCATAAATAAGGGAGGATTCAGGGTCACCTGGTCCAGCCCTAACTATATGCTTTAGCAAAAAGGAAAGTTTGAAGCCTAATCTTAAAAGTAGAGATAGTGTCTGTCTCCTGAATCCAAACTGGAAGCTGGTTCCACAGAAGAGGGGCCTGAAAACTGAAGGTTCTGCCTCCCATTCTACTTTTAAATACTCTAGGAACAACAAGTAGGCCTGCAGAGCGAGAGTGAAGTGCTCTAATAGGGTGATATGGTACTACAAGGTCATTAAGATAAGATGGGGCCTGATTATTTAAGGCCTTGTATGTGAGGAGCATGAATTTGAATTCAATTCTGGATTTAACAGGAAGCCAATGAAGGGAAGCCAAAACAGGAGAAATGTGCTCTCTCTTTCTAGTCCCTGTCAGGACTCTTGTTGAAGCATTTTGGATTAGCTGAAGGCTTTTCAGGGAGTTTTTTGGACATCCTGATAATAATGAATTACAGTCGTCCAGCCTGGAAGTAATAAATGCATGAACTAGTTTTTCAGCGTCACTCTGAGACAGGATATTTCTAATTTTAGAGATGTTGCACAAATGGAAGAAAGCAGTCTTACATATTTGTTTAATATGTGCATTGAAGGACATATCCTGGTCAAAAATGACTCCAAGGTACCTCACAGTGTTACTGGAGGCCAAGGTAATGCCATCCAGAGTAAGAATCTGCTTAGATACCATATTTCTAAGATTTTCAGGGCCGAGTACAATAACCTCAGTTTTATCTGAATTAAGAAGCAATGACAATGTTATGCTCCCAAATTTTTGGGAAAAGTTTGGTGATGGCCCTTTCTGCTCCAACATGACTGCTCACCAGTGCAGAAACGAAGACACATAAAGATATGGATAAGTGAGTTTGGTGTGGAACAATTTGACTGGCCTGTACAGAGTGCTGACCGCCTGAGTTCTTGAAACAGCTTTATTACTACAGTCACAGGCAACTAAAATACAAAGAACTGAAGTAAACATACACTGAGAAATATTAGCAATGAAACTACACTGGACACTAACAGGACACACAGCTGGCGAAATAAGGGAGATCACGACAATGCACAGCTAGAGATACAGACAATATAAACAGGAGAGGAAACAGGGGAAGCAAAAATGATCATGATGCATGCAGGACAAGTGGCTATCAGAATAAAACAGAAAACAGATGATATACACAAGGAAAGGGGAAACAGACACTGATTTTGACTAAACATGGAACCAGAGAGAGACAACAAGGCCAGAAAAAGTATAATTAAACTCAGTACTACAAAACAATAAAACAGAAACTTAACACAAGACACTGTCAAAATAAGGCTGAAAGTACAGATTGCAGAGACACAACCTCGACACACAAAAAGAAAGTGAAAAACAGAGACAAAACTGACAACACAAGAAGGGACATGGGGGAAGCATAATAACAGAAACCTAAACCTAGATAACAAACTAACCTGGGGATACACAGAGGGATTACAAAGAATGAAAATGAAATGAATGGAAATGCTTTTGGATGTCCTATATTAGTCCTATATTAAATGTCTTTGTCATTCTGCAATATAATTTCCTTAATTCAGATTGATGGGCTGCTGTTTGTCAGAGATTAGCTGTACTCCTTTGGGCTCAGCTCTGAAGTCCAACCCCTCCTATCTGAGAGAACTGGACCTGAGTCACAACAACGACCTGCAGGATTCAGGAGTGAAGCAGCTCTGTGGTTTTCTGGAGAGTCGGCACTGTA
This sequence comes from Aulonocara stuartgranti, assembly GCF_965226115.1. Lineage (NCBI taxonomy): Eukaryota > Metazoa > Chordata > Actinopteri > Cichliformes > Cichlidae > Aulonocara > Aulonocara stuartgranti. The sequence continues at coordinate 36,624,802 of NC_138960.1, forward strand.
GACTGGAGATTCTGAGGTCAGACAAGTCATTTTTTAAACTTATGATATAAAGACTGTGGTGACACAAAGCTCATGTTATAATAATTCTCTTAGATTATATATTAGAGGTGCAAGGTCGGATGACAGAATGCAAAAATAGCTAAAGAAATAATGGTTTCTGGCTGCTTGAAAGATGTGCAAAAACCAAACATCAGTGTATATAAAAAAAAAAATCTAAATATGAGGAATCACAGAAAAACAGCAAAGGTCAAACCTAAACAGTGCATGGAAGATACAGAGGCCATAACAAAACAACAAAAGGAAAGAAATGAAAAACAATAGAAAAAAAAACAAACAAAAGACTGTATGTACACAAAGAAGGCTGAATAAACAAAATGAAATAGATAGGGAATGTGGCATGGAGAAACACCTCTTGACAGCGCCAAATCACAACTACTGTCACCTCAAGGCGCTTTATATTGTAAGCTAGACCCTACAATAATAGATACAGAGAAAAACCTAATAATCATATGACGTCCTGTGAGCAAGCACTTTGGCAACAGTGGGAAGGAAAAACTCCCTTTTAACAGGAAGAAACCTCCGGCAGAATCAGGCTCAGGGACGGGAGGGGCCATCTGCTGTGACCGGTTGGGGAGAGAGAAGGAAGACAGGTTAAAGACATGCTGTGAAAGAGAGACAGAGATTAATAACAGATATGATTCAGTGCAGAGAGGTCTATTAACACATAGTGATTGAAGAAGAGACACCCAGTGAATCATGGGAATCCCCCAGCAGCCTACACCTATTGCAGAGAGGTGACATTGATTTCACTAGAACCAGTTTTGGATTAGATTAAAAACCCCAGGGACTTCACCCCTGACCATTGCCTACTTCATTCTGCAGAGGATCCCCATAGCTCCTCTTGTGATTGGTGGGTCCAAAAGAGGGTGGATCCATGTTGCTCTTTCAGATTGAGCCCAGGGAGGTCCCATGGGCCAAAGCTGGGCCAATTAAAAAAAAATAAAAAAAATAAAAGATATTCATTTAAGTTATTTAAGGTAAAAAACATGTATCTCATAGGAAAATAGCAATAGCCTCAAAAGACATAGAGATACACCTTTCAACACTTTTCAAAGCATTTCTTAAAGAATTTTGGCATGTGCTGTTTGGATTTTTCTTTTTCTGAATTTATATATATTCTCTAAACTTTCTTGTGTGCGGAAGAGATATGAAACACTGAGTAATTTAATTTAGAAACTTTGTCTAATGAATTTATGTTCTTTCTTCAGACTGGATAGCTGCAGTTTGTCCGAAATCAGTTGTGCAGCTCTGGCCTCAGCTCTGAAATCCAACCCCTCACATCTAAAAGAGCTAGACTTAACTGACAATAAACTGAAAGATGCAGACATGAGGCAGCTGTGTGATCTGGTGGAGAAACCAAATTGTGGACTGAAGACTCTGAGGTCAGTGGATGGTTTAAGTGTGCCCATGTTGCTTTACATTTATTACTAAATGTATGTATTTTCTTTTAATATTTTCTGTAAACCTATAGCCTATGAGGCTGATTTTCCCCATGTAATTGTGAGATATTTGTATAGCTTTGTAGATAGCTGGATCAAGTCACAGATTTGTAAGTAATGTTTAATTCCTGCCACCTTAAAGGCTTGTAGCGCATAACCTATTGATACAGATAGCTTAATCATATTTAAGATTGAAACATTAATTAACTGTAGAACTTATTTGAGCAGTCTTGTAGCATTACGTCGATGATGGTTTGGGGAAAGTGACTATTGAAGCCAGAATGATCAATCTGAATAAAAGAGTCTAAAGTGGAGGTCGAGCTGTCATACCTTCAGTCAAGCGAAGGCTAGTTTGACTTTGTCTGCTGATGTCTAAATATCCCCCCTCCACTGAAAAAAATTAAGTCGTTTCCCATGTTCACAAATGTCTATGTATATTTGCAGGTGGAAGCTCTGATAAACTTGTGTATGCTGACAGAGAGTGACCTGTGTCCTGATGATATGGAGAGGCTGAAGAAGCAGTAGCTTGTGTGTACAGATCCTGTGAATGGGAAAGATCACAGATTTTTGAAGATAGAAGACCTCAACAAGCACAAAGAATTAGATGGAAAGGTCATGTAAAATGTTAAAAAAAATAATCTGTTGCACTAATTACCATGAAATCCAACTTTTAACTGTAATGTAATAGGATGATGGTGTGATTCAACTTGTGTTATCGTAATGAAAACAAAAAATAAGGATGAAAAGATAAATGAAGGTTGACATTGGTTATAAGCTGATTAAACCTTTGATCTATAACTGTACAATAGGGAAGTGAAAGCGCTGCGGATATCTTATGTGGAGATGGTCAGTGGAGAGGTGCCATCAACATTATTTGTATTTACATGTTCAATGCAGATGACACAAATATACTGTGTGCAGGTGGGGAATTGCCACAGGTTTTGGAAATGATCACACAGGAATTAACGATATTAAAGAAGTGGTTTGATATAAATAAATTATCATTGAATCTCGATAAAACCAAATTTATGTTGTTTGGAAACCAAAAGAAAAACATCGAAGTAGAAATATGTGTTGACAATGTATATTTAGAAAGAGTAAATGAAATAAAATTTCTTGGGGTGATCATTGACCACAAGCTCTGTTGGAAGCCACACATTACTTATGTTCGGGGGAAATTGGCACGGGGCATTGCCGTCCTGGGAAAAGCAAAGCATATGTTGGATCAGAAAGCACTGCACATTTTATACTGTGCTTTACTACTGCCATATATGAGCTACTGTGTAGAGGTCTGGGGAAACACATACAAAAGTAACACACAAACAATAACTATAATACAGAAAAGGGCCATTAGATTAATAAATAATGTAGGGTACAGGGACTATACAAATGCACTCTTTGTCAAAATGCAAGCTATTAAATTCCAAGACTTGGTGAAGCTTAAAACAGCGCAAATAATGTATAAAGTCAGAAATAAATTGCTTCCCAAAGAAATCTGTAAATTGTTCATAGAAAGAGAAGGTGGGTATAACTTAAGAGGGAAATGGAATTTAAAAATACAAAGTGCTAGAACAACTTTAAGAACTATGTCAATCTCAATTGCAGGAGTTAAATTATGGAACAGTCTAACAGAAGAAATAAAAGACAGTCAAAACATAAAACAGTTTAAAGTAAAATATAAAAACCTAATTTTAAATAAGTATAAGAATGAAGAAAACGGGGTTAACCCAGGACGGTAATGTTGCTGGTAATGGTGTTGCGGTTCTTTTTTGGTTGTTTTTTTGTTTTGTTTTGGTTTGTTGTTTTTCCATAACTTGTGTATCTGCAAATATACACATTCTGTATTTTTCATATGAAAGAAACTATACTGTGGTGGGGCTTGCTAATTTCTTGTTTTTGATTTATGTATGTTATGTTTTGTTTTACTTCATATGTTTATATGTTTCATATGTTGTTTGTTTAATTTAAGACAAAAAAAAATTAAATGAATGAGAGGTAAAACTTGAGGGGGTAGGGACAAATAAGTAAATACTTCAGCCTACTCCTTTTCAAACAAATAATGGAATGATATTTTGTAATGATTGTGAAGGCACATGTTTGAAATGTTTGAAATAAAAATGAACTGAACTGAAAAATTTTATTCTGTTCTTTCTCACAATAAACTTCTGTCTACACCAAAAAGCTGCTGGTGTCCCAGAATTTTAATTTTAACTAACACAGCTTTAGGTCCCTTTAATTGGACCCACAGGCAGATTTGGTTTGCTGCAGGACACTCAGCTATCTTCACGTTTAACAAAATGACACATCTGACAGATTAGCAGAGTATAACAGAGTGGAACGGGAAGCACACTGATCAATGGTAAATTGTTTTCACAGTCACAGTGATGGAAATATGTTGGTCACTGATGCCCCTTCTTCCTTTGGGCCATTCAGACTGCTAACAAACTCACCTCTCCTCACCAATCTGTGCCATGGTCTGAGTGACCCTCATCACTCAGGACACTGACACACTCACACCAAGTCCTTTGCACTACCTCCAAGCACTTTGCTCTCCAGTGTGTGCCTTTGTCTTGTTTTGTATGTGCTCCTGAAGTCTTACTATTTATATTTTATTCCTGCAAAGTTGGTGTGGATGTTTCGCTCTTAATTTTATTGCAATATAGGCGCTCTTTGCAGTGAGCTAATTTTATTTTGAAATTCGTTTTAATTTGAAAAACAGTTTCGGGAAGTGACAGGAAGTCAGCCATGTTTTTAGTTCCTAGCGGATCACATGTGGGGATATTTGACCCAGCGACATCTGCCTTTTGTTTGTGCCATCGACACCACCGTCTGTAAGTTTTCATTTGTATTGAATTGTAGGATTGTATTTTATGTATATTTTGTGGAAACAATTGCTGTAGATGAAAACTTTAGTAGTTGTGTGCTAACGCTAATGGATGTGTATTGGAATCTATTTTTGTCGTGCTAATGATGCTAAGTTAATTTTAGCTATGTTATTTGTATTTCAGTTTCACTCCATGAGGAAATACTTACTAATTAAAAGGAGTTGGACGCTACATCCTGACTTCGCGCGTTATTTCAAGTGGAGTTAGGCTACTGCTGAATTGTGTAGCGTACACACACAAGGAGAGCAGGGGCCCGTTCTTCGTACGTCGCTTACTACATCCAAGATCAAATGACACATCCAAGATCAAATCATCGCGCTAACCGTGAGCTCGCTAATCCGGTTCCCCGAACACACCTGCTGTTGACGATTACTACAGCTGGACGCAGGAATGTGACATCACTGGGTGTCGTAAAAGGGGCTACGCATCGATAGTAGAAACATTGATCGGCAACCCGCTGATTGGTCGGCGAAAATGTCGAAGGGGCGTGCTCGGTATTTTCCGGCAGCAGAGCAAGAACTCATGAGTGAGGGATTTCAGGAGTTTCAGAGTTTAATTAAAACGCAAGAGAACACTGCAAAGGCTGCAAAAGCAAGGAGAGAGGGCTGGCAGAAAGTTGCTGACAAATCAAACTCGTAGGTAATTTAATAATAATAATAATAATGGATTGGATTTATATAGCGCTTTCCAAGGCACCCAAAGCGCTTTACGATACCACTATTCATTCACTCCCACATTCACACACTGGTGGAGGCAGCTACGGTTGTAGCCAGGCTGCCATATCGCGCCATCGGCCCCTCTGGCCAACACCAGTAGGCGGTAGGGTAGATCTATCATATGACACTATATTGTCCAAAATCATATGGCATTATATTATATTATAATATGTTATATTATATCCCCTTTCACATTAGAGCCACAACAGGACCCACAAGAAAATGGGAACAAGTAAAAGTGGAATACAGGAGTATTCTACAGAATGGTAATATTTATCTCTTAGATTGCTTTGCGTCTCTTGGCAAGGTAATACTGGCCTGTAATACTCTGTTAGTTTGTTCATAACAGCAACCAAGAAAAGGGCAGAGGAAAAAAAGACAGGTGGTGGTCCTGCACCCCCTCGTCAACAAGTTGGTTAAATAAATAATACCCTCACGGGAATATCGATATCTCTCTATGAGCACACTGTCGCGCTGAGCTAAAGGATCCTGTCTGTCCCGCAATATACGCTGAATTCTGAGGACTCTCCTTATCAATCTTGCACCTTCCGCAATGGGTTGGTCGCGTATACGGACAGGACATGGCTGCGACAGGCTTCCCAAATCCACCTTCGCTTTTATAGCCGTGGTCTCTCATCTTGATTACACGAAGTAATTTACAATTGCTACTCTGAAATATGAATTACATCTGTAATAATCACATACATGTAATAGAATGTTAATAGTTCATTTCCCTTTTTTAGGAAATGACCTGTATGTATCTGTGTGACATCAATAAAAGGATCAAGTGCTGCATTACCTTTAGTTACATTGATAATATTTATTTATGGTGAAACAGTGGAAAAATATCGCTGTTGCTTTCGTATAAATGAAGCGGACATACCTGCGTGGCCACGATCTAATCCTGTTTACATAAAGTAAACCTGCTCCCGAGCAGGTTTACGCTTACGGCTCTGTTGCTATGACAGCAAGTCCCGGATGAGCTTCGGGGAACCGACTGATCCAGGATCACGCGAAATCGTCAACAATCTAATCCGGCTAACCTACTTAGCGAGGTACGAAGAACGGGCCCCAGGACAGTAAAAAGACGGTTAGCAGTTGGCAAAACAACTCTATGACAGCAAGCTATGTCAACAAACATGGACGAAGAACACCCCGAAGGTGCAAGACCTAAGGGATTAAAACTAAACAAAAGAATCAAATATTTGATATGATACGACATAGAACAACAAGAGCCATTGCTGCCCTCCAGGTGGACTGAAAGGAACACAATTGGAATGAGGTTTTTGCAAATGAAGATTCAAATAGTGCATATGATGCATTCTTATCAACAGTAATTTCACTATATGAAAAACATTGTCCTTTAATGAAGATCACTAGAAAGCATCACAGATCAAATAAGCCATGGATCACAAACGGGATACATGGGGCAAAAAAGTATTTAGTCAGCCACCGATTGTGCAAGTTCCCCCACTTAAAATGATGACAGAGGTCAGTAATTTGCACCAGAGGTACACTTCAACTGTGAGAGACAGAATGTGAAAAAAAAATCCATTAATTCACATGGTAGGATTTGTAAAGAATTTATTCGTAAATCAGGGTGGAAAATAAGTATTTGGTCAATAACAAAAATACAACTCAATACTTTGTAACATAACCTTTGTTGGCAATAACAGAGGTCAAACGTTTACTATAGGTCTTTACCAGGTTTGCACACACAGTAGCTGGTATTTTGGCCCATTCCTCCATGCAGATCTTCTCGAGAGCAGTGATGTTTTGGGGCTGTCGCCGAGCAACACGGACTTTCAACTCCCACCACAGATTTTCTATGGGGTTGAGGTCTGGAGACTGGCTAGGCCACTCCAGGACTTTCAAATGCTTCTTACGGAGCCACTCCTTTGTTGCCCGGGCGGTGTGTTTTGGATCATTGTCATGTTGGAAGACCCAGCCTCGTTTCATCTTCAAAGTTCTCACTGATGGAAGGAGGTTTTGTGGCTCAAAATCTCACGATACATGGCCCCATTCATTCTGTCCTTAACACGGATCAGTCGTCCTGTCCCCTTGGCAGAAAAACAGCCCCATAGCATGATGTTTCCACCCCCATGCTTCACAGTAGGTATGGTGTTCTTGGGATGCAACTCAGTATTCTTCTTCCTCCAAACACGACGAGTTGAGTTTATACCAGAAAGTTCTACTTTGGTTTCATCTGACCACATGACATTCTCCCAATCCTCTGCTGTATCATCCATGTGCTCTCTGGCAAACTTCAGACGGGCCTGGACATGCACTGGCTTCAGCAGCGGAACACGTCTGACAGTGCGGGATTTGATTCCCTGCCGTTGTAGTGTGTTACTGATGGTGACCTTTGTTACTTTGGTCCCAGCTCTCTGCAGGTCATTCACCAGGTCCCCCCGTGTGGTTCTGGGATCTTTGCTCACCGTTCTCATGATCATTTTGACCCCACGGGATGAGATCTTGCGTGGAGCCCTAGATCGAGGGAGATTATCAGTGGTCTTGTATGTCTTCCATTTTCTGATGATTGCTCCCACAGTTGATTTTTTTCACACCAAGCTGCTTGCCTATTGTAGATTCACTCTTCCCAGTCTGGTGCAGGTCTACAATACTTTTCCTGGTGTCCTTCGAAAGCTCTTTGGTCTTGGCCATGGCGGCGTTTGGAGTCTGACTGTTTGAGGCTGTGGACAGGTGTCTTTTATACAGATGATGAGTTCAAACAGGTGCCATTCATACAGGTAACGAGTGGGGGACAGAAAAGCTTCTTACAGAAGACGTTACAAGTCTGTGAGAGCCAGAGATTTTCCTTGTTTGAGGTGACCAAATACTTATTTTCCACCCTAATTTACGAATAAATTCTTTACAAATCCTACCATGTGAATTCATGGATTTTTTTTTCACATTCTGTCTCTCACAGTTGAAGTGTACCTCTGGTGCAAATTACTGACCTCTGTCATCATTTTAAGTGGGGGAACTTCCATAATCGGTGGCTGACTAAATACTTTTTTGCCCCACTGTAGAAGATGCATGTAAAAAGAAAAATAATCTATATAAGAGATTCATAAAACAGAGGACAAAAGATGCTGAAATAAAGTACAAGTTATATAAAAATAGATTAATAAATATTATAAGAACAAGTAAGAAAGAATATTACCACAAATTATTGGAGCAAAGTAGAAGTAACACACAAGAAACATGGAGGATATTAAATAGTATAATAAAAAAGGGCTCAAAAAATAAGAATTATCCAGATTATTTTAAAAAAGATAAAGATATTGTGCTTGATAAAACTAAAGACATTGCAAATGAATTTAATGATTTCTTTGTAAATGTTGGCTTTAATTTAGCAAAAGAAATTCCAGAGTCAAGAAATAATAACGACCTAAATAAACATATTACTCAGAATGTGTTCTCCATGTTTATTGGTGCTGCAACTCATAGAGAAATAATTAACATTGTGAAGACATTTAAAAATAAAAAGTCCACTGACTGTTTTGGTATTGACATGATATTAGTTAAAAGTATTATAGAATATATAGTGCAACCTTTCGCATACATTTGTAATCTGTCCTTTCAAACTGGTGTGTTTCCCTCACAAATGAAAATAGCAAAAGTTATTCCAATCCATAAAAACGGAGAGAGATGTCAGTTTACCAATTATAGGCCAATGTCACTACTCCCACAGTTCTCAAAAATTTTAGAAAAGTTATTTGTTAATAGACTTGATAAATATATTGAGAAGCATAATCTCCTAAGTGATAACCAATATGGCTTTAGAGTGAAAAGGTCCACTTTGATGGCAGTGATGGAACTTGTTGAAGGGATATCTAATGCAATAGATAATAAGGAATATACTGTTGGTGTTTTTATAGACTTAAAAAAGGCGTTTGATACAATTGATCATTCTATATTAATGAATAAACTCGAGAGATATGGCATAAGAGGGATAGCATACAAGTGGATGAAAAGTTACCTGGATGAAAGATATCAATATGTCGAATTCAATAATGTAAAATCTAAGCAGTTGAAGGTAACTTGTGGTGTTCCTCAGGGCTCTGTGCTGGGCCCTAAATTATTTATATTATATATAAATGACATATGTAATGTTTCCAAACTGTTAAAATGTGTATTGTTTGCTGATGATACCACTCTGTACTGCTCAGGTAAAAACCTAGAACAGCTTCTGTCAGGGCTCTGTGTGCGGGCAGGCAGAGATGAGGATCCAAATGCAGGACTCGAACACAGAATTGAAACTCAAAAAACCTCAGCTTTATTGCTGGCAGAAAAACAAACATGGAGTGAGGATGGAACACTGAGACCAAGGACACACAGGCATAATTCTGAGGGTACGACGCGACACTGAGCATGGGAAAACACAGGGCTTATATACACAGGGTAGTAACGGGGGAATCGGCAACAGGAGGGAGACACAGCTGGGAGAGATCAGGGCTAACGAGACGGGGGAGCTAAGCTGCACACACTAACATAAGACAAAGACTTTCACAATAAAACAGGAAACATGAATTACTAAACAAGCATGCAGACTTTACACTGAGAGACAGACAGAATGACACATGGAATCTGAACTAAACTAAACGTGAGATATAACTGAGAACAAATCCTTAAGCACGGATAAACAGAAACAAGAAATAATAATCATCATCATCACTACGAGAAGAAAACAATCCATGAAGCAGAAATAAACCAAAACATAATAAACTCAAAATACTGGGTCCAACGGACCCAGAACCGTGACAGCTTCTGACTACAGCGGAAAAGGAGTTAAATATATTAAAAAACTGGTTTGATGTAAATAAGTTATCATTAAATATAAAGAAAACAAAATTGATTATTTTTGGCACTAGACAAATGAAAAATGTATCTAAAATCAGGGTTAATGGAATTGAAATTGAAAGAGTGTACGAAAATAAATTTCTTGGAGTGATAATTGATGATAAGCTGAGTTGGAAGTCTCATATAAACCATGTGAAAACAAAAATGTGAAAAACCATTGCTATTCTCTATAAAACAAAGCATGTACTGAACAAAAAATCATTATACAGACTTTATTGTTCTCTGTTGCTTCCATATATGACTTACTGTCTGGAGATATGGGGTAATGCATATAAAACAAACACTCTTCCTATTTTCAAGTTACAAAAAAAGAGCTATAAGAATTATAAACCAATCAAACTATATAGAACCAACTAACATTTTGTTTATTAATCTGAATACCCTGAAATTTTATGATTTAGTTGAATATAAAATGGCACAGATAATGTATAAAGCACAAAATAACTTGCTTTGCCCCAGTACTCAGAAGCTGTTCAAAGTCAGAGGGAGTCAATATGACTTAAGGGGAACAGATTTCTTTAAAAAAAACAAGATGAGGACAAATATAAAGCAGAGATGTGTTTCTGTTAGAGGAGTTAACCTGTGGAATAGTTATGACAGTGATTTAAAAAGGTGTAGTTCATTTTCCTTGTTTAAAAATATGTTTAAAAATAGAGTATTAGAAAAATATATAAATCAAGAATGAAAAGAGCAAAAAAAACCAAAACAAAAAAAACCCTCTTGATTCTTTTGCTTTGATGTAGTTACTTATCTAAGGTGGAAAGTTTTTTTTGTTTTTCTTGTTTGTTTGTTTGGTTTTTGCTTTGTTTTATTATTTGCTTCGAGCTGCATGCAAAAAGATATTTTGTGAAAAGGGTTGGCGTAATAAGCAAATGCTTCAGCCAATACCTTTTGATTAGCCTTGTCTCATGCTTTCTTGCTTTGTGGTAGATATTTGTTCTGTTTTTACTGAGATATTTGAATGCTAACCAATAAAAAAAACAAAAAAAAAACAAAACCAAAACAAAACAAAAAAACAAAACAAACCAAAGCCTCCTCAAGACGGAGCATCAGTTAAAAGCACTGGTTCAGTTTCCAGATATTCAAGTAGATCAAATGTCAGTGCAGCAGCAGCACACGCGAGAGCCAAGGAAGAAGCTGCTCGTGCACATGTTGCCTTCGCACAGAGAGAGATCAGCATTAAAGTCGACAAAGCAAGATTAGAAGCTAATCTCAAAGCCTTAAATCTGGAAAAGGGAGCTGCAGCCACAATTGCACAAGCAGAAGTTTTGGAAGCAGCAGCAGAGATAGAGGTTGAAGCACATCCTAGTTGGAAAAGTCTCCCAGTTATGGTGCAGAGTAGGCCTACACATGAACGTGTAAGCGACTATATGAGAGACCAAACTATGCAGCTTAACCAACGTAATGAACCAGTCAATCTCTCAATATCAGAGCATCCTATCGAGAAGAGCCCTCCACCATCGGCTAAGTACATCATTAAAGATGAGTATATCGTGAAAGACTCATGGCCCACATCTTTCCAGCCACAACCAAGTTCCAAGGTTGTTGTACAACTTGCATAGTTCCCATTTCTGTATAGCTGTGTATCTCATATTTCTGTATAGTTCTTTATTTCATATTCTGTATAGTTTTTTTTCATATTTATATCCTGTTCATAGTCTGTACATAGCTTGTACTCACTACAGCCTGTACATACTTATAGTTATAGCATATTCATAACATACTTCATACCGTGTACATATTACATACCATAATAAACCCATTTCTGTAATATACTTACATATCTATATTATTGCTAATATATATTGTAATATATCTATATCATGGCTAAAGCAATTCTGGAAGGATACAAACTGCAGTTCGTTGCCCTGTACCTGTGACATGTGCAATGACAATAAAGTTGAATTCTATTCTATTCTATTCTATTCTATTCTATTCTAACGCATGCATACCAAACTGCTCACACCTCTACCCAATCAGCTCAGCCAGACATAAATGGTCACCTCCAAGTTAACAGTGTGGAACTCCTGCAAGAAAAAAAGAGCAATAGGCCCTACCCTAAACCAGAGCTAACTTTTCCTTAGTATCCCAACACTTCTCATACACACCCTCCAGACTCTTCAGTGATGATGGACATGGCGAAGTAACTGGCACGAAAAGAGCTCGTGTGCACTGGCTTAACCCACTTTGACGATCATCCAGAGTCATACAGAGCATGGATATCTGCCTTCTCCAATACCATTAAGATATGAGATGAGATAGCCTTTATTTGTCAGTTGCAGGTCTTTTGCCCAAAACCGAGATGACAGACCTTGCCGACCGTAAATACAATACAAACATCACATTGGGGAGACAGGTCAGGCCAGGTAACGAGGAAAAAAGCATCGAAATGTGCAACACAAAAGGATAATACAGGAATGCACAGGTATCAACACACCATAACACAATAAACATTGACAAGCAACATGGGAAAGGGTTCCAGTGTGTACATCTGATCTGGGACTGCTGTAATCTTCGACTGCGCCTCCAGCTGACCCGATGTCCACATCATGGGGGAGGTAAGCGTTGGAGGTGGCGTTGGATAGGGAGGGTGATGTGTCGGTGAGTGCTTATCAGTATCAGTATATATATACTGCGTGTCCATAGTTCAGCTGAAACAGTCTTCCAGCCAACCCAGGTGGCCTTGTAGGGAATGGGAAGGAACAGACTCAACACAGTCATTTCTGGATTCAGTTTCCACAGAAATTATACCCATCAAAATGTTTCGTTGTTTAAACATGATTTTTATGTATTTTAATCCAACCAGATTTTTTAGAACACTTTTTCTTTTTCTGACATTGTAATTTCAAGATGATTAAAGAGCCCAGAAAGATGAAAACAGCTTAAGGGTTTGGACCTTACTGCAAGTGAACAGCTGGATTTACTTTCAAAGTGGCTTGGGAAGGAATCTTCTGCATATGTCAAGCGCCTAACAGCAGTTCATATTGACAACTCAAAATGGTCTGGGACAGGCTCGATGAATGCTACGGTGCTCCAGAAGTCATCGAAAGTGCTCTCTTTAGGAAGTTGGACAGCTTTCCTAAAATAACAAACAAGGACAATTACAGGTTAAGGGATCCTGGAGATCTATTGATGGAATTACTTTCAGCAAAAGAGGATGGCTACTTGCCCGGCTTAGCTTACCTGGATACCGTGGCATCAAACCCATCGTGCAACAGTGACAAGCACATCACAGCTCTTCATCCTGGTCCACCACAACTGTCCACCAAGGCCTCAAGTCCCCCAACAGGTGACGGCGGGGAGCCGGAAAAAGAGGACACCATCCCAGAACCAGTTGCAAGCCCTCTGTGGCGATTTCGCCAGGTCAAAATGTTGTTCCAAGATATGTCTTGTTAAGGTTTACCCTGAAGAGTTCCCACAACAAGCCATCAAAATGTATGCTCGATGACCAGAGCAACAAGTCTCTAGCCAGGTCAGAGTTCTTCAACTTATTCGGAATCGAAGTTGGCTCATACCCCTACATCCTGAAAACTTGTGCTGGCTTAGCCGCAACCTCCGGCAGGAGAGCAAATGGCTATCAAATCGAAGCAGTAAAATGGTAAATGGCCTGTATTTATATAGCGCTTTACTAGTTCCTAAGGACCCCAAAGCGCTTTACATATCCAGTCATCCACCCATTCACACACTGGTGATGGCAAGCTACATTGTAGCCACAGCCACCCTGGGGTGCACTGACAGAGGTGAGGCTGCCGGACACTGGCGCCACCAGGCCCTCTGACCACCACCAGTAGGCAATGGGTGAAGTGTCTTGCCCAAGGACACAACGACTGAGACTGTCTAAGCCGGGGCTCGAACCGGCAACCTTCCAATTACAAGGCGAACTCCCAACTCTTGAGCCACGATCGCCCTTGATCGAAGGAGTAAATGGTGAAGTTAGCCTTGCGCTACCAACACTGATCGAATGTGACGACTTACCAGTAAATCGTGATGCAATACCGACACCTGAAGCTGCCCTCCATCACCTGCACCTCAAGAACCTTGCTAGCAAAATCCTGCCTCTTGATAATGATGCCAAGATCCTGCTTTTGCTTGGGAGAGAAATTCTCCAGGTTCACAAGGTGAGGCAGCAGATCAACGGTCCTGGTGATGCACCCTTCGCTCAAAGGCTTGACCTTGGATGGGTCTTAGTAGGTGATGTGTGTTTGGGAAAGGTTCATAAGCCCATTGTCCACTGTTATAAAATGAACATACTGGAAGACGGAAGACCATCATTGTTCAGACCTTGTACGAGCCACATCCATCTCAAGCAAATGGTCAACTCCAGTCAAGTCAAGGGACTCTCACACAGTTGCCGTAGCACTGCAATGGACGATGACTCACTCGGCAACACAGTCTTTGCAAGAACAGCGGATGATGACAAGCGGGCCTTCTCCATAGAGGACGAACAGTTTCTGCAGATAATGGGTGATGAGGTTTTTCAGGACGAGTCAAATAGTTGGGTGGCTCCTCTTCCCTTCAGGCCCCCCAGACCACCTTTGCCCAACAATCGTGAGCAAGCACGACTCAAGCGCACAATGCAATGGCATCTCGCTGAACAACGTGCTACTCAACGGACCAGACTTGAATAACAGTCTAATGGAAGTCCTTATTCGTTTCAGGAGAGAGTGAGTAGCAATCATGGCTGACATCGAACAGATGTTTCATTGTTTTGTCGTGAGAGAAGACCACCAAGACTACTTACGCTTTCTGTGGTATAGAGATAATGATCCCAGCAAAGACATTGTTGAATACAGGATGAGGGTTCATGTATTCGGCAACATACCTTCTCCAGCTGTGGCAATATACTGTCTCAGAAGAGCTGCAAAGGAAGGAGAACAGCAGTACGGGTCAGACACCAGACATTTTGTGGAATGCGAGTTCTATGTAGACGATGGTCTTGTTCCCACATCCACAGAGGAGGAGGCAATTTCTCTGCTACAGAGAACCCAAGCATCTCTCTCTGAGTCAAACCTGAGACTGCACAAGATCACGTCCAACAGCGTTGACGTCTTGAAAGCCTTCCCTGCAGGAGATCATGCTAAGGGCATTAAAGATCTTTACTTGGATGGAAGCGCAGTACCCACACAGCGAAGCCTTGGATTGAGTTGAGATGTTAAAAGGGACACATTCACCTTCCAAGTGTCAGTCAGTGACAAGCCATTCACATGACGTGGGATTCTCTCCACCATAAACAGTCTTTTTGACCCTCTCGGCTTCGTCACTCCTGTGGCTGTTCAAGGCAAGTCGTTGCTGAGAGAGTTGAGCTTAGATGGAACCAATGCCAGTCGTAGAGAGATATGCATCTTTTCAGACGCTTCAACCAAAGTGATTGGTGCGGTGGCGTACCTCAAGACAACAGATGCAAATGACCAGGTTCATGTGGGTTTGAACCTGGGCGACCGTGGCTCAGGGGGTTGGGAAGTGCATCTGTAACCGGAAGGTCGCCGGTTCGATCCCCAGGCTCTCTGTCCTGGTCGTTGTGTTCTTGGACAAGCCTACTGGTGTTGGCCAGAGGGGCTGATGGTGCAATATGGCAGCCTCGTGTCTGTCAATCTGCCCCAGGTGTGGCTACAACCGTAGCTTTCCTCCACCAGTGTGTGAATGCGAGAGTGAATGAACAGTGCCATTGTAAAGCACTTTGGATGACTTGAAAAGCGCTATATATATCCAATCCATTATTATTACCATACCAAGACTGGAGCTGTGTGCGACAGTGCTAGCCATAGAAATTGCTGAGTTTATCGTTCAAGAGATCGATATCCAAATTGATGCGATCACCTTCTGCTGTGACAGTAAAGTGGTGCTGGGCTACATTCATAATCAGTCCAAATGTTTCTATGTGTACGTCCACAACAGGGTTCAGAGAATCCACCAGTCCACACAACCGAATCAGTGTAGGTATTGTTGAAATCTCCCAATTCTTTGAATCTTTGGGCTGGAGGAAGGACAATACTCGGTGTATTTATGCTCAATCAACAATCATTTATTTCCATACAATTCAACACTTAAGAGCATGCCCGTCTATCTCTATGTGGCTCCAAATTCCCTCTTTATTTAATTTCACACTCGTCAGGGGACAGGCACACAAAAATTTCAAACCACTGAAACGAGGAATTCAACCTTTTTTTATATTTCTTTACTAATCTAGACTCAACCTTTGTTCGCAAAATGTGTCTTGTTCTAGTCCGGAATAAATGTGAACCCGTGGTTACACGGTCGTTCCAGTGTTTTTCCATAGCTAAGCGGGAGTCCTCGGTTCCCAAGTCGCCACCTCGGCACTTAACCTGCCTGCACGTCTACAGACAGGGGGGTTGCCAAACCATGAACAAAATTAGTTTCCACAGGTACACTAGGCATCAACCTTTGATCCTAAAATGTGTCTTTGCTCTAATGTCCTCCTATTCAAACACATCAACCGTCACTGTCACTGTGTTCACGCTTCACACTCACAAAAAACACACTCAGAGCGCGCCTCACTCACACTCAAAACAACACCTAGAGCGCGCTTTACACACAAGACAGCACCCAGAGCGCGCTTCGCAGCTTCGCACACACTCACTCAGAGCGCGCCTTCACACACACACACACACAACACTTTTCCTCAGCGGGAATTTTACACAGAAACCTCTGAGCTCAACTGTTAGATCTTCTTAAAGCACACTGCACCATAGACCAAAATACCCCTTTCTCTGCACTTATGACCACCACAACGGGGCAAAGTCGCATCATAAAAGTGATGCTTGCATCCCCGAAGTTATACCTGACATCATAAACCAGGTTTTGCTCTATGTACTTCTTGGCAAGTAAAATTTTACTTTGTTTTATGACCGCAGCCCTTAAAACTCGACTGACGCCACAAACCACCGTCAAACCTCTATCCAATGTACTAAAACTAGCACCAACCACTACTGCACTTCACGGCCGCACCACCGGAACACGGCCGTATCATAAACCAAACCTACGGACGTGTTTCGCTCTCGCGTTGCCAGCGTTCAACTGCACCGTGAGCCAGCATCTGCTTTTCCTTAAATCAACTTCTATTTCATAGCCGGCAAGAGCCAGGACGTAACCGACACCATACACAAACTTCAAACCTCGACTTCAATGTACTGAACTAATGGCCGCGTCTTCAGAAGAAATTCTAATGTATTATTGCTACAGAAGCCAGTATTAGACAAAATTAAATGTGGAAGGTAAAGTGGCTGCAACTAGTCCAACGTAGTATGTTATTAGTATCTCGGTAGAAGCAGTTTACTGCAACTAGTCCAATGTAGTATGCTATTAGTATCTCGGTAGAAGCAGTTTACTGCAACTAGTCCAACGTAGTATGTTATTAGTATCTCGGTAGAAGAAGTTTATTTAACACACTGGAATTCAGCCTCAACTTATGTTGTTAGTATCTTGCGCCAAAAACCAGACACCGACAAATTTACTGTGAAAATACGTGTAACTCAGTGAACAGATTAATTTGGAAAGCCCAATATGCACATTTGGTATTTATAATACAACAGGCTGTGCTTACCTTTCTGTTTTAGGCCGGCCTTCTGTTCACCTTGCCCCACGATCTCACCAAAGGCCAAATCTACACCTCCTCAGCACACCAAGTATCCGGGTCACACTGCACCAAGTTGTTGAAATCTCCCAATTCTTTGAATCTTTGGGCTGGAGGAAGGACAATACTCGGTGTATCAATGCTCAATCAACAATCATTTATTTCCATACAATTCAACACTTAAGAGCATAAGGACCATCATGATGGGGAGACATGCCTGAAGAGGGTCACAGCAAGTCTCAAAATGGTGACGGGTTACACAGCCTTTTATAGCTCCTAGCGGCCCCCATCTAGTCGTAAAAGCCAAAACATCACATTCTTTCTCTGTTACAGCGCCTAAGTTATGACCTCGGCAGTTGTTTCTCTGCTTTCTGTAAGGTGGGGGTATGGAATGTGGTCTGTCTATCTCCCCTGTCTTAGACAAAGAGTCTCCTTCTCTTCATGATTCAACAATAGAACATGTCAAGAAAACAGTGTAACACATTCCCAGCAGATCAAGGATACAGAGTGATGCACCTTTATCTAATGAACTAATATGTGAATATGTTCTGTTAACTCAAAAGTATAATGAGAACTAAACTACATACAGATCACACACTCTATGTTAAAGGGTATAATATGATCTACAGCAGTATCATACTTCAACTACTTTGATTACATATATAAGGTAACATATGATAACAGAATAATATCACAGTATGTACCTACGGAGCATAACCCAGCTGACCATGCTTCTAGGTCCATTCAAGCCTCACAGCTCACCACAACCAACTGGTTCACGGGTCCAACATTTCTATACAAATCACAGCCAAGCAGCGAGCAACATGAGACCTTTGAGCTTATCAACCCAGACGCAGATGTTGAGATACGACCACAAGTTACCACCTGTGTTACAAGTCAAAAGGACAAGTCCCTGGGTTGTGAGAGATTCACGAAATTCTCTTTCTGGAAGTCTATACGGAGAGGAGTTGCAACACTCATCCATGTGGTTTGTTCTTTTAAGGCAAGCAGCCAAGGAACCAACGGGTGTAATGGTTGGCATTGGTGCCGTAAACCTCTCACAGCTGACGAGTTGTCCAAGGCAACTACAGTGATTCTTGTTGCTGTGCAACAACTTAACAACTTACTGTGAAATACTTACTAATTAAAAGGAGTTGGACGCTACATCCTGACTTCGCGCGTTATTTCAAGTGGAGTTAGGCTACTGCTGAATTGTGTAGCGTACACACACAAGGAGAGCAGGACAGTGGAGCACCCATATTAAATTAGGTTCTTTTGGATTCTTTAGGGCCAAGAAAGACACGGCTCAAAAGTGGTCCTTTTACTTTAAAAAATGATCTTTATTTTACATATCCAGATATGTAGACCTTAAGACAAAACACACAACCCCAGCACTGAAGCACAAACGAAAGCCTAGTTATTTATATACTTGCTCTCTACGTCATACCACACTTTAAGTTTCGATCAAGGCCTAGTTGGTTTCACTTTCTAGCTGCAAAAGCACGCTTCTGCAAAAGCATGCAGTTTCCTGTCAGCACTTTTTGGCACAGAGTGTACTCAGAGTTAGGCCTTTCTTATATATAGCAATATAATCAGCATATAAACATTTAGGATGATAAATTTAAACCTCAACATTTTGTTGTACACGTACAATGACAAGAAAGGGCTATTCTATTCTATCTCTTAGATAATGTTAAAGGGGATGCTAAAATGACTTTTACACTCTAGAAATGAACTAAATGCATTTTAAGTTACTTTTTAAATGTGGTTGCAGACAGATCACAGATTCAGAGTAGACCGTAAAAAAAGAAATCCTAAAAAAACAGTAATATTCCGGCAGCTGGGGCGCCAAAATAATACCATAAAATAACTTTCTCATAGAAATACGGTTTGTTGCCCTAATTTTACATGGGATTTTGCCTTTTTCAAGTGCTTTTAAACATTAAATTAGGAACATTTTAATGTGATTAAACAATGAAATTACCTATAAACAAGGTCAATGAATGCGGCAATATGAATAATAATACTTGTACAGAAATATGCAGTTAACAGTTGGTTTAAATAATAATGGTGTCAGGGTTGGCTGAGGAGAACCCAAATGCTAGACTTTTAGAATGGAGAAAGTGAGTTTATTTAACAGAACAGTGCCAACAGTCCACAGTGTGTGCTTTCCCAATTCCCCCTGTACCGTGATTCCTTTCCGTGATGCGTGGTTGTGCTTCGTCCTCCTTGGTGCCAGTGTTCAACTGTTTACTGCTCCCTCCACACGTTTCCGTAATCACCCTGGAAACAAGAGATGCCACAATGAGTACTGCCCCATCCACTGGCCGACTAAACACGTTAACTAGTGATGGCCCGCTTGAAGCTGACGCTCCGGAGCGTGTGTCGAAAAAAACAACACACTGGTTCAGAAGCACTGTGTCGAGGCTTGCTTTGTTTGGCAAAAGTCACGTGACCAGTGACGTCCGAAGCTTCATTACGCACGTAACTGCTTCGGTACCTGATTCAAACGGATATAAGGAAGTGAATTATCCAAGGGATTCGTGGAGTGTGTTGATGGTGACAGATAGCGACGAGGTGATCATTCCACTGACAGATATGGAGCCAGCGAGGAAGAGAGGACGTTCTGGCGTGTGGGAATATTTTGAGTTGATTTTGCTCAATTCATTTTATCTGCCGAAGTGAAAAACTTGAAATGTCCAAAATCATGTTTTCATAATGTAAATATCATTACAGCATATGACTTTAGGAACACTTCCATGTGAATTAAAGCTAATGAAGACTACAAAAATGTATTTGACACTATACATACATTACATTGCTACAGTTTAGAAAATCATTTTGTTTATTGTTTTTAGGTGATAGTCTGCAGGACCCAGGAATACCTGCATATCTACCAGCTTGCAGTGTGGTTCCTGCACTCCACAGCCTCTTCTGTTCCATGCAAGTGGATTTTCTCCAGGGCAGGAGAAACTATTTCTAAGAAAGGAAACAGACTCAGCCAGCGCACAGTAACACTAATCCTCTTTTTAACTGTAAATAACAAAAGGGCTACCTGACATAGATCATGTTTTTACTTTGCAAGTTCTTGATTAGGGGTGGGTTTTGATTATCGCCTTTCTGATTACAATCCATGCTAAATTGAATAAAGTGATATTGATTCATTAAAACCCCGTGTCGATTTGTAAATTAACGTTATTATGCCTGAAATGCCAGCATCTCAGGTTAAACCTCACAACATGTCGTCAAACACCATGCAGCTAAAACAGTAACTGGGAGCAGGTTTACGAATTCTGCATACAAACGTAAACACAGAGCGCGGACCCGACGCGTCAGAATCAGATTTTGGTGTGTCGTCGGGTCCGCGCTGTGTTTGCCTCTTTTTTTTTCGCTGGCTTCTGCAGCTGCAGGTTTCATAACTCTCTGTTTACATCTCTAATTAAGTCTCACGTGTGTCAGCTTTCTTTTAATAGATACGAAATTATGGATATACAGTGGGGCAAAAAAGTATTTAGTCAGCCACCAATTGTGCAAGTTCCCCCACTTAAAATGATGACAGAGGTCAGTAATTTGCACCAGAGGTACACTTCAACTGTGAGAGACAGAATGTGAAAAAAAAATCCATGAATTCACATGGTAGGATTTGTAAAGAATTTATTCGTAAATCTGGGTGGAAAATAAGTATTTGGTCACCTCAAACATGGAAAATCTCTGGCTCTCACAGACCTGTAACGTCTTCTGCAAGACGCTTTTCTGTCCCCCACTCGTTAACTGTATGAATGGCACCTGTTTGAACTCATCATCTGTATAAAAGACACCTGTCCACAGCCTCAAACAGTCAGACTCCAAACTCCGCCATGGCCAAGACCAAAGAGCTTTCGAAGGACACCAGGAAAAGTATTGTAGACCTGCACCAGACTGGGAAGAGTGAATCTACAATAGGCAAGCAGCTTGGTGTGAAAAAATCAACTGTGGGAGCAATCATCAGAAAATGGAAGACATACAAGACCACTGATAATCTCCCTCGATCTGGGGCTCCACGCAAGATCTCATCCCGTGGGGTCAAAATGATCATGAGAACGGTGAGCAAAGATCCCAGAACCACACGGGGGGACCTGGTGAATGACCTGCAGAGAGCTGGGACCAAAGTAACAAAGGTCACCATCAGTAACACACTACAACGGCAGGGAATCAAATCCCGCAGTGCCAGACGTGTTCCGCTGCTGAAGCCAGTGCATGTCCAGGCCCGTCTGAAGTTTGCCAGAGAGCACATGGATGATACAGCAGAGGATTGGGAGAATGTCATGTGGTCAGATGAAACCAAAGTAGAACATTCTGGTATAAACTCAACTCGTCGTGTTTGGAGGAAGAAGAATACTGAGTTGCATCCCAAGAACACCATACCTACTGTGAAGCATGGGGGTGGAAACATCATGCTATGGGGCTGTTTTTCTGCCAAGGGGACCGGACGACTGATCCGTGTTAAGGACAGAATGAATGGGGCCATGTATCGTGAGATTTTGAGCCAAAACCTCCTTCCATCAGTGAGAACTTTGAAGATGAAACGAGGCTGGGTCTTCCAACATGACAGTGATCCAAAACACACCGCCCGGGCAACAAAGGAGTGGCTCCGTAAGAAGCATTTGAAAGTCCTGGAGTGGCCTAGCCAGTCTCCAGACCTCAACCCCATAGAAAATCTGTGGCGGGAGTTGAAAGTCCGTGTTGCTCGGCGACAGCCCCAAAACATCACTGCTCTCGAGAAGATCTGCATGGAGGAATGGGCCAAAATACCAGCTACTGTGTGTGCAAACCTGGTAAAGACCTATAGTAAACGTTTGACCTCTGTTATTGCCAACAAAGGTTATGTTACAAAGTATTGAGTTGTATTTTTGTTATTGACCAAATACTTATTTTCCACCCTGATTTACGAATAAATTCTTTACAAATCCTACCATGTGAATTCATGGATTTTTTTTTCACATTCTGTTTCTCACAGTTGAAGTGTACCTCTGGTGCAAATTACTGACCTCTGTCATCATTTTAGGTGGGGGAACTTGCACAATCGGTGGCTGACTAAATACTTTTTTGCCCCACTGTATACTGTTAAATGATCAGAATTGTAATATTTCTGACTGAGGCAAAACTTTCCAGATTCCAATCAAATTGAATCGGATCCTGTATCGAATCAAAAATGATTCTACAAATCAGTGACGATGCAGCCGTACTCAGCTTCCTAAGCATTTTCCCTTTCCAGTTCACAATCAATCCCACCCCTAGGTCAAAAATATGTATAGGACAATTGGCCTCATCTAATATTTTGTATGAACCTGTCCAGCTGTCCAGTGATTAAATGACAAGTAGATGGAGGCAGGACTTCACAGCAGGGGCATACTCCATAATGTGCTGTGCATTCTCATATGTATATTATATATATTGCTCACTTATTGTATTTACCAACATCAAGGAGTTATGAGCAAAGAAAGGCCACACCATAGTGCATGTTTAAATAGGGAAAGTTTATTGATCAAAATGTATTACGCAAATACGCATTACATTTTTTTCAGCCCCCCAATCGAGAAAACAAAACCAATTACATGTTCAAAGCAACGGAACGGTGGCCCAATATCAGAGAGAACTCCACTCTTGAGTGAGCAGTGATGATTGAGCAGTCCGTTTTATTTTGCAGATTCAAGCTGCTCTTCAAAATTTTCACCACCAGATGTCACCGGAGAGGACTGTGTTGAAAAGCTTCGAGTAATGAACCGTTTTTCAATACAAGCTTCAGTGCTTCGGAAAGCTTCATTTGGCCATCACTAACGTTAACCATTCCAACAAGAAAGTATTGAAAACACGAGCTCCGCACTAACTGTATTTCTAGTTTAACGATCCCACGCCGACTGCTGCTCCACTGCTCTCTTAAGTAGAGCCCCTTGATTAGGCAGATCAGCAACAGGTGAGTTATTATCACGGGTGTGGCTGGCTCCAAGGCAGGGACTCTCCAGACCTGGTGGGGCAGCAAAACTGACACAACAACACACAGGGAAACGAGGAACGAGGAGCAGATCACACCACAACCATAAACGATTAAGAAAGACAAATAAAACTCATAATATTCTCAAAAAAATACTCAAAAAAGAACACATGATCCCTGGGTCACAGAGCCAGGCCCATGACAAATGGATTGCATTCATATAGCGCTTTATGAGACCCTCAAAGCGCTTTAAAATTCCACTTTATAATTCTCCTCTGGCCATCACCAGTAGGTGTTAGGTGAAGTGTCTTGCCCAAGGACACAACGACCGAGAGTGTCCCAGCCGGGGATCGAACCGGCCACCTTCTGATTACAAGGCGAACTGCGAACTCTTGAGCCACGATCACCCTAAATAGCAATAATAATAATAATTATTTGATTTAAAAAAAATTTATAAGAATCATTTTATATATTTTTCCATAGCATTACATTTGAATTTAACAGTTCAATCTTTCAAATAACAGACAAATATTTGTGAAATTATGATGCATTTGTGAATGTATTTTAACATACAAATAATATGCATATGTACAGACAAATACATTTAGAAAAAAAGAAAGTTATGTTTTATTACATTTACAGTGATTTTACGTTAATTTACATTTGAAATTTAAAATCACAGTCTATTTATGTGAATTTGATGATATTCTGGAAGAACAGTACAAAACTGTAAAATACACAGTTAAATACTTTTATATTACAATTTTCTTTTACAGTGTAGTTAAGGCCTGGATCCAACTATTGATATGTGCTAGTTAGAATTATTACGCTCTTGATTTTCTCTGGCTGTCTCTTTTCTGCTCTGTCCTCCTAACACATCATCCTTCGTGGAACATTAAGATTCATATGTGGGTCACAGCCAGGAGGACAGAGGTGATGTAGAGACAAGGTAGAGGACTCTCTTACTTTTGTTAACAATAAATTAACATTTAACTCATTTGTAGGAATGCAATCACATTCAGCTGTTACATGTAGGTGGAACTAGACTCTTTGCATTTAGTTTCACATGGTTGTTTTGGAAATGACCTGATTATGGAGTTTGGTGTCAGAGAGTGTGCAGCAGACTGACAGGAGCAGCTGTGTGTGTGTGTGTGTGTGTGCGCATTCTTCCTTAAATAGACTTCCTTCCTTTTCTCAAGCTTGATGTCCGTCTCTCTGTCAGTGCCAGATAAACAGCCGCTTGTTTATGCCATGATTTTGCCAATAGGCATTGATCCTTCTGCTCTGCGTTGCTGAAACATGTCCAGATGTGAGGTAGGATATCAAAGTGTCTGTAATGGGTTTTTTCTTCAAGTATTGTGTCATTTCTCATTATTACACATAATCTATGGACATCTGTGGTTTGATTTCTTTGCATGTGAGGATTGGATGGGTTGTTACCAACATCAGGTGATAATTTCATGTCAGCAGCACCTTCAGAAATATATTTACTTAGAAAATTGGTGACACGTGCAATGCGATCTTGCCCACTGTGTGTGGATTTTAAATCTGTTTCTAACCTACAGGAGGCAAGAAATGCAACTGACTGGTCCCAGAGACGAGAGTGGACATTTAAGAAACTTCTGAACAGCAGAAAAACATCTGGACAGACACTGGAAAAACAGCTGTCTTCAACCTTGATCACATCTGTTGATCTGAGGCCTGTTAGGAAAAAAAGATACCTGAACATCACATCACAACATCTGTATTGTAGAAATTAATTTGAAACATTAGAACAACACCTAGACAAGAGGTTCTGGCCTCTGAACACAATCACATGTAATATCTGTCCCACAGCAGAGAAACATGTGGTTTCATCACCACACAGCTGGTTGAGTTTTTGAAAAATAATCAGCTGTGTTCTCTGAACTCTGTGAACAAGGAACGTGGGAGATGGGAGGAATAGTGTGTACAGAAGAGATGAAGGAGGAGAAGAGGAGGAGCGAAGGGAGGGAAGACAGTTTGACATCAGCAGACAGAATACGAAGATTCACCGTCAAACAGTTTGGATACAATGTTCTGAGCCTGGCTCGCCGAGGTCTGAAGGTATGACAGCAACACCTGCTTTTAGGTACAAATGGCCACTGCTGCCATCTCTGTGGTTTCAATTAATAATGTACAAGCACACATCCTGGTGTCTACACTTGTACATTCAGAGTTTAGCCCTATGAGATCCAAGATCCAAGTGTTATCTCAGATGCAGGTTGAAGCTCCATCATCAGCCTGCACTGTGATCAACACCTCTTTCATCCTTCTGGGAACGCAGTCAATTATTCAGATATGATCTGATCAGATATGACAGCATCTGGTTCCTCATGCCAGCCTTAATCAATCTTCACTTATTTAAACTCCTTTGTTTGCTTTCCAACTCTTGCTGCCTATGAGCAAGTGCAAATCCACTTAGGATTGTTTTCTTTGAATCACTGCAGAGATTTTAGTTTCAAATATGAAGCGCCTTGAGGTAACTTTTGCTGTGATTTGGCACTATATAAATAAAACTGAATTGAATTGAACTGAATACCACTGGTAACACAGAACCAATTGAAACCTCACCCACTAACTATAGTTTTGAATACTGCGCAACACGTGATGAGATCCCTGTTATATACACTCAGGTCAAAAGGTTTAGAAGTTTTTTTTTATTAGAAATTATACATTTTAATATCTCTTTGCACTCTGAACTGAAAGCATAGTACAAACAAGCAGTTGCAGTTAAAAAAGAAATCATGAACTTGTTACACCCCCACCTGGGGGGAACCCAGAGGCAACCAAAAAAAACCCTCAAAACGAATAACGGCCCCACTCCCTGCTCCCAAGGAAAGATCAACGCTGCCAAGGGTTTGTGGTTTTACAACAATCAAATATTTTATTAAAGGTAGCAAGCGTCAGGGTGGTCCCAATATATAGCCATCCCCATTCAGTCTTCAACCAACGGTCGCCTCCACCTTGAGCTTCCATTAGCACAAACAGCAGAGAGATGAGGGTATGGTACCACAGTGTGGTCCAACACTGCTTTTATGCAGACAGAGGGGGCTGTAAGTAATCCAGAACCACCTGTAGGAGTTAGTAGCACCAGCTTTCATCGCCTGATCAACCTCCATTACTGCAGAACAGCTTTAAACTGTTAACCCATGTTGTGTTCCCTGAAAAAGGCCTTTTTTTGGATAATTCTGAAATGCACGTTATTTTTCAGTTTTGGGTAATCTTACCTTTGTTTAACCTCTGAGAGTTCACCACTTACCTTTGTACAATTTCAGCTTTTCATTGGATTGAATGACTTGAACTGGACAAAAGTTCGGCTGTTCTAAAACTTTTGACTGGCAGTGTGTAAACATATTTTAACTGTAGATTTGTTTCATAAGACACTGACCCAAGTTTAAATATTTAACTTCTTTTTAACTTCTTCATCTGTCAAAATGAACACTGGCACATTTGTGAACAAGCATTAGATCAGTGCCAGCGTGACATTTATCAGTGACTTTTCACACAGTAATCACACCATGTGATGAAACGATGGGCATTTTCTCCTCACACAGTACAGCACAGTATGTTTTGGGCTCGTGTTAATAAATACTGATGACTTTAAAACAATGAAAATATGAGCTGGCTTCAACAGGAGAGGACATTTTGTTACGGTATGGAGGAGGACTCAAGCGCAGGACTCCGGTTCTGATGCTCACAAGAAGGGTTTATTTACAAGTCACCAGGTGTATATGCAAGAATGTGCGGGGGGGGGGGGGGGGGGTGTTATATTGTTATATACAGCGGAGTGGGGGGAGAAGGGGTCTCCAGGGAAGTCCAAGGGAAAGGACGCGTTCTTCAGAATATCCACTCACACGATCACAGGCTCACACTCCGACACTGCCACACGGGAATCACACGGGGGAAAAATCCAGGAAGCTCTGTGGACAGGGAGACAGGGTTAAGAACGACGCACGGAGGGAAACACTCTTAACTAAACTTGCTGTAGCTTGACTTCACTAACGCGTGGTAGAGATCGATCCAGCGACGAACAGCAGTCACCTCCTGGCTTAAATGCTGCTCCCCTTAATGAGACCCAGGTGTCTCATCTCCCGAGGGCATGAACCCACAGTGAGTTCCGCCCCGGCGAGAGAGAAGAGGAAGAGAGGGAGAGAAACAGAGAGGGCTGATCAGCGTGCAGCTGATTCGCCTGGCCGTGACACATTTAGGCCATATTATTGGTAACTGGTTGAAATATTAATTATTATTTTAAATGATTAAGCTGTTTTATCGAGCAACATTTAGGAGCATTCAAACATCAGGCTTTCCACATGTCAGCTGCATTTTCTGTCTTTTGTGATGTAAAAAAATTAAATATGTACACTAAAGAACAGTGCTGTGAGAACTTTTCCAGCTGTGTGGTGAATTCTGAGTGGAAAGCAGCAGCTTCCTTTTCTGTTTCACTCTACAGGAGGTTCCAGATGAACTGTGGGAGTTGTTGGAGTTGGACAAGCTGAATTTGTCTCTCAACAGCCTGACTGTTCTTCCTTCTCAGCTGGCTCTGCTGTCTAACCTGGTGGTCCTCAATCTGTGGGGTAACCAGGTAAACACACCTGATACCTGACATTCCTCCTCCACTGAACCATTTTAGTTTTAACATATGACATCGCAGGAGTTTGTCAGGATTCATTCAAAGACTGACTCCCACATGGTTACAGAATAATTCAAACGTTTGATGCTAAAATTTTTATAAACCAGATGTTTATTTTATGGTAGAACATATGAGGATGGAAATGAAAGCAAATACAAAGTTACACAAGAAAACACTCATGTAACACGACACACACATAGATATTTATCCCTCATGTTGATCAACAGTAACCCTTTATTGTACAAAAAAACTAAGGAAACACTCATGAACCCTGTTAAACCGTTTAATGCGGTGATTTTAAAAACAGCTCTTCCATGAAATTATATCATCTTATTAGAGAACAGGTGTTGCAGGGGAGAGGACAGACATACTATTCCACAAACACTAGATCCTACATTTCCCATGATGGACCATGAGAGTCTCTTGCTGAAGCCTGATAAACATCCAAGTCTTTTATTCAGTAATAGGAGGTGTTATCCAGGTGTTTTCACGAGCTCACCAGTGAGAGCATATTGATGTTCATGTGTTTAATTTAAAGTAAAAGTCATGTAATGTACCTATGAGTGAGGTACTGACCTCCTTCAATCCCTCCTTCTGCCTCCTCCTCCTGTGCAGCTGCTCAGTGTCCTGGATAAATAAAAGTTCTAATCCCCACTGAAATCTACCAGGATCCAGTTTCTGCCTCCACCCTCCTTCAACCTTCAGCAGCATAATGAGCCCTGAGTAGTGCCAGCATGCATGGCAGGCTGTTTCTGTCATATGCTGTTAGCCTTGCTTAACCTGTGAGCTAAACCTGTTTGTGAAATGTTTTGTAAACAGGAAATTTTCAGCCCTCAACACTTGATAAAGTCTCTTATTCAGAGTTTTATTTTCCCTGTGTCACGGTCTGCGAGGGCAGACCGTGAGGAGGGTGTTTGGAGGACCCAGGTGCGGACACAGACGAAGGAGGCAAAACGTTTACTGAACTTAAAGTGAGCCTTTATTAGGGCCGGTAAACAGTAAAGCAAAAAGAACCAAACATAAACTATGGCAATGACCTAAACAAAGGGCCTAAACTGGGAAACAACTAAAGACTAAGAAAAACTAAGACTGACTTGGACTGTAACTAAGAGGTACGCACATGACATGAAAAAGCAAAAGACAGTCTTCTGGACTGGTACATGAAAGGCTATGAGAACATGACAGGAGCAGATTACTATGAACATGACCAGAAGAGAGACTGAAAAACTATGACTCATGACGTGTAGCTAGAATGACAGGAATGTTAACAGACAACACGACACTGACACGAAGACACACTGGGCTTAAAAACACTGAGGAAGTCATCAAGGAATTAGAGACAGAAGGGGAACACAGCTGGGAGGAATAAGACCTAATGAGACAGGGGGAACAAAGCTAGAAACACTGACATAAGACAGGAACATGAACCTTCAGAGTAAAACAGGAAACAAGACACCACTAAACAAAGACGCAGACACGACACTGAGAGACAGACTAGACACTGAACTAAACCTGCAATAAGCATGAGAACACAAAACCTACGGACTAATCCCTAAACAAGAATAACTGAAACATAGAGTCATAATCATCATTATCATCATAATAAGAAAAGAATCCAAAATGCAAAAACACACCAAAACATAACAACTCAAAATACTGGGTCAAACTGACCCAGAACCGTGACACCCTGTGTCTATAATTATTCTATATTTCAATCTGGATTTCAGGGCACTTTGTGAAGAGTTTAATTCTAACATCTTTCACTTTATTTCCTGGAATGGCTTCTCTTATATCTGTTTCCTTATATTTATGGTAAGATGCTTGTTCCTGGTGTTATTTGTGTGTTGTGTGTGTGCAGCTGAGCAATTTGCCACCAGAGATCGGTCAGCTGAGGAAACTCCGAGTTTTATTTGCCTACAGAAACAGACTTAAAGAGGTTCCTGAAGAGCTGGGCGCCTGCACACAGCTGGAGGTACTGCTGAAAATTCTTCAGCTTCTCACTTTAGTGCTACTGACATTGCTACTGTGATCACTGCTCCTGAAAACAGCTCTTTAAAATGTTGTGCAGGTTTTATTTTAGCAGGTAAATATGCTTGACGTTTTCATGCATGCTCATTCATCCAGGTAAATAAATCTCCAAAAGTTGATTCTGTTCATCTGGACGAAGCGTTTTCAGTGGGAGAAACGTTTCGTCACTTGATGCACTTTATGCACTAAGATGCACTTGTGGGGTGTGGTTTCTGTTCAGCAACTGGAGGAAAGGTTGGCCACATTTATAGTGTGGCTGATACAAAAAGCTCCTCATGTTTTGCTCTGGTTGCTACAGTTGTCTGTAGTTTTCTTTGTTGCCTGCAAATACTCAGTAGTGCATAATTTTCAACCAGAAATGGGGAACGTTTGCCTTCAAAATAAAAGTTGTTTGTCAGAACTGCAGCCACTATATTTAAAAAAGGGGTAACTTTTACTTAGAAGGGGACCCTATTTTCCATTTTGTGTCTGTTCCACGATTGGTTGAAGAATACCTGGACAGTATTTGCGGACAAGTCTCTCATTTCCATTTAAATTGTGGGTATTATGCAGATATTTTTGCCAAACATGTGGGGAATACTCATTTTCCCTCACAACAGATGATTGCCATAGAATAGTTTCTAGGTCTGTGTGACTTGGGTCTCATTCACTTGATCCTGGATTGTCACACATCCAAAATGACGGAGAAGCGGTTTGTAGATGCATACACAGGGGACACATCATCAGTGATGTTTCCTGAGGTCATGAAGTGAGGACCCATCCTTTTGATCCAAATCTACCTGCAGGCTCTTTCTGCGGCTTCAGTGGCAGAAGTGATGGCCTACCACTTTGTTTGTTCTCAAGCTGCTCCACTGGCACTGATTTACATGTTCTTGGTACTTTAGAGAGGTCTATAGTGTCTTGCTAGGGTCTTGCTAATGACCTACCAATTTTATTGAGGTGCGTTGCAGCAGGGACACGTGGAAAAGTTTCAGGATACTGGCTCTCGAGGACTGGAGTTCATCCCCTATGGTCAAGAGTTTAACTGAGGCTTCTCTCCAGCCCTAACAAAGGAGATTTTCCTTTGGCTTCAGATCTGCACTGAAAATGCATTTACCACACACTTCAGCAACTGGTCCTGGCATTGGCCGGAGGCAGTGGCCCTCCTAAAAGGCTTTTTAGGATATTCTCCTTTGGGCATAGAAGACATGTTGGTGCTCACTCTTGTCACAGATGTGCAGATTTGCTGGACTGGGTAGCACATCATATGCAGCTTGGCACATGAAATGAATGTGCTGAAGTGCCAGCTATCATCTCAGCTTCTTGCTCTTTCTCATTTTGTCCATGCCACTCTGCTCCTGCATGCTTACCATCCTGCTGGTCCTGAACTCCTCCTGACCTAGATGGTTTCGTCCTTAATAAGGAAGAAAGGAAATTAAAAACAAAACAAACCCAATATGTCCGAAACCATGGCATAAACAGAAACAATGCCACTGAATACAAAAGAATAAAGAGACCTTTAGGAAACAACAGAACAGATGATTGTCAGTTAAAGGTCCTTAACTATCATACACTATACACTATATTTTCCAGCAAGTCTTTTCCCTTAAAATAGCACAAAGTTTGCTTTGCTTTTGATTTGGAGCTAAACAGTGCAACACAAGATTTTGGATACACCTAAAAATAAGACAACGGTATTTTTGATCCACTTATTCTGAGGTTTACTGGATTTGCAGTGGAAAACAGGAGTAATATATGTGGTTATCTAAACCACCTGTTCTAGGTGCTGAGTTTAGCCAACAACCAGCTGTCATCGCTGCCGGCTTCTCTCTCTAATCTGACCCAATTGAGGAAGCTCAACCTCAGTCACAACCTCATCACTCACATCCCGGGCTGTGTCTACAACATGAAGGCTCTGGTATGTTCATGTGGGGCTAATATCACAAATTCGAAATACTGTGTATGTTTACGTGTGCTAAACTCTGGAATAAGTAGTCTGGTTATTCAGTACAACTACCTGTAGAAGATTCAGAGAGGATTAGCTAATATGTTTAAAATCCCCAGATGTTCCTTCACTTGGCCTTTAACCGTCTAGAGAACCTGGCAGAGAACATTCAGGCTCTGGTGGAGCTCAGAATTCTCATTGTGGAGGGAAACAGCATCCACTCATTGCCCAAGGCCCTCTGCTGCCTCACCAGGTAACCACATCACCAGGTAACCAAATCCACGTAACTCCGCCCCACTGGAGTGGCGTGTGTGTATCACATTTGTATTTGATTTGATTTCAGGTTGGAGTTACTGAATCTCGACTTTAACGACATCAAGGATGTTCCACAGGTAAACAGCTCCACTGGTGAAGGATGATGATGATGATGACACTAATCATTTTGATAGTAATGGTCATCGATATCTTCAGAGATGATGGTGATTATGATATTGATGACAACTGGTGCCCTGGCATCTCCAGTACAGGGCTCCAATCCAGGCTTCACATTAAAGCTTTGTGATCAGCCTGCCTGTCTTTAAACCTGCTAACAGATGCTAACAGAAATTATCAATGAAAATTAGTTCAACACTTTCACCATTAATTTATTCTAACTCTAGTTTATTTCACCCTGCCCTGTGCGCATTACCCTAGAACTGTATGAAGCATGGCTACGTGAAAGGTGAGCTCACAGGCAGTCTTTCTCAGAAAAAGGAAAAAGACTCTCTGCATGTTGTGTCAACTTTTTGGTCCACTCTACTTCAACAGCAAAAGCTTTCAAGCGTGTCTCTATTAGAGATGGGCCGATCCGATATTACATCGGTATCCGTCCGATATTACGTATTGGTATCGGTCCGATACTGACCTAAATTACTGGATCGGATATTGGAGAGAAACAAAAAATGTAATCTGAACCATTAAATATCAAAAAAGCACCTCACAAAACTTGCGACATGCCGTAACTCAGCTCATAACCATAGCACGTCGGAGCAGTATGCGTAACGTGATAGAGCAGCTGTGGCGTGTGAGACCTGTCAGTGGTCTGGTTGAGTATTTGGAGTCTCGCTACCAAACATGTAAACAAACATGTAAAGCATTCCCACCTTAAGCTTATCAACCGATATATGGAGCGACTGCCTCTCATTCTCTCTCGCTCTCCTGCTGCTACTTCAATCATGAAACTGATCAATGATCAGCTGATCGGCTTTTCTGTCGAGTCCGTCTCTCTTCTTTGTTTTTGGCCCACTTTGCACCAGAAAGAGGAAACCAGCATTTGAACAACAGCAGCACGTTTAAGCTTGATAAGCTGTTGATAGAATTTATTTAATATTACTTTCTCCACCAGGATCTTTTTCTACGTAGATGACAGCTGGTAACTGTGCAGGGGCGGGTCTAGCAAGGTTTAGCCAGATGAATAGGTAGGGCATTAACAGGGAAAGGGGGGCACAAAGACATACTTTCCTTTCTTATTCTCATTTAAAATGTCTAGCTTTTATTAAATAATTATCTGACTCTTACACCCAAAGTTTTAATCTGATGTAAAATGAATAGAAGTCCATTACTGTATATAGTAACTGTTAAGTCTAATATACCCTATTAAGCTATAGTACTTTTTCCTTTGGGAAGGTACCATCTGTGCAGTCTGCAATTCTGTTGAAGAAAGATGTTGAATCTATTTAATTATTGTAGAAAAATAATTGATTTCTGTGCATTTTTTTTTTTTTACACGTGCATTAAATTAAAGTTGATTACATCAATTAAGCATCACGAGGCTGAGGGTGGGGGGTAGTTCCCTATATTTTTTTGCTAGGAGTTTTCAACCCTATTAGTTAGGTTGTTTAATATTTCTGCTAAGTACTCTTTAAAATACCAGAATAGGGAGGATGGTGCAGGTTTAAGTTTATTGAGTTGATCAGTGTTGCTGGACTATGAAATATTTTGGGTGCAGTGTATTTTTTGCATACAGGTATAACAGAATGGCTTTAGTGTTTTGTTTTTTAAACTTGAGTATTGTCAGGGTTTCTGGGTCGTTGACTCAGTATTTTCAGTTCATGCCCACTGTTTATCCTCTGTACGTTCCACTTCCTGTTTTGTGTTACGTTACTCTGTGTGCATTATGTTCTAGTTCTTATTCCATGCATCGTTAGTTCAGTTGTGTTCAGCTGCTCACTCACCTGTCACCTATCAGTCATTGTTCAGCCAGTGTATTTAAGTCCTCAGTTCTCTCCGGGTCGGCGTTGTGTCATTAATGTTGTCACTGCTGTCTATGCACCTTGTTTGCCTTCCAAGTCCAGATCAGCCAGCCAGCCATCTCCTGTTTTTGTCATTCCTCCCTCACAATAAACACCCTGCATCTTCACCGTGACTCCTGCATTTGAGTCCTTCTCTCCACATCCACTCAGCAACCCCTAACAAGTATGAACTTATACAAAATGCAGCAAGATATTAAAAAAACAGTTTTATTGATTAAAAAAAACACTATATTGGATTCATATCAGTATCGGAAGATATCCAAATTTATGATATCGGTATCGGACATAAAAAAGTGGTATCATGCCATCTCTAGTCTGTATACATATCCGCATTCACACAACAGCATTTCTCACGCTAACGCTTAATTCTCACATGTATTTCAAGTTCAATGCCATGAAAAACGTATTTGCTCCGTTCTTTATTTCCCCACCTTTTTAAGGACACACTGACGTGTTTATTTAAACAAATGTTAATATTAGACAAAGGTAACCTGAATAAATGCAAGATGCAGATTTTTAAATGGACGTATTCATGGCACCGCTAACACTGCGCAGCTATTTCTTTCCAATATTAAACCTGGACCCTAACACCATGTAAAGGGTTAGGTATAATGAAGCATAAGATGTATGTCTATCTGTCTCTACATAACCTTCAGTCTCTTTCACAATTCTGTGATAATATTACTAATAATGGTGATAGTGGTGCTGGAAGCATGGTGATGACTTCGATGATACTGATGATGATAATGATAATAGTGATGACTTTATTGGTGATAAACACAATGGTTACTTTCAGGAGATGCACCAGCTGTCCCGGCTGGAGAAGCTTGCTTGCCATCCTCTGGATAAAGGACTTCACATTGTCCACAACCCGCTGCTAAAACCAGTGAAGGAGGTGCTGGAGGGCGGGCTCGGTGCACTTTTTAACTACCTGAGAGCAGGGTAGCTTGTAACAACATAAGAAATGGATTTAGAACTTTTTCAATACATTTTAACTACTTAAAG
The DNA here is from genome assembly GCF_965226115.1 of Aulonocara stuartgranti. Lineage (NCBI taxonomy): Eukaryota > Metazoa > Chordata > Actinopteri > Cichliformes > Cichlidae > Aulonocara > Aulonocara stuartgranti. Next base: position 36,660,229 of record NC_138960.1, read on the forward strand.
TGTTGAATAGGGAGCAGGAGTTTTTAAACTACATTAGAGCTGCAGAATGGACTTATAGCCACCCCAGTGATTTGTGCGAGGCGGGGCTTTTGTTGTTCTTAAACAACCTGTGGGCTTGGAACAGGGGCAGGTGACTGAGATGACTGAGCATGTGTCCAAATGGATGTATGTAGACTAGTAAAATTTTTCTTAAAGAGAAGTAACTTTGAATCCCTGAAGAGGTTCACACATGACTGCCAGCACTGATAAGTGGACTGGACAGTATGGTCCAGCACCTATTAACCCTCCGACCAGTTTCCCCAGGAAACAGGCTCAGCCCAGTCAGTCCTCATGTTCTGATCTTACATCATCAAACAAGATCCAGATGAATACGATCAGCTAGTGGTTCTTATCCCTGTGCTTAGGACTCATTCACTGACACTTCCTGTCATATTTCTGCTCATCTGAATTTATTGAACTGGATATTTCTTTTAACTGTATTGATTATGCAGAACTTGGCACTGCATTTACCCCTTTTATAGCTCTTCCAAAGACCTTTAGATAATACTGACATCATATGTTAACCCTCTGCTCAGGTTCTAACTAGTCTCCTTACTCAGTGAGATAGAGTTCAACTGTCACAGTTGACCAATATATGGACTGGTTATATTTAAGTAAATCTATACCTGCATAACCACATATGCATGTGACATTTCTACAAGTTCAGAAAAACAAAGTAGAAGATTGTTTTAGTTTCTTGTTATCTCACATTTCTACTATGGAGGACCACAAGAGCCGCGCGCATCGAAATAAAGAATTCTGTGCTTAAATAATGAATTGTAGAACAAAATCTGCATTTGTAAATTCATTTTTGAATTCCAATTTAATAAACTGATTTTTAAAATGCTTTTTAAGTCTTCATTTCAAAAACATTTTCAAATTCCACTTTGATAAACTTCATTTCAAAAATCTTTTTCGAATTGCACTTTAATAAACTGCATTTCAAAATCCATTTCCCTGTTCGCTCAGGGATTAACATGTGGATTAGCAGTTGGATTAACAACTTCATTTTAAAAATCCTGCTGCTATTCAAATTAGCCACACTGTGGGATGTAAGGAACTCTGATTGGTTGGACAGATGTTGGCTGCCTGCCAGCCTGGATTTTTCTAGCTCATAGCTTTGCCCTGCTGAGAAGCCTGTGTGCTTGTACAAAGGCCGTTCAGCCTCGGGATTTACATTCGGCTCGACACGGATATGTGAAGGATGAAGGGACCCTGCAGCGAAACAGAGAGCCCAACCTCTGACTGAGTGCCTGTTTAGGCAGTCTGACCACCTGTGAAGGTAACGTGCTAACATGGCTAACGCTAGCATCACCGCATGTAGCCCCGTTATTTTAAGGTCATTTTAGCTTATGAAAATTTTACGTCGCAGCTGTACGAGCTAGCTACGTGTTTTGTAAGCTGCTGTGCTCTTCACAAATAAAGCTGGAAGCAGGTCAGACTATTAGAACCAGCACTGAGCCCTGTTACATTCATACAGTGTTAGAGCAACGGCTGCAGCCTACAGCCTTTAAACTAGGATTAAAATGCTGACAGTAAACTCGTCAGTCCAGATGTTACCACATTATTTTGTGATACTTAAGAGTTAAAACAACTGAGACAGGCTGATTAAAATAACAGCTGTCAGTTCTCTCATTCAATATATCAAGACTGGAGATCACACTACTGATTTCAGTTCATTTAATATGTGAGTGCACAGATTAATTCTCAACTGGACATAAATGATGATCAAAGGTTGTATATATGATGAGTTCATCCAATCCCAGCCTCTAAACACAGTGCGCTGAATCTTAGCTTTGAATGTCCAGTATATTCTAATCAGTGAAATGTAAGCATTCACTGAACCTACAGTATCTCAAATCACTTTTATTGTCACATCACATGTGCAGGTACATTGGTACAGCACATGCGAGTGAAATTCTTGTGTGCGAGCTTCACAAGCAACAGAGTTGTGCAAAATACAATAACATTAACAGGCAAAATATACGAATGGCTAAATCTGAAACTAATAAATATATGTACAATATATAATAGTATATGCAAAAAAAAATTTCTGGATGTGTATACTAAATGTTTTTCTACGTGTGTGTGTGTGTGTGTGTGTGTGTGTGTGTGTGTGTGTGTGTGTGTGTGTATACACATATTTTACAAATTAAATAGAGTCAACAATAAATAAAATAAAATTAAATATACAGAGTGAGACATGTGCAAAACAGTGGCATTACTGTACAGTATGGAGTGCATAATGTTGAAGTTCCAGTAGTGAAGCTGAGGTGTCTATGACGTGTTCAGCAGTCTGATGGCCTGGTGGAAGAAGCTGTCTCTCAGTCTGCTGGTACGGGACCGGATGCTGCAGAACCTCCTTCCTGATGGAAGCAGTCTGAACAGTTTATGGCTGGGGTGACTGGAGTCCTTGATGATCCTCCCCGCTTTCCTCAGGCACCGCTTCCTGTAGATGTCTTGGAGGGAGGGAAGCTCACCTCCAATTATCAGAGCACTGCACTACTCGCTGGAGAGCTTTGCGGTTGTAGGCGGTGCTGTTGCCGTACCAGGTGGTGATGCATCCAGTGAGGATGCTCTCAATGGCACAGTGATAGAAGGTCCTGAGGATGCGGGGGTTCATGCCGAATCTTTTCAGTCTCCTGAGAAAGAAGAGGCGCTGCTGCGCCTTCTTCACTGTTTTGTTTGTGTGTACTGACCACGTAAGATCCTCAGCCAGATGTACACCAAGGAACCGGAAGCTGCTCACTCTCTCCACAGCAGCGCCGTTGATGGTGATGGGGGTGTGTACTTCTCTGCACCTCCGGAAGTCCACTATCAACTCCTTTGTCTTTGCGACGTTGAGGGTGAGATGGTTGTCTTGACACCAGTGGGTCAGGGCGCTGACCTCCTCCCTGTAAGCCGTCTCATCACCGTTGGTGATAAGACCCACCACTGTAGTGTCGTCCGCAAACTTCACAATGATGTTGGAGTTGTTAGTGGCTAGTCATAGGTGTAGAGTGAGTACAGGAGAGGGCTCAGTACACATCCCTGTGGAGCACCAGTGTTCAGTGTGACGGGGGATGAGGTGATGCTGCCCAGTCTGACCACCTGGCGTCTGTCAGACAGGAAGCTAAGGATCCAGCTGCAGAGGGAGCTGCTCAGTCCTAGATCCTGCAGTTTCCTGTCCAGCTTTGAGGGAACGATGGTATTGAATGCTGAGCTGTAATCTACAAACAGCATCCTCACATACGTGTCTCTCTTCTCCAGGTGTGACAGGGCAGTGTGTAGTGTCAGGGCTATGGCATCATCAGTGGACCTGTTGTGGCGGTATGCGAACTGTAGAGGGCCCAGTGAGTCGGGTAGTGCAGAGCAGATGAAGTCCCTGACCAGCTTCTCGAAGCATTTGCTTACGATGGGGGTCAGGGCTACAGGTTGCCAGTCGTTCAATGAGGAGATAGTGGAGGATTTGGGTACAGGGACGACGGTGGCCATTTTGAAGCAGGCTGGGACTACAGACAGAGAGAGGGAAAGGTTGAAGATGTGTGTGAACACTCCAGCCAGCTGAGCCTGAGGACTTGAGGACGTGGCCGGGAATCCCGTCCGGACCAGTAGCTTTGCGTGCGTTCACCTTCCTGGAGCACTTCCGCACATCCTCCTCAGACACAGTGTGCGCACTGACGTCATCCGCGGTGCGCACACTGTCCGGTCTCATGGTGTTCGCTGTGTCGAATCTAGCGTAGAATACGTTTAGATCCTCACACAGAGAGGCCGTGGTCTGCGGTGTGCTGGTTTTCCCTCTAAAGTCTGTGATCGTGTTTAGTCCCTGCCACATACTCCGAGGGTTGTCAAACTGTTGCTCCACCCTGTCCCTGTACTCACGTTTGGCTGCTTTGATCCCTAACCCTAACCCTAACCCTTCTCTGTATGCTCTGTGATTATAAAGGCCTTAAATTCTGTGATATATACTGTAAATGATTTTCACACAGGTCTTAAAGTACTTAAATCACTGCTGATAGTCTGGTTGTTTATATTTTCACGTTTTTGTGTCTGTAGAGCTGTTTGATGACGGTTTGGACTCCTCCACTCTCTTGAAGGCTTTCCTTACTTCATGCTCGGAGATGACGAGCACGTTTCCGGTGTTGGCAGTATCTTCCTGTCTGCAGCCGTTAGCGCCGCTAGCACTAGCATCGTTGGAGTCCTTAGCTGCAGCCTCGAAGCGAGCATAGAACGTGTTCAGCTCGTCTGCCAGAGTCACGGCCGCGTTCGTCATACCGGTTGTTGGTGCTTTATAGTCCATTATTGTCCTTAGTCCCCGCCACAGGCTCCTAGAGTCACTCTGTTGGAGTTGTGACTCTAGTTTCCTCCCGTAGCGCTGCTTCGCCTCTTTCACCGCCTTCCGCACATCATATGACGCTTTTTTTTTTTTTTTTTTGCCTGTCCCGTTTGGCTCTTTTGCCATCAGAATTGTTGTCTAAAGGCAAAGAAAGATGCCCAACAGATTTACTTTACCAAACTGACCATCCCAGCCTTGCCGTAATGGTCCATTTGATTCACCTTTTATTGTTTATTTTATTTTCACTTACTGAATACGGGACAGACTTGACTGGGAGAAAGAAGGGGAGAAAGAAAGAGGGAAAGAGAAACAGCTGAGAAGAGGGACAGGGGAGAAGGGCAAAAGACAAAAACCAACAGAACGGGCAGAAAAAAAAATGCATATATCAATCACCTGGATCGCCTGCTGAGAAAGAAAAAAGAAAACAAGCAGAAGAGAACAAGAGTAATAGAATAAACAACATCACAATGATATATGGGAATATGACAGTAAATACTAAATATTAAACATTATTGTGCAGCACATAAGATCAACAGAACACAGTGTGCTTTGAGGTAGGAGCCAAAAAGGGTGTAGTTTGTGGGTGTGATCACCCGTGTGTACACCTGTGAGCATGGACGCGCTTGTTTTTTTTTTTTTTTTTTTTAAAAGGTTCCTTCATGTAATGATCTGCTAGAGGGTGTGGGGGGGCCATGATGCGGTTTTGTACGGGTCCATGTCCCCCGTCGTGAGTCCCGTGTTGTAAGCAGCGGTGCGGGTTCTCAGAGCGTCGCGGATGGTTTTATCCACCCACGGCTTCTGGTTGGGAAACGTTGTGATAGTCTTTGTCTCCACGGTATCATCCGCTAGTTTCCTGATGAATCCCACAACCGCTTCCGTAAACACGTTGACGTCATCATCGGAGCTGTTCCTGAACATGCCCCAGTCTGCGTCGTCGAGTGCGTCCTGTAACGCGGCAAGCAGGATGCTAGGCAGAGGTGTGCGGTGTGCACGAGTTCTCAGCCTGTTCCTGACGCCGGCTCGTTTCCCTCGCGGCCGCCACTTCGCGTCTTGTCCTTTGTTCTCCCTCAAGATCTCACTCGGCCAGCTCGGATCCAGAGTTAAAAACTTCGAATTGTAAGTACATTGTATACCAATAGAAACAAGAGTGTCACTGTCATACCTAATGTACCCAATGGTGATGATTTTGCCGATTTAAAAACTCTGAAAACTAACTTGAAAAACAAAAACAAAGAAAAGGTGGTCGGAGCAGTCGTGACGGCAGCCGACCTCACCGGCGCCATCTTTTCACAATACAGTCACAAACAAATACAGAAAAACAATTCACATATTTCAGTCACATTTTTCCAAACTCTCAGTCGCACACATATTTAGGAATGGAAGGGAGTGAGATCCTGAGGTAAGTGACGGACAAGGTAAGCGACTCATGTTGTAACTGACGTCAGACGCCGGAGATTTTGGCGGAAAATTAAAGCGAATGGTAGTTTAGAATTGAACAAATTCCTTTAAGCCTCAGTATTACCAAATACACTTATCAATTGTCTTATAACTTACAATACTTGTCTAAATCATCTCCAACACCCTGGAGAACAGCGGGGAGAGTTTAGAGGCTCTCCAAGATGACATCAATCAGTGCTTCCAGGATCTCGTAATGAAGAAGGCTCAGAGTGCATCTTCCCTGGCCAAATCTGAGACGCCGTCGTCGAAAAAATGTCGCCCGGCAGATTCCCCCGGCACAACATCGCCAGCAGACAAAGATATTGCCAACATACTGGAGTAAATCGACAAGCGATTGTCCAGTTTTGATGCAAGCCTGTCCTTGGTGGAGATTCTTCACCAGGAATTTAAATCCTTGTGAGAATCCCTGGAGTTCAGCCAGCAGCAGGTGGAAACCCTCGCTGCTGAAAATGCCACGCTAAGGGAGTCGGTGAAATGTCTCACAGACAATGTTACCCAGCTAAACAGAAAAAATAAATAAATAAAAGAGACAGCTATTGATCTACCAGCTTGTGGCATGCATGATAATCTTGTATTTTCTGGTATTCCAGAAGCCGCTGGAGAAGACACGGAGACCACGGTGAAAAGCTTCATCAAAACCCACCTAAAGCTGCCGGAGGACATGGTGAAGAACATCGCCTTCGATAGGGTACATCGCATCGGCCCCATGCGGGCTGTGACCGGGAGACCACGTCCTATTGTGGCCAAATTCAGCCACTTCAAACAAAAGGAACAGGTGAAAAGTCGTGGCAGGGAATTAAAAGGAACGGACTTCAGCGTAAACAACTAGTTCCCAAAAGAGATCCTGGAGCGACGCAGGGTCCTCTTCCCAATCCGACGCGGCTTCATCCAGAAGGGCTCCCGCGCTGTCATCGCTGTGGACCGGCTGTACGTGGACGGACAGCTCCACCGAGACCCCAACATCACTCCGTGGCTGTATTAACCTCACACCAGATAAGAACCCGCTACACCCTTTCCCTATCCACTCACACTAACTTGCATTAACATCTGTTTAACTTACCAGTATCAAATCGCATCTTAAGTGTGATATCATAGCAGAATTTACACCGTCACTTTAGTCAGACTCATAGTCAGACTCAGGGAGCATCTCGCCACACATTTTTTCTCTCTCTCCTTCTCTTTATTTATGAACAAGTGATGTATTCTTTCCACCTGTCTAAGCGACACACAAAGCGTACATCCCTAGTTATACACACACATCTATGGGTGCACTGAGGTTCATTACATGGAATATAAATGGAGCTGGCTCCAGAGAAAAGAGGTTAAAAATATTTAACCAACTCAAAAAACTACAGGCAGATGTTGTCCTTTTACAAGAGACCCACAGACCTCTTAGAGGTTCGAATGAACTTAAAACACCTGAGTTTCCCAATGTGTTCTCAGCTTGTTATAATTCTAGACAAAGGGGAGTAGCAATTTTAATACATAAAAATATTAATTTCATGGTACTCGATACAGTTATAGATCCAGAGGGCAGATTCTTAATCATTAAACTATCTATACTTGATAAAAAAAAGCTATGTATTGCAAGTGTATATGGTCCAGATGTTGATGGTCCCTCATTCTTTCACTTTTTTTCAGTGCACTCTCTGAACATTTAGATGGCACACTTGTTCTTGGAGGCGACCTCAACCTTCGACTAATGAAGAAATGGATAGGCTCAATACAGCGGGAACTCAGCGTAATTGGCAGTCCACAAATATAATCAAACAGTATATGAGCGACTTTGGTCTTTGCGATGCATGGCGCTCCCTTCCCCCCAACAGTAAGGAATATACTTTTTTCTCACATCTGTGCATCTAGCCACCTGGGGGACTCTTCAACTGGTGGGGGAGGCTGTTACATGTTGCAGGAGGTCTCCTCTCTTCGGGAGATATAGGAGAGGTGGAGGAAGATCTCAGCCCGGGCATCTATTGTCCTGTGTAGTCTGGAAGATGAGTGGATGATGGGGTGGGTGCAGTTTTTTCTGTGGTGGGGTCGGGTGGGCTGTCCCGGGCTCTGTGCCCCTCCCTTCCCTCCCCATCTCCAGCTGCCTCCCTCTTCCCGCTCCACCACAATCACCCACACATGCAGGGCCTTGGGGTAAAGGTGTGTCACCAGGGTGCAGGAGAGGCATCCCCCCCTCTGTCCCCTTTTGGCTTTCTCTGCCTCAATTTTATCTCACAACTTAGACATTCACATTACTCACACTCTCATAACACATACATATAGGATCTTGGGGGTGGGCACACTGCAGGGTATCCAAAAGACCATCAGGGTTTACAACCTGACCCCTGGCGTCATTGCCCACCTCTCAATTTTAAATACATGTAGACATCGAGGGCTATCAGGAGGGGCTATGCGCTTACCTGCTGCTCTCTGGCAGGTGGCTCCATGCCCTCCTAGGTTTTAAATGCACCTTACGAACACACATGCATCAACACTACATTTGAGCGGGCTGAGGGAGGTTTGGAGTCTTCACACACCCCCGTTCTCTGCGGCCTGCTGGAGCGGGGGGCTAGGAGGAGGAGATGGCCGCCCGATCGGGGTCTGCTTCTCTCCACCCCAGGAAAAAGGGTAACACCACCTGGGTCTAGGTGCAGTTCCCCCCCCGGGGGGCAAGGGTACGTAGACCTGGGGCTTAGAGTACGCTTGCGGAGTGTGATTGTGTGTACAGTGTCTCTTTATGTCTGTCTCCATGTTGGGTGAGTGTTGAGTAATTGCATATGAGAGCATGAGGGTGGGAATGGATGTTTGTATCTGTGTGTTCCTATATGTCTGTGTCTATATGTCAGGTTGGGTATCAGACGCCACCTCTCTAGGGACATCTCAGGCCCTCCAAGTGAGCCCTCATCTGGGACTCTCCTCAGCTCTTTCTGGGATAGTGGCGCGGCTGCCCCTCTGTTGGTCTTCCTTGGTGTCTTGTGTTCTGAGGGTCTGAGGTGTTCTGGATGTCTGGAGTCTTGATCTCCTCCATACCGGCTTCATGCCCTGGAGGACGGGGCTGTGGTGCCCCACACCCCCTAGCAGATCATTACATGAAGGAACCTTTTAAATACAAGCGCATCCATGCTCACAGGTGTACACACGGGGACTCTCACACACAAACTACACCCTTTTTGGCTCCTACCTCAAAGCACACTGTGCGCTGTCGATCTTACGTGCTGCACAATAATCTTTAATATTTAATATTTACTGTTACATTCCCAGAGATCATCGTGATGTTGTTTATTATGTTGCTCTTTTTTTCTTCTGCTTGCTTTCTCTTTTTTCTTTCTCAACAGGTGATCCAGGTGATTGATATATGTATTTTATGTCTGCTTATTTTGTTGTTTTTTGTTATTTGCACTTTATCCCCGTCCCTCTTACCTGCTGTTTTTCTTTCCCTTTCTTTCTTCCCTTTCTTTTCACCAGTCAAGTCTGCATTTAACAAGTGAAAATAAAATAAAATAAACAATAAAAGGTGAATCAAATAGACCATTACAGCAAGGCTGGGACGGTCCATTTGGTAAAGTAAATCCGTTGGGCAGCTTTCTTCGCCTTTAGACAATAATTCTGATGCAAAAGAGCCAAACGGAACAGGCAAGAAAAAAAAAAAGACTATATAAATACTTTTTTTTAATACACTTTTGTGGTTTTTCCAACAGTTTCATGGCAGATTTTGAAATACTTACAAAGTATAATATCTCGATAAGTGTTCTTACACACATGATATATACTTTTTCACATGTTAGGATTTTATAGCTTCAGTTTAATGTTATGTCCTCTAATCTTCATCCCAAACATCTTTCACCAACACTAAAGGACATGTTCTACAGTTGAACCATGAAAATGAACATCTATTCAGCTAGATTATGAAAACAAGTTCAATGTAAATGAACATTTGTCTTTTCAAATGTTAACTGTGACTGTTAGCATAAAACTCTCTGATGACAATGAAAAAAACTCTTCTTTACATACCTGATCTTGATGACTCCTCAACAAGCAACAGGCGCTCTGTTCGACTAACCTGAAGTACAGGAAACTGTAGGAGGCGGAGCTTCATTGATATCTATGGTTTTTTCACAATCCCACTGTCACATCTGAAAAATTAATCTGAAATTTCATCAGAGCAGAGTTGGCAAAGGTACAGACACTCTGTACAAACTTTTTAATATCTGTAGAAAAGATGGAAAATACAAAGACATATATGTTCTTTCTATTGCCTACTTTGTAGAGGGTGACTGCCTCTAAACAGATGAACAGGTAAAGTATTTTGGATGAACAGTACTGCTGTGTTTGTTGCGTGAAGTGTATATATTTTATAAACGTTGAGGTACGTTTTGTTATGTGTCTCTATCATCTCTGCCCTGCTCGGTGCTGTTTGTTGGAGACGTTGAGGGAAGTTTGGGAATTATGGGAAAAATTACTGCTAAACAGATTTATGGATGAATGGTCACCATTGACAAAAACAATGGTAGTACAGGGCGTGTACATCTTTTTTGTGTACTTTCTATTATTTTTTTTCTTCTTTAATGCCTTTCCATTCTTCTTCTCCTGTGGTGATGGTACTCATGAAACAAATATGCATTCATTATGCAAATGATCACAAATTGTTTATACTAATTTATATAAAGATGAGGTTTAATGTGTTTATTCCCATGTTTTGTACTTTGTTGGTGTTTGGTTATACGAGTGGGTGAATAAAAGTAAGTAAAATAAGTCTGCATTTTATTGATAACCGTCAGCCTTTGAAGGAATGCTCGAGTGTGTCTGTGCCACTAATACAAACACTGCCTGGTTACCTCCGCCTCCTCCTGCTGTTGATGGCCCCTCCCCCATGCTCTAACTGTTTGAACACATGTTTGAATCACTTCCTGGAAATAAAGGGAGCTGCCACATGAGCTTAGAGGATGCAGGTTAGTGTTTTCTCAGCTTTCTTTTTATTTCACTCACACACACACACACACACACACACACACACACACACACACACACACACACACACACACACACACCCCGTCGATATCACACCCCTCCTTCGCTCATGTTTAACAGCAGATTTTTATCAGTGATGTCGTCAGCTCCTGGCACCAACATCAAACTTGACTGTGAGTCTCTGTGGATCTGTTCTTCTCCTGTTTTCTGTTCATATCAAACATGTCCAGAGCTTCTAATAAGGAGCTCAGTGTTATACGTAATCAGTAAGAAAACCCAGGATTGCCTGTGAGCTCAAAGATCAGACTGCTTTACAGACTCACAGTCTTTCATATGTTTAGTGTCACGCAGAGGCGACAGACGTATATCGTCAGTGCACTTTGTGTTTAACCCCTCTGTGAGATCAGCCAATTAGAAGAAAGCTTTCTAAAAAAGGGGAGGGGCTAAAACTTGTTTAGTGAAACAGATGACAGTTTCTGTATTCACAAAGATCTCAGTGGGCTGAGGAATCCTGCATCAGTGATTGGACAGGAGACAGGCAGCTGTTGGGTGAAGATAAACAAACCCTGCTCTTTATTCATTGGTTCAGTCACTTCAAGTGGACCAATCACAGAGCCCCACCTGTTAGCATCAGAGACTTTCTGTTTGGCACTCACAGTCGGTTTCCCTCTCAGGCTGACTCAGGGAAGATGAAAATAAATGATGTGAAGAAAGAGGAGGGACCAGCAGAGTTTCCAGGATGCAGCTATGTTGCAGTGAAGAGTGATTGTTCCAAAGAAGAACCTCCATACTTCAGTGCTGAACCAAAGTAAGTGTTTTTGATACACACACACACACACACACACACACACACACACACACACACACACACACACTCTCACCCTCTCTCTCTCTCTCTCTGCGTACACAGTGTTCGGAAGGTTACTTTAAAAATGTATTCCACTACAGATTACAGATTACATGCCCCAAAATGTCTTTTGTAACGTATTCTGAATACTTTGGATTATTTCATATATTATCATGCTTTTTACAACTACATGAATGTCCTATTGCTGTGTGATTTATTACTATTACTGAAGGTTAGTCGCCATACCAATACCAACTAGATGTTTAAATCTTAATATAAATGAGTAACAGTAGGGTGGACATTAGGTAAGGCTGCACTTCACAGAAAGTATAGAAAACTATTCCGTGCGTATATAAAACAGGTCCGCAGCTCCGAACCATAGTAAAGGGACCTCTGGCTAATATGTCGGGTTCTTGTCGGGCTCGTAGCTGAAAACTAGCTTTGCTTTGTTGTCTGGGTCAACTTTGCTAGCGAGAGACAGAGAGAGGCGTTGAAAGGCTGCTCCAACAGAGCTTATTGTTTCAGAGGAAAAACAAGATTTTTCTCCCCCTCGCTCACAGACACATAACGGGTATGGCAGTCCATTCTCCCTGCAGCATGGACTACACTGCCCATCAGGCTACATTCTTTAGGACGATGCTTGTAACACTCTGCTATTGCCTTCATATTAAATCATTTTTTGAATAATAATTAAAAAAAAAAATTTCTTCACATCATTATGTGGCCACAATTAGAGGTGACATGGGCTGTTAGATTGAGACACGGGCATTAGAGCCTCTTAATGTGTGTTTTGTTTGGGTTTCCACTGGTGTGGAATTACCAAAACTAGAGAGGGTATAGCCTAACATATGAAACAGGAAAAGACCGCTGTGTAATCCATTTATTTCAACAAAGGAACTGTATTCTGAATAGCACCTTTTAAAATGGTAACTGTAATGGAATACAGTTACTCATATTTTGCATTCTAAATACGTAACGCCGGTTGATGCATTCCGTTACTCCCAAACACTGTGCATACATCATCTTTTGTCGTTTTGTGAAAAAAAAAAGAAAAAAAAAAAGGTTCAATGACTGATTCTGTGGGGTCAAAGGTATTTTCTGGCTGCAGCTGCTATTAGCAGTGATGGAAATTTGAAACCCTTTTTGTCATGGCTGCAGAAGCACTTATGTATTCACACGAGCGTTAGGGTTGCAAACGCCTGTCCTAAGGAAGTAGAATTTAGTCAAACAGAAAAGCAAAGTGGCTTCCAAAAACAGAACATATGAATTTCATACTGTAAATTACAATATGAACATATTAATCAAAATTTAACTGCAGCGAAAAAAGTTCAACCTAAAGCATTTACTTTCTTCTGGCACTGCTTAGAGAAAAGGCATTGATCCTGCTGTTCAAGTCCAAATCAGAAAGTTCAGACTGAATTTGACAAGTGAATTTCATCATAAGCCTCTCTGTATTATCCTGTATTAATTGTCAACATCCTGAACATTTGTAAAAACCCGAGTCTGTCAGGGCTCTGTGTGCGGGCAGGTGGAGATGTGGATCCAAGTGCAGGACTCTCAGACGGAAATATAACTGAAAACCACAGCTTTATTGCTGGCACCAACAAATCAGAAACCAAACATGAAAACACTAACTGGAACACACAGGCAGGATCTGAGGGTACGACGCGACACTGAGCACAGGAAAACACAGGGCTAATATACACATGGTGGTAATCAGCGAATGGGCAACAGGAGGGAGACACAGCTGGGAGAGATCAGGGTTAACGAGACGGGGGGAACCAAGCTGCACACACTAACATAAGACAAAGACTTTCACAATAAACCAGGAAACATGAATTACTAAACAAGCATGCAGACTTTACACTGAGAGACAGACAGACAGAATGACACATGGAACCTGAACTAAACTAAACGTGAGATATAACTGAGAACAAATCCTTAAGCACGGATAAACAGAAACAAGAAACTAATAATAATCATCATCACTACGAGAATAAGAAAACAATCCATGAAGCAGAATTAAACCGAAATATAATAAACTCAAAATACTGGGTCCAACGGACCCAGAACCGTGACAGAGTCGGTAACTATGGAAAATGTTGAAAATAATATGCAATCAGCAACTAATTACACCCATGCGGTGTGCGTAAACCAGAAAGACTATCATGAGAAAACGTTGTCACTGCTCAGAGACAAAAATACTTAAGAGCCCCTGAAACGAGACCCAGGAAGTGGTTACAGGAAGAGGGTGATAGACTGTCTGAAGCAGTTAGAACAAGACAATCCTATTGATTGATCTCATACCACAGGTTATACGCAGGGGAAGCTACACCAAGTTTGTATGGTTTACCGACGATACATATATATCTACATATATACATATACCTTTAAGCCCGATTGTCTGTATGATCAACTTAGTCACCTATAACATCTCTAAGAGGAAACAATGGCTTTCTGGCTTCGATCCTCAACCCGTGGGTGGGCAGCTCTGAGCACCACATCCAGAACACTTTGGATTTTGTTGAGAAGGTGAGAGATGTCATGGAGGCACATGAAACCATGGTCTCGTACGACGTTACATCTCTCTTCACTTCCGCGTTGGAGGGAGTTAGTAAGAGATTACTGGATGACCCCAATCTCAGCAACAGGACCACTCTCAGCATCGACCAAGTGTGTTTGCTTTTGGAACTGTGTCTTAATTCCACATATTCCATATACAAGGGCATAACGTTGGGGCCAACTTGTACATGGAAGAAGCGGAAAAGAGGGCTTTGCTATCCCACCCTGGAACACCACCAAGCCATTGGTTCAGATTTGTGGATGACACCTGGCTGAAAATCAAATCTCAGGACGTACCACATTTCAGGGTTGACCGACACATCAAATTCACCAGGGAGGATATGAAAAGTGTCAGGTTAGCCTTCTTAGACTGTGAGATTTCCATCAGTAATGGGGGACATCTAAAAGCTGATATGTACCGTAAACCTACACATACGGATCAGTATTTAAGTTTTTTTTTTTTTTACTTTCTATTTATTTATTTACAGTATGAGAATACAGTCATTTATAATTATTCCGTACAAAGGGTATACACAATCCATTTTTCCCAGAGCTTCTTGAATTTCTCCAGCTCCAGTCTAAGGACAAACGTAAGCCTCTCCATTCCAAAAATTTCTTTCACTATCCCATGCCACTGGGCCAGAGTTGGAAGATTGGCCTTTAGCCATCTTCGGGTTATGGCCTTTCTGCTGCTAGCCAAAAGTATTTTCAATAAATAATTATCTTTATGTGGAAGTGTCTTAGGTATCTTGCCAAGATACAAGGTAACAAATGAATAGTCCATTTTTATCCTGATTATTTTGTTTATCTCAATGGCCACCTCCCCCCAATATGGCTGGATTCTTGGGCAGGCCCAGAAGACATGGAAATGGTTTGCCATGGGCGAGCCACAGCCTCTCCAACATAGGCATTTAATGAAGCCATCTCTTGCTAGTACCCTAAATAGATATTCCCAACCCACCAAGTCAAAAGCCTTTTCGGCATCTAAGCTAATCAACATTGCACTAATATTTCCTATGTTATGTGGTTCATCACTTGTAATGTTCTCCTTAAGTTATCTTGAGTCTGTCTATTTGAAACAAAGCCTGTCTGATCTAAGTCTATCAGCTCCGGAATAATTGATTCCAGTCTCTTAGATAATATTGAAGCAAATAATTTATAGTCCACATTAAGGACGGATATTGGCCTATATCATGGCTATTCTACTACGAAGTTAGTTGGGCCAGATTTTCAAACCGAGGAATTTATCTGGGCCAGATATTTTTTTTTGAAGCCAGTAAGCAGCAGATCATGATCAATTTCAAACCCACACAACTGTACTGAAAAACAAGTAATTTTTTTATTCTTTTTCCCCTGTAAATCACAAATGCACACCAAAAGGTCCATTTAAAAAAAAGGGAGCTATAACTGAACTATTTTTTGCACATTTGAAATAATAATAATAATAACAAAAAAACATTTTGATAATTCCCTTTCAAATTAAAATAAATATTTCGCTGACCACTCACTTTTCCTGCCATGGATGAAGCCTCCTCCGTCACAAGTATACAGACACGCTTCATATCCAGACCATTTTCCTCAAAAAGAGCTGAAATCTTCTCAAACATTATTTCGCCAGCTGTGTGTCCCTCTAACGGTAGTAAGCCGAGCAATTTCCCATCCAAAAAATGGAGATATACGCACAAATTCCTGTTGGATTTGTGTTAGTACTGATTTCTCATTCAAAATACTGGTGTTGAGTCTCAGAAGTGTATTTTTCCGTTGTTTAGTCCGAGTACGGTGCAGGGTTAGGTACACACGTGAATGATCAGATAAATCTCTGACCACTATTTTACAATCTTCAACCTTATGCCAGTATGATTTATACATAAAAAAGTAGTCAATTCTTTTTTTTTTTCTTTTTTTTTTTTTTTGGCCTGTCCCGTTTGGCTCTTTTGCCATCAGAATTGTTGTCTAAAGGTAAAGAAAGATGCCCAACGGATTTACTTTACCAAATTGACCATCCCAGCCTTGCCGTAATGGTCCATTTGATTCACCTTTTATTGTTTATTTTATTTTCACTTACTGAATACGGGACAGACTTGACTGGGGGAAAGAAGGGGAGAAAGAAAGAGGGAAAGAGAAACAGCTGAGAAGAGGGATGGGGGAGAAGGGCAAAAAACAAAAACCAACAGAACGGGCAGAAAAAAAAAAGAAAAAGAAAAAAAATGCATCTATCAATCACCTGGATCACCTGCTGAGAAAGAAAAAAGAAAACAAGCAGAAGAGAACAAGAGTAATAGAATAAACAACATCACAATGATATATGGGAATATGACAGTAAATACTAAATATTAAACATTATTGTGCAGCACATAAGATCAACAGAACACAGTGTGCTTTGAGGTAGGAGCCAAAAAGGGTGTAGTTTGTGGGTGTGATCACCCGTGTGTACACCTGTGAGCATGGACGCGCTTGTTTTTAAAAGGTTCCTTCATGTAATGATCTGCTAGAGGGTGTGGGGAGCCACAGCCCCGTCCTCCAGGGCATGAAGCAGGTATGGAGGAGATCAAAACTCCAGACATCCAGAGGCCCCCAGAACACAAGAGACCAAGGAAGACCAACAGAGGGGCAGCCGCGCCACTGTCCCAGAAAGAGCTGAGGAGAGTCCCAGATGAGGGGTCACTCAGCAGCCGTGGAGCAGAAGCCAGGGGGGTTGCAGTGACGGGCCCGTGAGCTCCGCCGGCAGCCAGCCGTGCCTGAGTGACCGAGCGCCAGGCCGAGAGGCCGGGGGCACCCCACCTCCGAAGTGGCCCGAGCGAGCCCCAGGCTCCAGGCCCCGATAAGCGGCCGCCAAGGAGTGAGCCGGTGTGTACCTGGACGCCCATCCCCGGACACAAAGAACCACCAACGCACCGATGTCTGAGGGAGTCCGCCACTGGCAGGGGAAGTGGTGGTAGGGGGAGATAGGCCTCCAAACCTTGGAGGGCCTGAGATGTCCCCAGAGAGGTAAAAGTAGTCAATTCGAGTATATACAGAACAGTGAGCAAAATAATAGGTACCGTATTTCCGGGACTACAAAGCACACCTGAATATTAGCCGCACAAGCTAAAATCAGGGGAAAATCCTGTTTTGTACATACATTAGCCGCACCTGACTAAAAGCCGCAGGTGTTTCAATGTTGACTTATCATATGTAAGAGAATATGCACAAAGGGAATTGTCAGGAAAGAGATGGCTGTTTGGAGACACACCCCTTTTATTAATATTTTGAAAAACAAGTTATGGGTACATATTTGCACAACTTTTTAGGTATATGTAAAAGTAGCGGTAATTACAAGTACGAAACATGTACTGTGCTTCATAAATGAGTAACAAATGTAGTACATAACAATAACCTACAGCACACCGGAAAAATAGATTCGGACTACCTTTTAGGCTCAAGAAAAGTCAGTCATTCACCACCATCTTCCTGCGCACTAAAACCACCAAAGTCCTCTCCTCCAGTGTCGGATACGAACAGGCTCAGGATGGCTTCGTCATCCACTCTCAGCTTCTTTCCTTCGTTGTCACTTTCAAAACCAAACAAATCCTCGTTGTCAGTGTCAGAGTCGAACACCCTCAGAAGGGCCGTGGCGGTGTCCTCTCCATCATGCAGCAGTCCAGCCCTTCGAAATCCGTTGGTGATCATGAATGTTTTCACACTTTTCCACGCTGTCAGATTCCACCGGTGGAGTTGAGCATAACTTGCTTTTCGCAAGTTTATTGCCGCTCGTCATCCACGCCTCCCGCTGAACGCGTGGCGCTACTTTGAAGTTTGTTTTTCGCGCTACTTGTACGGCACTACGTTGCCTGGCGGATGGACATGTGACCAACATACCACTCTTGAACCCCGATACTGTGTGTCTGATCACATGCCCTTCCGCCAGGCAACGTAGTGCCGTACAACAGCGGAACAAACAAAACAAATCGTCTTACGATATGACAAAAATCATGGATAATCCATAGAAAAGCCGCACCTGACTAAAAGCCGCAGGGTTCAAAGCTTGTGCAAAAAGTAGCGGCTTATAGCCCGACAATTACGGTAAATTGTTTTTCACCTGGATGAGAGGCTCTCCACAAATCAATCAAACCCAGTTCTGTAAGCATGTTGGACCCTAATGGCATTCGAACTTTTCTTTTGCCAGTGGTTGGATGCATCCAGTTTTGGTTGGAGTTGAACATTAAGGTCGCCACCAAAAATAAGAACTCCTCGTGTTTTCAAGACCACTAAATCGAATAACTTCTCATAAAAAGATTTGGAGCTTCCTGGCGGGGCATATACATTGAATAATGTTACTTCTTCCTCTTCTAATTTACCCTTTTCCAAAATGAACCTCCCTTCTTTGTCCTTTACCTCTAAATAGAATTCAAAGTTAACAACATTGGGGATCAGTATGGCTACTCCTCTTTTGTGGCCTGATTTATGAGACAAGTAATAGGTAGTTTGGAAACCAAATTTTTTAATTTTTCATGTTCTAAAGAAGATAGATGTGTCTCCTGCCAAAAGATTACCTGCAGCTTCTCACGTTTCATTTTAGCTATTATTTTACTCCTTTTAATCAGATTATGTAGCCCTTTTACATTTAGCGTCATTATTTTATTTTCCTGATGATGCATATAACTTTTTCAGTCTGTGTACCTTTGTGGAACATCACCCATGCTAACCAGAAAATGAACAAGAACAATGAACAAGTAAACCGAAAAAACAAAACCAAAGACTTCCAAATCCAAAGTTCAGGTGAAACCTCAAGTTGAGAGGAAATCCTCGTGCCAGTCGAGGGCCTCTCATCAGTGTCAGGGAAAATACCCAGCACCAGTATCCTTCTTTGAAGCCAGGGTTACCCAACCGGTATAAAGTTCCTTCTTTAACAAGCTCAGGGAGTAATTGCAAAAAGACTCTTCACAGAATACATGGAGAGCAGAGGAACACATGTCATTTGAGAAGTAAAAAGCCTAAGTGTATTCCTTCTCAGGTAAAAATAAAAGTAAAATAATCACTTTAGGCAGGCTCATAATTGGAGTGCTTGATGAACTGGTTGAAATAGTAACAATAAAATATTTAATTCTTAAATATAGAATTCAGCTTATACAATCCTGAGCAAAACAGTTTTCAAATTCTTGGTAGATTTACTAAGGAGTAATATGAAGTCCTCCTCTCTGCATGAGAGCAGGATGCCTCACTTTAAAGCTCCAGTGGAGACGTAATGACCCTCTTGATTTCAGTCACAAGAGTCGGATGCTCCCCGGTGGGGCCCGATGGAAGCTCCGTAGCTTCTCTCTTATCCGCCGCTGGTCCACTCCCTGTCTGCGGCGATCTGCGCCGGCCCTCTCCCACATTGCTAGTCTCTGCTGTTTTGGCGCCGTGGAGCCTGGTTCCTTGATATCATCCAGGCAGAATCCTCCGGCCCTGTCTGCTCCAGGAGAAACTAAACAGGATGCAGGTGGACCCCATCATCTGGGATGACCAGGAAGAGGAGTACAGGAGCCTGGTGAGGAACTTTGTCACATGGAGTCACACAAACCACCTGCAACTCAACACTTCAAAGACCAAGGAACTGGTTGTGGATTTCGGGAGGTCCAGACCAGGTCCACTTAGGGCTGCTCAATTAATCGAATTTTAATCACGATTACGATCTGGGCTTTCAACGATCATTAAAAATGACTGAGCCGATTATTAGCCCCTCCCTCATGCTTTACTCTCGCGCTGCTCCGTGTGGCAAATCAAGCGCACTGCTCTGCATTTCGAACACGCGTCACAACAATTAAGAGGACCCGAGGGAAGCTCGGAAAGCTAAGCAGAAGTTATTTGGAGAGGAGTGGACTGCCGTTGGTTGAAAAGAGAGGTAAAAAAAAAAAAAAACTTCAGTGGTGTGGAAACATTATGGGTTCACGGAGTCAGACGTGGATCAAGTAGACACAGTGTGTAAACTTTGCTATGGTGTCGTAGCTGCACCACAGAGCAACACTGCAAAGTTTACATTTTTCATTTCAGAATCATCAGAATCAGAATCAGAATCAGAATACTTTATTGATCCCTGGGGGAAATTATTTTTTGTTACAGTGCTCCATTTTAAACCAACATTAAGACAAGACAGACAATACGCTAACTAAGAATAGTACAATATTTCTTTCTTTCTTTCTTTCTTTCTTTCTTTCTTTCTTTCTTTTATTGCAAACATTTGCACTGTTATCAGTATTTGCACACTATTTTATATTATTTTTTAAAGTAATTATTCAATACATTGTTATTGTTAACCCTTTAAAGCCGGTCAGAGCAGCATGCTCGTTTTGTATAACTATTTTTAAATCCCTGTAGAACCTGAACCGCTAAGCTAGCACAATAAATTTTTTTCCATATGAAACCAGAGGAGTTGTACTTACATCTTATGCCATCAGCTTATCCTAGGTCACGGTTTCCTTCCACATATAGCTTTGCAAAAATTGCATAAAAAGCGCTTGCAGGAACAAAAACATAATATTCCAGAAACACGCTTTGCCGATCCGATCAGCTGTTCTTAACACTTCCCACATTGAAAAAGACGTCAACGCGAACTATCGCAAGTGACGTCATTTTTGCGGAAAATGTAGTTTTTTACTTGTAGGCCTTAGAACTCGAATTGCACTGCTGGAAATAGTTTATTTTGATGCACATGCACATTCTTTGCAAATTTGCATCATAGGATTGTTTTTTTGTTTTTCCTGCAGTGTATATAAAAATTGCTGTATCTCCAAAAATAAAACTATGAAGACACTCAAACTAAATTTCCTGTTGTTGTAAACTATTTTTTGCAACTTTTTTGTATTTAAAGTTTTGAGGGATAAGCCTCTTAAATTTCTCCAAGTAGAAATATATGTAAAAAAAACAAAAACGATTTTCAATATTTTTTGTAGTTTATTGCACTTTTTTGCAATTAATGTAGTTACTATGGACTTAATGCATACACATTTTTAAAATATGGGCTATAACAGTTGTATTGATGTATAGCAACTTGAAATGCTCCCACAAATGGCACTACAGCATGTAAAAAAAATATTATAAGCTCTGGCGGACTTGGTTCTATGGTAGATCTTAAAGGGTTAAATAAATATCGTCAAATAATCGTGATCTCAATTTCAGTGAAAATAATCGTGATTATCATTTTTGCCATAATCGAGCAGCCCTAGGTCCACTGCCAGTTCAGATAGAGGGAGAGGAGGTGGAGGTGGTCAACACATACAAGTACCTCGGGCTGTGGGTGGACAACAAACTGGACTGGTCATGCAACACGCAGCACCTGTATAAAAAAGGCCAAAGCCAACTGTACTTCCTCAGGAGGCCGAGGTCTTTCAACATCTGCAGGAAGCTCCTGAGGATGTTTTACCAGTCAGTGGTTGCTGGAGTACTTTTCTATGCTGTGGTGTGCTGGGGGAGCAGCACAGCAAAGAAGGACTCATGCAGGCTGGAGAGACTGATCAGGAAGGCTGGCTCTGTGGTCGGCATGAAGCTGGACACTCTGGTGACAGTGGCAGAGAAGAGGACCTTAAAGAAACTGATGGGCATTAATCAAATCAAATCAAATCAAATCACTTTTATTGTCACATCACATGTGCAGGCACACTGGCACAGCACATGCGAGTGAAATTCTTGTGTGCGAGCCCCACAAGCAACAGAGATGTGCAAACACAACAAACGAGCAAAATACAAGAATGGCCAACCTGAAACTAATAAATATATGTACAATATATAATAGTGTATGCATTTCTGGATGTGTATACTAAATATTTTCCTACGTGTGTGTGTGTGTGTGTGTGTGTGTGTGTGTATACACATTTTTACAAATTAAATAGTAAAAAAAAATTAAAATAAATAAATAATAATAATAATAATAATAATAATAATAATAATAATAAAATATATAAAATATACAGAGTTGAATATGTGCAAAACAAGTGGCATTTATATACAGTGTGGAGTGCATAATGTTGAAGTTCCAGTAGTGAAGCTGAGGTGTCTATGACGTGTTCAGCAGTCTGATGGCCTGATGGAAAAAGCTGTCTCTCAGTCTGCTGGTACGGGACCGGATGCTGCAGAACCTCCTTCCTGATGGAAGCAGTCTGAACAGTTTATGGCTGGGGTGACTGGAGTCCTTGATGATCCTCCCCGCTTTCCTCAGGCACCGCTTCCTGTAGATGTCTTGGAGGGAGGGAAGCTCACCTCCAATTATCCGTTCAGAGCACCGCACTACTCGCTGGAGAGCTTTGCAGTTGTAGGCGGTGCTGTTGCCATACCAGGTGGTGATGCATCCAGTGAGGATGCTCTCAATGGCACAGTGATAGAAGGTCCTGAGGATGCGGGGGCTCATGCCGAATCTTTTCAGTCTCCTGAGAAAGAAGAGGCGCTGCTGCGCCTTCTTCACTGTTTTGTTTGTGTGTACTGACCACGTAAGATCCTCAGCCAGATGTACACCAAGGAACCGGAAGCTGCTCACTCTCTCCACAGCAGCGCCGTTGATGGTGATGGGGGTGTGTACTTCTCTGCACCTCCGGAAGTCCACTATCAACTCCTTTGTCTTTGCGACGTTGAGGGTGAGATGGTTGTCTTGACACCAGTGGGTCAGGGCGCTGACCTCCTCCCTGTAAGCCGTCTCATCACCGTTGGTGATAAGACCCACCACTGTAGTGTCATTCGCAAACTTCACAATGATGTTGGAGCTGTTAGTGGCTGTGCAGTCGTAGGTGTAGAGTGAGTACAGGAGAGGGCTCAGTACACACCCCTGTGGAGCACCAGTGTTCAGTGTGATGGGGGATGAGGTGATGCTGCCCAGTCTGACCACCTGGCGTCTGTCAGACAGGAAGCTAAGGATCCAGCTGCAGAGGGAGCTGCTCAGTCCTAGATCCTGCAGTTTCCTGTCCAGCTTCGAGGGAACGATGGTATTGAATGCTGAGCTGTAATCTACAAACAGCATCCTCACATACGTGTCTCTCTTCTCCAGGTGTGACAGGGCAGTGTGTAGTGTCAGGGCTATGGCATCATCAGTGGACCTGTTGTGGCGGTATGCAAACTGTAGAGGGCCCAGTGAGTCGGGTAGTGCAGAGCAGATGAAGTCCCTGACCAGCTTCTCGAAGCATTTGCTAACGATGGGGGTCAGGGCTACAGGTCGCCAGTCGTTCAATGAGGAGATGGTGGAGGATTTGGGTACAGGGACGATGGTGGCCATTTTGAAGCAGGCTGGGACTACAGACAGAGAGAGGGAAAGGTTGAAGATGTGCGTGAACACTCCAGCCAGCTGAGCCGCGCATGACCTGAGGACGCGGCCGGGAATCCCGTCCGGACCAGTAGCTTTGCGTGCGTTCGCCTTCCTGAAGCACTTCCGCACATCCTCCTCAGACACAGTGTGCGCACTGACGTCATCCGCGGTGCGCACACTGTCCGGTCTCATGGTGTTCGCTGTGTCGAATCTAGCGTAGAATACGTTTAGATCCTCACACAGAGAGGCCGTGGTCTGCGGTGTGCTGGTTTTCCCTCTAAAGTCTGTGATCGTGTTTAGTCCCTGCCACATACTCCGAGGGTTGTCAAACTGTTGCTCCACCCTGTCCCTGTACTCACGTTTGGCTGCTTTGATCGTCTTCCGGAGTTGGTAATGTGCGTGTTTGTAGTCCGATGTGTTCGCGGAGGCAAAGGCGGTGTTCCGTGCCGCGCGAACATCTCCGTTAATCCAGGGTTTTTGATTTGGGAAGGATTTGACATTATGAACAATGCCGGGCATCCTCTGCACACGGTCGTAAACAATCAGAGGAGCCTATTCAGCGACAGGCTGCTTCTCCCAAAGTCAAAAACCAACAGACTTAAAAACTCCTTTGTCCCACACGCCATCAGACTGTTTAACTCCTCACTGGAGGGGAGAGGGAGGGGAGACAGGGGGACAAGGGAGGGCGGGAACAACTGAGCTGTAGGTGCTTCTCTACACTGTGCAATATTTGCAATATTTGTTTTTTGTTTTTGTTTTGTCTTTTTTCTTATATTTGACTGTCCAATAATCACTGTGCAATATACTCACTCAAATGAGCAATCCTATTTATCCATATTGTATATTCTGTATCTATATATGTGTATATGTGTATATATGGTGTATTTATACTTATATCCTTACTCTCATTCCCCTTAATGTATCTGTAACATGCAACTTCTTTCGGTGCTTTGCTACTGGAAACTGAATTTCCCGGAGGAACCCACCCGAGGGACTAATAAAGTTTCATCTAATCTAATCTAATCTAATCTAATCTAATAATCCACATTTCACTGTTTTACTCTTTGGTTCAGATGTGGATACTGTATTGTTCTTTCTTTGTGATTTTGTTTTTTTCATGTTCAATCAAATGGTGGGTTTAATAAATTTGTCCATATTTCTAGAAATGAGAGCTGCTCCATCCAAAGTGGGATGGATGCCGTCTCTCCTAACAAGAGCAGGTTTCATCCAGAAGGTTTGCCAATTATCTATGGAGCCCACATCCAGGTGTCATTACTGCCGCCGTGAATCATAATTTTACTGAATTTACATTTACCCTTAGCCAGCAGTTTTAAATTTTCCTCAATGTTGCCTGCTCTGGCCCCTGGAAGACAATTGTCTATGGTTGCTGGTGTCTCTAGCTTCACATGTCTGAGAACAGAATCGGCAATTACAAGAGTTTGACCCCAGTGGGTGGAACAGGAAGTGACACTCTACTGCAGAGAGCGAACCCCAAGTGACAGTGCCACCAAGAGCTTCCAGTCAGCCCTGGACTGATTGAAGAATAGTAACTATTGTGAGAATCACTTAAATACATCAGAGCTTATGTGTGCTATCTTAGATTAAATAAAAGTGCATTATTACATTTGGCAATACTATATAAAACATACTGATGCATGCTCATCATCCAGGTAAGCCAATCCCTAAAATTTGATTCTGTTCATCTGGACATAGTTTTTATTTTTCCTGAATTTTCACAGAGACAATAACAGGAGTCCTGATGGTGGGGGTCAGCAGCTGCCTATGTGTGCTTTGTGTCAGGATGTCCTGAAACATCCCGTTTCTACTAGCTGTGGACACACAGAAGATGACTCCTGTCCCCATAATGGAGAAAGATCGAGCAATGGACTGCAGTCAACTGGACAGAGGAGCTGTATACATAGTAAGATTGAACATCTGTCTACTAATAGATTTTTCAAACATTGAAGTTTTCTTCCTTTTTGGTCTTAAATATTATCATGTCTTTCAGCAGATGTTGATCTGCAGGAGGCTTTAGATAAACATAAGATCAGTCTGAGGAGGAGATGTGAATGTGTGACTGAAGGAAGTGATGAAACAGGAAGTAGAACCCTCCTCAACGGGATCTACACTGAGCTTTACATCACAGAGGGACAGACTGAAGAGGTTCATACCCAACATGAGGTGAGGCAGCTGGAGACAGCTTCCAAGATGGACGCCCTCCATGACACTCCAATCAGGTGCCAGGACATCTTTAAAGCCTTACCTGACCAACAGAGACCCATCAGAGTGGTTCTGACCAACGGCGTGGCTGGTGTTGGAAAAACCTTCTCAGTGCAGAAGTTCACTCTGGACTGGGCAGAGGGCTTGGAGAACCAACATGTCAGTGTGGTGGTTCTGCTTTCATTCAGGGAGCTGAACCTGATCAGAGATGAGCAGTACAGTCTTCTGGAGCTGCTCCATGTTTTCCATCCAACATTACAGAAGGTCACAGCAGAGAAGCTGGCTGTCTCTCAGCTTTTGTTCATCTTTGACGGCCTGGATGAAAGCAGACTTTCATTGGATTTCACCAACAGGAAGCTGCTGTCTGATGTCACACAGAAGTCATCAGTCAGCCAGCTGCTGACAAACCTCATCCAGGGGAATCTGCTTCCCTCGGCTCTCGTCTGGATAACTTCCCGACCTGCAGCAGCCAATCAGATCCCTCCTACATGTGTTGACAGGCTAACAGAAGTACGAGGCTTCACTGACGCCCAGAAGGAGGAGTACTTCAGGAGGAGATTCAGTGATGAAGAGCTGTCCAGCAGAATCATCTCCCACATGAAGACATCCAGGAGCCTCCACATCATGTGTAGAATCCCAGTCTTCTGCTGGATCACTGCTACAGTTCTGGAGCACATGTTGACTACAGAGCAGAGAGGAGAGCTGCCCAAGACCCTGACTGACATGTACTCACACTTCCTGCTGGTTCAGGCAAAGAGGAAGAAGAACAAGTACCCCGAGGGACATGAGACGAGTCCACAGGAGCTGACGGAGGCTGACAGGGAAGTTCTTCTGAAGCTGGGGAGGCTGGCGTTTGAACATCTGGAGAAAGGAAACATCATGTTCTACCAAGAAGACCTGGAGCAGTGTGGTCTGGATGTGACAGAGGCCTCGGTGTACTCAGGAGTTTGTACAGAGATCTTCAAAAGAGAGTGTGTGATCTTCCAGAAACCAGTCTACTGCTTTGTTCATCTGAGCATTCAGGAGTTTCTGGCTGCTGTCTACATGTTCCACTGTTTCACTAACAGGAAGACGGAGGTGCTGGAGGACTTCCTGGAAGATGAAATGAATGAAGAGGAGGAAGATGATGATGAGGATTATGATGAAGACTTGTATTACACATCTGTAGCTGACTTTTTGCACATGGGCCTAAACAAATCTCTTCAGAGTAAAAATGGCCACCTGGACCTGTTTGTCCGCTTCCTGTATGGCCTATGTCTGGAGTCCAACCAAATAATATTATGTGGTCTGCTGGGTCAGACAGAGAACAGTCCAGAAGTTATTGAGAGAATCATTAACAACTTGAAGGAGATGAAAGCTAAGTTTATTTCTCCTGACAGAATCATCAACATCTTCCACTGTCTGATGGAGATGAATGACCTCTCAGTACATCAGGAAATCTTGGATTTCCTAAAGTCAGAGAACAGATCAGAGAAGAAACTCTCTGAGATCCACTGCTCAGCTCTGGCCTACATGCTACAGATGACAGAGGAGGTTCTGGATGAGTTTGACCTGGATGAATACAACACATCATGGGAGGGTAGACTAAGGCTTATTCCGGCTGTGAGAAACTGCAGGAAGGCTCGGTGAGTCCAGATGTTAATATCATCCTAAAAACTGTAAAGATGCCATCAGCTGTCTGATATATACTCTAAGGTCTAGAAGTATGTGAATGGTGACACAACTTTATAGTTTGTTCTCTTCACACTAAATTTATTTAAAATGAAAATAGTGTGATAATTTCAGATTCTGAGCTTTAATTTGAAGTTTCAACAAAAACGTTGAAAAGGGTTTTTTTGGTCATTTTCATACAAAATCTTCTTTTCTTAATGGTAAATAAGGAATTTTGTTAAAGCTCTTTGGAATAATTGAAATCTGAACCTGTGGAGTATAGAATGGATTTCCTCCTGCCTTTGGTTTGCTCTTCAGCCGTGACATGCAGCTGCATAGGCTTCACATAAACGGGTTTTATATTCCTCCTGGGTCTGTTGAGTTTACACAATATTTTAGATCACTGTCTATGTGTCTTGTGAAGCTTTGGTACATGTTAGTGACTGGGAGAGTAATATCTTCCTGTACATCTGACAGTAGGGCTGGGCCATATTGTACCGTTCACGGTAATACCGATACAATGTTAGGCAACGATAAGAAAATGAAATATCGCGATAGAATATGGGTAAAACGCGCCTTTGTTTTCATACGCACATGGCCGATTGAGTGAAACGGATGAACCAGAATTGGTTTGTAAAAATGGTGAAACTTCAGTGATGTGGAAGTGATTTGGTGTTTGTCCATCAGATACCCACCAAAGCACATTTTTCTTTGTAGAACACGCAAGCGGGCCGTCGTTATTGCCGTATTTGTCGGACTAAGGTGCTCGTAAATCTGGGAGTGATCTGGGTCCTAAACTCCTTTCCCTTCAGGTTCCAAAGTCAAACGAACACTGCAGCATCACTGAGAGTTAAAATCAGAATCAGAATCAGAATCAGAATACTTTATTCATCCCGAGGGAAATTAGGGGTTACAGCAGGCAGCACGCTAATGGCGCATGCGCACTCACAAAGGAACCTTCTGACCAACTTTACACAAACATCACATTGGGGAGACATGTCAGAAAGGTAGGCTGATAGGAAAAAACAACGAAAATACACTACATGAGGTAAGAGGAGGAGAGAAAAAAACTCCACTCAGACTGAGCTCCTGGTGGGAGAACAGTTTGATAACAGAAAAAACACCTCAGCACAAAAGCACATGACTATCAATACACCATAGAAACATGAGACAAGCAACAGGGGCGGGTAAAGGGTAAGAGAGAGCCGGCGTAGACAGCGCATCCGGTCCTGCAGCATCTGCGCTGGTCCAGTTGACTGCTATCTTCCCCGGTAGGGCACAAGCATCGAAGGCGTTGGAAAGGGAGGGGGATGAGTGAGTGCTTGTCAGTGTAAGTGTGTGTGTGTGTGTGTCCAGAGTTCAGCGGAGACAGTGTCCTTCGCACTATCAGGCTAAGTAAACAGTCTGCCAGCCAACCCAGGTGGCCTTCATGGGACGGGAAGAATAGTCATCACACAGTCGTTATCAGGGAGTTGTTTTGGTGGGCTCCAGCCTTGGGCCTGCAGCTGGCGCCGTGGTGTCCGAATGTTGAATATTGTTGATTTCTCCTTTGTGAGCAGCTCGAATTTTAGCACTCTGAGACTGGTCCCTCAACTTCGCGTTGGAGAGCCGCGAGCCTCCCCATGATGGTATCAAACTTCAGTTCCAAGGTGTTGTCAGTCTTTTGATTCTGAGACTTCACAACTGCAGTGATCCGTTCCGCGATGTTTTCCAACTGTCGCTCAAGGGTGTCATTTTGAGCAGGCCTCTCTCTGATGTTTCCCCTCATACGCTCAATGGTGTTGTTTTGAGCCTTCACAGCAGCAGTAAGCGTCTCCAAGGTGTTGACCATATTACGTTCGTTGTGAGAGGTCGCACCTCGTCCCGGCGCTTCGAATCCAGCGGGCAGCCATGTGGGGGTTTGAACAGCCGGTTCCGCTCTCTTATTTCTCTGATAAAGCAGGGCTAGGCCAACGCCGATCAGCATGAACCCTGTTATCATGGTTCCGAATAGGTAGATATCTTCAGCGTCCTCGATCGACAGTCCCGCCAGGCACACGGTCCTCCAGTTCTGCCACCCGTCCATCGTGTAACCGGCAGGGAAAGTCCCTCCAGGGCACTCAGGCTCTCCCGAGCCCCGACTTCTCGTTGAGAAAAGGGTGTCAATAGCACTCAGAGACCAGTTGATCAAATCCATAATTGTCTTTTAGGTTTAGAGAACGACAGTGAGAGACTGTTCCAGGGAAAGTAATGCACGCAAGACAAGACGAGGACATAGAGGCAAGCAGGGAAGATAAGGGTGAGGAGGAGAGGAGAAGTGCGACCGCCTTCGCTGAGAGCTGAGAGAGCTAAAAACTGTCTAAATTCTTTCGTCTTTAATAAAACGATCAGCATTGCTGCTTTACCAGGTGTAACTATGAAGTTTGACATCCAGGTAGAGCTGGGCGATATGAGATTTTTTCATATCACGATATGTTTTTTTCATTTCAGTCGATAACGATATCTATCACGATATAAGCCAAATAACTATATTTGTAAGATTTAAATGTGCCGTTGCTCACAAGTAAAATGTGAAATAATCAGCAGCTTGTTTTGATTTAAATATTTATTTCTCATAATAAGTTCAACAGGGTAGATGTACTTAAGGAACATGAGACTTTTTCAGATAAATAAAGGCAAATATTGCAAACTACACAAAAGGCAGCTGCTAAAGCGTTTAAGTTTCAAAATAGAACAAACGAAACAGACTAAATTGTCAAATCCACTTAGAAACAAAATATTAATTCTAAAAATAAATCTTAGTTTGTTTTACAGAAGAACAGACAAAACTGACTAACTTTTGTCAATATCAAATAAACTGAGAACTAAAAGGAAATTCTCAATCTCTCCTTGTTGTATAGCTTATCTTTTCAAACAGTTTTAACAGTTACTTTAGTCTGACAAAAGCCGAATGACGAATCAGCGCTTCCAGTCAGAGACTGAGGCTACGTCCACACGTACACGGGTATTTTTGAAAACTGAGATTTTCCGTTTTCGTTTTAAAAAATAATCCCGTCCACACATAAAGGCAGAAATGAAGGAAAACGCTGCTATGAACATGCCAAAGCAGCAGGTGGCGCTAGATTCCTAACCGTGCAGAAATGTTGGCCAATCAGAAGTCTAGAAGCCTCGGTGGGAAAAAGTAAACAAAGCTGGGGCATAGAAGCAGAACCGAGTCGTATGTGTGGAGGGACAGTAACTGTGTATATATGTAAGCATTTAAAACACTGCAGAGAGTAGAATTAACAGTAACAGTATTGTAGAAATTCATTTCACCGAAACAATAACGTGGCGCACAGTGTGACGCATGCACCAGTTTATTGTATTTCCAGACTTGTTTTCGGCACAATTTACAGTGCACGCTACTCTATTTTTTGTCAGACTTGAAATAGCCAAAATACCTTCACACTACGGAGCTTCTATGGCTCTTCCGTTCGACAATCTCTCCGGCATTGGAACCATCATCTGTTTTCTCTTCGGTCACGCTCGGTTGATTTTTCTAGTCGGCACACTCATTTCCTCCATTACGCGCTGGCTCCATTACCCGCTGGCTGCTTCCCAAACAAACACACGTGCGGCTTGGCACTTGTGCTGTACGTAACAAGTCACGCGACGTGACGCTGCGGCTGTGATTGGTTCGGCTCTGCACTACTTAATTTGGATTGGCTGACCTTTTTTTTTTTAAGAGGACAAGCGCGGCGAGGTCTATCGCGATAGCTTAATTTCTCTATCGAGTAAAAGTTATATCGCGATACATATCGTTATCGTTCTATCGCCCAGCTCTACATCCAGGCATCCATGAAAAAAGAATTTATTACATTTAACGAAGTTAGAAGTTAGCAGGAAGCTAGCGGAAGTTAGCTCGCTAGTTTCGCTAGTTACCTAAGCATGATAAAGCATGTTCTGACTGAGAGATTTCTGAAAAAATTCAAACGTACTGCTCTGCTATCACTTCCAACATACATGAAGACAGGAAACTAAACAGCAGTGACGTTTGTAGGGTTACTGAAGTTGGGCTAGCTGGTATATAATGATGTGCTACGTGATCGCTAGCGACACAGCTACGTTAGCATAACATAAACAGTGAAGCTGGAGGAATCAACGCTAACACTTTTTCCCTCGATAAAAGTTAACGTGAGGGTTCCTGGTGGTTAGGGACAAATGCAATTGCACGGCAGGATGCTGTAAACGGACCAAACTTCAGTCAGGAGAACAACTGAGATAATCCATCCACATTACGAAGTTAGCCATTAATATACTGCAACATGGGAATAGAGCAGCTGTGATAGAATACAGCATTAATGAATCAATAGTACAGAAGTGGAGGAAGCAAGAAGAATGAGTTCAATAAAGTTTGATTTATCTGACTGCTTTGTTTCGCTTAATGTGTCTTATAATCCCGTGCACCCTATGGTCCGAAAAATACATATTTGACCTTTTTTATTTGGCACACTGCAGTTTAATGTAGCAAAGCACCTCTTTTTAACTTCAGTGGACATTATATATGGTTATGCTCAGGATATGTCAGCCCATTTCTACTGGAAATGCCTTTTGGTTAAACTTTCAGCAAGGAATATGCATTTTCACTGTTAAATTTTTATATAGCTTTAATGCACATAAAAAAAAACAGCTGCTTGTTTAAGTGAAAATAAATGGATGGGGTTTTTTTTGCGCTAGTAAAGTTGTGGAGTTGTATTTTGTCTCGCATCAATTATATTGTCAGTTATATCATTATCGCAAATTGTCAAATATATATTGTGATAAATATTTTTGGCCATATCGCCCTGCTCTATCTGACAGTTCTGTTGTGGTGTCATTTTTGACATTTAGAGGTGTCCGCTCCATCTTTTGTTCTTCCATCCATTATCTTGGAGGTTGATCTGACTTTCATGTGTTCAAAGAATGTTGTTTTAGAATTGATCAGCCTTTCCATTAATTTGTTTTTGTAAATTACTTGTTATGTTTTTTGTTTTTGTCTTGAGGCTAACGAGTAGTTGAATGTTGTGCTTTGCTCTGTGAAGTTTTCTTTAGTAGTGTTGTTTACAGTCCGAATGGGCCAGGGGAAGAAGCTGTTTGTGAGTCTGGAAGCGCTGACCAAAGGCCAGTGGGTCAAACAGGTGATGGGCGGGATGTAAGGGGACATATGTGATGGCCCTGGTTTTCCTGAGACAGGACGATCTGGCGATGGGTTCCAGTCTAACTATATCCCTGAAGGAGTTTCTCAGTGTTGTTCTCTAAAATCTAAATAATTATGGATTTGATCAACTGGTCCCGTAACAGAATTGACACTCTCCTGGGCTTGGGAGAGTCCGATTGTCCTGCAGACACGTTTGCTGCCGGATACTCAATGGTCGGTTGCGTCGTGTGTCTGGTGACACTTTCGATGGAGGACATCTACCAATGCGGAACCACAATAACAGATTTCTGGCTGACTGGAGCTGGCTCGGACCTGGCTTATTGAAGAACAAGAAGCGACTACAGCTGTTCAAAATCCCATAAGGCTGGCCAACATGATAGACGATTGGCAGGGCTGTGAGTACTCAGACTGTGTTTTGAATGCAATATGGATAAGATCTTGGAGAAGAACAATGGGAATTGAGAGAATTGGGGACCAGTGATGGACATTAGACCAACTGTAAAAAATTGGATGCAGTTGTTCGTACTAAACCCAAACATTCACCATCTTCGCTCATGCAACTATCCCAGTGGCGCCAGCTGAAGGCTTGCCATGGTCGAAGCTGACTAGAACAACAAAATTCTCCATGAAAACAGGATTGTTGTCAGAACTCTTTGTACCTCCTTCAAGGCCACCTGGGTCCACTGGAGACTGTTGACCTTCGCTTAACCGGGCGTGGTGACACTTTCTCTCAGCTGAGCATGGGATACACGCACACGCACAAAACATGTACACTGATACTGATACACCCTCACTATCACCCCCACTCCCCCGAATCTAACGCCTCCTCCCATGCTTTGGTTCCCTCCCGGGGCAGATGGCGGGTCAACTGGACCAGTGCAGACATGCTGCAGGACCGGATGCACTGTCTACACTGGCTGTCTCTTACCCTTACCCACCCCTGTTGCCCGTCTTGTGTTTCTATGGTGTATTGACAGTTAGGTGCTTTTTGTGCTGGGGTGTTTTTTTTCTGTTCTCTTTTTTTTTTTTTTTTTTTTTTGTGTCCCGTTTGGATCTTTAGCCATCAGAATTGTTGTCTTAAGGCCAAGAAAGATGCCAAGTGGATTTATTTTACCAAGTGGATCATCATGGCCTTGCCATATTGGTCCATTTGATTGACCTTTATTATAATTATGAATTTATTTTATTTTCAGTTGCTACAAACGGGACAGACATGACTGTGGGATAGGACAGGGGGAAAGAATGAAAGAAAGAGAGGGAGAGAAAGAAAACCAAAGGGGAGAAGAGACGGTGAGAAGGGGGGGAAGAAAGAAAAAACAAAACAAACAAACAAACAAACAAAGAAAACAAAACACCTGGGTCACCTGTATGGAGAAAAAAAACAGAAGAGAAAGCAAACAACAAAGAGCAACATACTAAAAAAAAAATGGCAGCATCACAATAAACTAGCTAGCAGTAGATATCAGTAGATACTAAATAATAAACGATATTGTGCAGCACGCAAGATAGACAGCGCACAATGTGCTTTGAGGCAGCAGCCAAGAAAGCTGTAGTCCGCGTCTGTGAATACCCGTTGGTACACCTGTGTGCATACCTGTGTGGATCAGCATGCTTGCATTCCAAAGGTTTCTCCATGTAACGATCTGCTAGGGAGTGTGGGGAGCCACAGCCCCGTCCTCCAGGGTATGAAGCAGGTATGGAGGAGATCAAAACTCCAGACATCCAGAGGCCCCCAGAACACAAGAGACCAAGGAAGACCAACAGAGGGGCAGCCGCGCCACTGTCCCAGTAAGAGCTGAGGAGAGTCCCAGATGAGGGCTCACTCAGCAGCCGCGGAGCAGAAGCCAGGGGGAGTTGCAGTGACGCACCCGTGAGCTCCGCCGGCAGCCAGCTGTGCCTGAGTGACCGAGCCCCAGGCCGAGAGGCCGGGGGCACCCCACCTCCGAAGTGGCCCGAGCGAGCCCCAGGCTCCAGGCCCCGATAAGCGGCCGCCAAGGAGTGAGCCGGTGTGTACCCGGACGCCCACCCCCAGACACAAAGAACCACCAACGCACCGTTTCTGTTCTCAAACTGTTCTCCCATTAGGAGCTCAGTCTTAGTGGAGTTTTTTTTTTTTCTTCTCTTCTGACCTCATGTTATGTATTTTTGTTGTTTTTTTTCCTATTAGCCTACCTCTCTGACATGTCTTCCCAATGTGATGTTTGAGTAAAGCTTGGTCAGAAGGTTCCTTTGTAAGTGTGCATGCGCCATTAGCGAGCTGCCTGCTGTAACCTTTAAAATCCTTTGGGATAAATAAAGTATTCTTTTTCTGATTCTGATTAAGAAAAATAATTAAATAAAGCAGTGGGGGTCGCACTCTTGACTAGAGCATATGTATCCAGTAAGGGTCCCCAGGCTAGGCCCCTCTAATTCCCATGCCTATCTCGGATATGTGTGAGATATATATAACTGAAGCCAGGCTTGGATATTGTCTGGGTTAACAAGTTACATGTCAGGTGTCCTGGTGTCCTGGCTACTGGAACAAGTAAGCATAAAGGGGTCAAGGAATGAGAATAGGAAGATATAACATGAAGAGTATGTGGGACCCATGGAATCTTTAACACCTGGCAAGGGGGAGCCAGGATGTCAAGTAAGCGGGGCGATGTCATTATCCCCACCCTCTGAGATTGGGTACCAAGTCCCAAGAACATCTGGGCATTGAAGGTGTTGAGTGTGAGAGCAGGATTATAACTAAGCCTGGGCCCTCCATGGCTGATTACCAAGACTGTAGGAAGTGTCCTTTGAAGGTCTACTAAAAAATCCTACAGCGACCATCACCAAAACCAACCAGTTAATCTACACCACGGCAGCAGTGATCACTGAGATGCTTGGCTACAAGATCAACAGCCACAACGAGCGGTACCCTCCATGGAGTAAGAGACTAGAGGCCAAGATAAAGGCAACACAAAGGGAAGTTAGCCAACTACTAGTGCTGCAGAAAGGTGTGATGAAGACAGGGATGCCTAAGAAGTATAGCAAGCTTCCCATACCTGAGGCCTTAGTCTTTACTTGGTCTTTGAAGTCTTTGCTTGGCAAGTTCTGAGTTCAAAATGGGATACATCCCCAAAGGTGGTTGAGAATGACGACCAGAGATCCTGTGGCTAACCAGCTGGACATGGTGTCTGTCTGTGTGAATAGTTAGATTGCTTTATTTTCACTGAAAGGGACAGCATATAATACTTATTGTATTTTTAGCATATGACAGTAAAAAGATTCTCTCAGCCTCATGTGTCCCAAGACAAATTCTTCACAATGTCTGCTTTCCTTTGACTGATTTTTAACAAACTTCGTTATTTCATAACTTATTTACTCTTCTTTGTTTTTCATCACGATTTCATAGTTGCTGTGCATGCTATTAATTGCACATAAATGCACTGAAATTTCGTTCTAACCTGCAGTAACCGGTGTATGCACTAAATGATAATAAGTTGGCTATTCTATTCTATTCTATTCTATTCTATTGTAGTATAAGGCCCTTACCAGCCACTTGTGGCACTGTACCTTTAATTGCTGTTCATTGTGGGATAACGTATTTATTCTTCTATAGCTCAATTACCTTTATGATGTTCCATCCATTCATTCTCTTCCACTTATCCTTTATAATGTGTATTTTTTATTATTAATGTACTAACAAACATGACCATGAGAGGCCACAGTGGGTAGGTAGGTGTCCGTTGACATCCACTCACTTTGGTCTTCCATGAGATAAATATGACTCAACAGCTATGAGTGCTCCACAGTGCACTTTTTTAACTTTCCATTTACAGTGATTGCCATTTTTGTTTTCTGTCCTTAGTATTTAGGATAAATCCCTGACTTCCATTGTTTCTTCAATCTCAGACTTTCTGAATGTTGGCTGTCAGAGACTCACTACAAAGTTGTGGCCTCTGCCCTGAAGTCTGACCCCTCCCACCTGACGGAGCTTGACCTGACAGGAAGTAAACTGCAGGATTCAAGACTGAAGCAGCTGTCTACTGGACTGGAGAGTCCAAACTGTCGACTTAAAACACTGGTGTTAGTTTAATTTTTGCCTTTTGAACCTCATAAATCACAACTTTTAGTCACAAATAACTTTTTAGTGGTGATTTGGGGCTGTGTGGAAACCTGTGTTTACGACTTTCAAGTTTAAAACATAGTGTATCCAGAAAGTATTCACAGTGCTTCACTTGCACATTTTGTCATCTTACATTCCAAAAGTGATTAAATTCATTTTTTCACCTCAAAATTCTATATACTTTGTTGAAGCACCTTTGGCAGCAATTACAGCCTCAGGCCCTCTTGGGTATAATGTTACAAGCTTGGTGTAGCAGATTTCAAATGGTTGACTGCGTTGTGACGACAGACACAGACTGGCTGGAAACTGGATTTATTTCTAAAAGACAAAGTGCAGCAGCAAAATCAGTGTCACTCAGCAACAGCAGGCCTCTCCTCATCCCAGTGTGGAGTCCATGCAGCTCTGCTTACAATATATAAAAGAAAATACAATCTATCAAAACAACGGTGTGGATTCTCCCAACAGCCACTTTAAAATCAAATGTTATAGTGGGGTAAAACAGAGACAAATATGAAGCCACTAATAATAACTTGTAATATTTAAATCCCCACTAAGATGGATCAATTACACAATACATATTCAAACAACTTTAACTTTTCTCAACATGGCTGAAAATACTATTCAGTGTGCAGCCTCAGGTCATGAACTCATTATACACATAAAACAAAACCTATACATTTACTATACAAGACAAAGTGCAGCAGCAAAATCAGTGTCACACAGCAACAGCAGGCCTCTCCTCATCCCTGTTTAGCACAAGTAAGGACCACATAAACGGATGGTGTAACAGATAAAATGAAGTTCCAATTACTATTTGTCTCGTTCAAAGCAATCAAAAACACTTTGGGAGCTTTTAGCCATAAGAACTAATACTTAGCAAAGAAAAATACAACAAATTTAAATGTACAATTTAGTACAGGGAGAGGAGCTACAGAAAGTGTGCCTCACCAGTGTGGAGTCCATGCAGCTCTGGCTGGGAAACCCCACACATGCAACATGTTTACAAGTGGCATCACACTGATTAATGCCCCACTTCAACAGTGACACATGGAACCTTAGTTTTACAAAAATTTAATTTACACAATAAAAAATAAATAAACTGTATACAGTTTATTTATTTTTTATTGTGTAAATTAAATAAAATAAAATAAATAAACTGTATACAGGGCAGCACGGTGGCACGGTGGTTAGCACTGTTGCCGCACAGCAAGAAGGTCCTGAGTTCAATTCCACCATCAGGCCGGGGTCTTTCTGTGTGGAGTTTGCATGTTCTCCCCGTGTTTGCGTGGGTTCTCTCCGGGTACTCCGGCTTCCTCCCACCGTCCAAAGACATGCAGCTTGTGGGGATAGGTTAATTGATTATAATCCAGCAGCAATGTAGCCATTGCTGCAGAAAAACCACAGAAATGTCGAAAACATGATGTTTCCACAACCGGCACGTTGTTGTTGCTGTCATTGCTGCTGCTGCTCGTCTCCTCCCACACTCTACTTCTGAGTCTTGGCGTGCTGCTTAAACAGGGAAGGCATGATTGAACAATGGTTACTAGCTCTTGACCTCCCTTGATCATCCTTGCTCAGTACACTTACTCAAAGGATATCCTCGGTGTCACAGGGAAGCTGAGAGCTGCTACCTGGGCCCACTCCCACCGGCAAGGGCAACAGCCGCAGCAACCACTGTGTGGGTGGCTGCCAGGTGATGTTGCCACCACCAGCACATTGTTGCTGTCATTGCTGCTGCTGGTTCTCTCCTCCAACTCTCCACTCATTTGAGTCCCGACGTACTGCTTAAATAGGGCAGGCATGATTAAACCAAGGTTACCAGCTGTCTACCATCCTCTCCTGGCAATTCCCCCAAAACCGACTGCACTGCTGGAAAAAGTAAAGCCCTGTGAATATTTTCTGGATGCACTTCAAATTACTTTTAATAGTTTCTAGTTTTGGTTTGAAAGTACATTACTTTTTGTGCTGTGAGTAGTATTCTTCTTGAAATTGTGCAGGCAAATATACAAAAAAAGTCCTCAATTTATTTGTTGTACATTTGTTACAATATATAGATCAACTTCTATTACTGATCAGTGAAGCATATTTGAGTAATTTTACATGATAATAATGTTAACCTTTTCTGCTTGGTATTATTCTGTAACAACAGACTTGCTAACTGTGGACTAACAGAGATCAGTTGTGATTCTCTGGTCTCAGCGCTGAAGTCTAACCCCTCCCACCTGAGAGAACTGGACCTGAGCAGAAACAACCTGCATGATGTAGGAGTGGCAGGACTTTCTGCAGGATTACAGAGTCCTGACTGGAGACTAGAGACTTTGAGGTCTGAAACAATATTTAGATTGTTTTTTTAATGATATGCATGAAATAATTTTATTTGATTTCTAAAATGGTAACTAAGAGGTACTGTATACCCAAAACCAAAAGCCTGGAATTTGATGCACATGCTGGCAAAAGTTTGTGTCTTTTTGGAAGACTCTATCATATGAATGTATTAGTTGACAATAGCTGGCTGGCTTTAAAATGTAAAGTATTATTCACAGTTTCTTCAAATTGCCCAAAAGCATCAAACAAGAAGAAAGGCGGAAAAAAGCAAGATTTAACCTTAACATAAATAAATAAACAAACAAATAATAATAAACACATGCAATTCAATTCAATGCACTTTTATTTACACAGCACCAAATCAAAACAAGAGTTTTATATTGTAAGCTAGAAGCTACAATAATACATGCAGAGGGGAAAAAACCCCAACGATCATATAACCCCCTAAACAAACACGTTGGTGACAGTATAAACGAAAAAGTCCCTTTCAACAGCAAAAGAATCATCTTCTGCAACTGGTTGGGGAAAGGGAAGAAAGACTTTACAGACATGCTGTGAAAGAGAGACAGAAATTTATAAAAACTAATTATTCAATGCCGATAGGTCTATTAACACATATTGGGAGAGAGAAGGGTGAGTCCAGAAGAAACACCCAGTGCAGCATGGAAATCCTCCAACAGCCTACACCTATTGCAGCATAACTAATGGAGGATTCAGGGTCACCTGATCCAGCTCTAACTATATGC
This sequence comes from Aulonocara stuartgranti, assembly GCF_965226115.1. Taxonomy (NCBI): domain Eukaryota; kingdom Metazoa; phylum Chordata; class Actinopteri; order Cichliformes; family Cichlidae; genus Aulonocara; species Aulonocara stuartgranti. The sequence goes on from NC_138960.1 coordinate 36,699,842, forward strand.
TTTAGCAAAAGGAAAACAAAGGAAATTTTGAAGCCTAATCTTAAAAGTAGAGATAGTGTCTGTCTCCTGAATCCAAACTGGAAGCTGGTTCCACAGAAGAGGGGCCTGAAAACTGAAGGCTCTGCCTCCCATTCTACTTTTAAATACTCTATCAACAACAAGTAAGCCTGCAGTGTGAGAGCGGAGTGCTCTAATAGGTTGATATGGTAATATAAGGTCATTAAGATAAAATAAGGGGCCTGTTAAGAAAGCAGTCCTAAATATTTGTTTAGTATGTGCGTTGAAGGACATATCCTGGTCAAAAATGAATCCAAGGTTCCTCATAGCATTACTGGAGGCACAGGTAATGCCATCCAGAGTAAGACTCTAGTTAGATACCATATTTCTAAGATTTTCAGTTTTGGTATCTTTTCATGTGTGAATTGGATGCGTTGTTATCGATATCTGGTGAGATTTCATGTCAAAAGAACCTTTTTGAAAAATATTTACTTAGAAAAATTTGTTGTTGTGTTTTTGATATTTTTTCCTTTTTTTTCTTTTATAAACTCAGACTAAGGTCCTGCAGTTTGTCAGAGATCAGCTGTGTTCATTTAGGTTCAGCTCTGAAGTACAATTTGTGCTATCTGAAAGAGTTGGACCTGAGTCAAAACGAGCTACAGGAATCAGGAGTGGAGCAGCTTTCAGCTGGACTAGAAAGTCCAAAATGTAGACTGGAAACCTTGAGGTCTGTGTTTGACAGTGTCACATATCTATAATCTCATCCAAAGTAATCTAGGTTTACTATAAAGGTCTCCTTTATAGTAACCTTTATTCAATAATTCTAAATGTAAAGAATTAATAATAATTCTTTAAATTGTTCTGCAGTGACTTGTCTATTCTCAGACTCACCAGACAATTAAAAAAGTCAGGACTACTGCCAGTAACATTACATGACGAGCAAAATTTTGTGACTGAATTGTAAATAAATGTACTGTAATTTCAGACTTACTCACTGTGAACTACCAGGAAGCTGCTGTACATTTCTGGGCTCAGTTCTGAAGTCAGTCTCTTCCTGTCTGACAGAGCTAGACTTGAGCCACAACAAATTGCATGACTCAGGAGTAAAACTTCTGTCTGCTGGGCTGGAGAATCGAAATTGTAGCCTGACGACTTTAAGGTACAAAATCAAATTTCTCCTTTTGCAGAGTCTGAAACCCAGGAATAATTATTTTGCATATATATATACATATATATACATACATACACACACACATATACACACACACACACACACACACATATATATAAACACCCAGCACGCCCCTGCGGGCGGTTTATCCTTCAAGCTCGGGTCCTCTACCAGAGGCCTGGGAGCTTGAGGGTCCTGCGCAGTATCTTAGCTGTTCCCAGGACTGCGCTCTTCTGGACAGAGATCTCCGATGTTGTTCCCGGGATCTGCTGGAGCCACTCGCCTATCTTGGGAGTCACCGCACCTAGTGCTCCGATTACCACGGGGACCACCGTTACCTTCACCCTCCACATCCTCTCGAGCTCTTCTCTGAGCCCTTGGTATTTCTCCAGCTTCTCGTGTTCCTTCTTCCTGATATTGCTGTCATTCGGAACCGCTACATCGATCACTACGGCCGTCTTCTTCTGTTTGTCTACCACCACTATGTCCGGTTGGTTAGCCACCACCATTTTGTCCGTCTGTATCTGGAAGTCCCACAGGATCTTAGCTTGGTCATTCTCCACCACCCTTGGGGGCATCTCCCATTTTGACCTCGGGACTTCCAGGTTATACTCGGCACAGATGTTCCTGTACACTATGCCGGCCACTTGGTTATGGCGTTCCATGTATGCCTTGCCTGCTAGCATCTTGCACCCTGCTGTTATGTGCTGGATTGTCTCTGGGGCATCTTTACACAGCCTGCACCTGGGGTCTTGCCTGGTGTGATAGACCCCAGCCTCTATGGATCTTGTGCTCAGAGCTTGTTCTTGTGCTGCCATGATTAGTGCCTCTGTGCTGTCTTTCAGTCCAGCTTTGTCCAGCCACTGGTAGGATTTCTGGATATCAGCCACCTCCTCTATCTGCCGGTGGTACATACCGTGCAGGGGCCTGTCCTTCCATGCTGGTTCCTCGTCTCCCTCCTCTTTCTTGGGTTTCTGCTGCCTGAGGTATTCACTGAGCACTCGGTCAGTTGGGGCCATCTTGGATGTTCGTTGTCTCATCCTGGACTGTGGTGCTGACACTCACCAGTCCCCGGCCCCCTTCCTTCCGCTTAGCGTACAGCCTCAGGGTGCTGGACTTGGGGTGAAACCCTCCATGCATGGTAAGGAGCTTTCTTGTCTTTATGTCAGTGGCTTCTATCTCCTCCTTTGGCCAGCCTATTACCCCAGCAGGGTACCTGATCACGGGCAGGGCGTACGTGTTGATGGCCCGGATCTTGTTCTTACCATTCAGCTGACTCCTCAGGACTTGCCTGACCCTCTGCAGGTACTTGGTGGTTGCAGCTTTTCTAGCGGCCTCTTCATGGTTCCCATTCGCCTGCGGGATCCCCAAGTACTTGTAACTGTCCTCTATGTCTGCAATGTTGCCTTCTGGTAGTTCAATCCCCTCAGTTCTGACTACCTTCCCTCTCTTTGTTACCATCCGACTACACTTCTCCAGTCCGAACGACATTCCAATGTCATTGCTGTATAGCCTGGTAGTGTGGATCAGTGAATCGATGTCTCGTTCACTCTTGGCATACAGCTTGATGTCATCCATGTACAGGAGGTGGCTGACAACTGCTCCGTTCTGTAGTCGGTATCCGTAGCCAGTCTTGTTAATGATCTCACTGAGGGGGTTCAGGCCTATGCAGACCAGCAGTGGGGACAGAGCATCTCCTTGGTAGATCCCGCACTTGATGGTGACTTGTGCTATGGGCTTGGAGTTGGCCTCTAGTGTTGTACGCCACATCCCCATTGAGTTCCTGATGAAGGCTCTTAGGGTCCCATTGATCTTGTACAATTCTAGGCATTCCAGTATCCAGCTGTGGGGCATTGAGTCATAGGCCTTCTTGTAATCAATCCAGGCAGTGCACAGGTTGGTCAGTCTGGTCTTGCAGTCTCGGCTGATTGTTCTGTCTACCAGTAGCTGGTGTTTTGCGCCTCTGGTATTCTTGCCAATTCCTTTCTGTGTCCCGCTCATGTATTGACCCATGTGCCTGTTCATCTTAGCCGATATGATGCCTGACAGGAGCTTCCATGTAGTACTGAGGCAGGTTATTGGTCGGTAGTTGGAGGGGACCGGTCCCTTCTTGGGGTCCTTGGGGATCAGGACCGTCCGGCCTTCAGTTAGCCATTCCGGGTGTATCTCGTTAACTAGCAGCTGGTTCATTTGTGCTGCCAGACGCTCGTGGAGTGCAGTTAGCTTCTTCAGCCAGTAGGCGTGAACCATGTCGGGCCCTGGTGCTGTCCAACTCTTCATACTGGAGACCCTTTCTTGGATATCTGCCACTGTGATGGTTACTGGACCCTGTTCAGGGAGGTCGCTGTGGTCTGCCCTCAGATCCTCTAGCCACTGAGCATTGCCGTTATGGGTTGCATCCTTCTCCCATATGCTCTTCCAGTATTGTTCCGTCTCCGGCCTTGGTGGTGCTGTTCTCTTATTGTTCCCTTGCCACTGAGAGTACACCTTTGCTGGTTCTGTGGAGAACAGCTGGTTTATTCTCCTGCCTTCTATCTCTCTGGTGTACCTCCTCAAGCGGCTGGCCAAGGCTGTGAGTCTTTGCTTGGCAGTTTCCAAGGCCTCAGGTATGGACAGCTTGCTGTATATATATATATATATATATATATATATATATATATATCACTTACTGCTGCGCAATCCATTACAATGGTCCCTCATTTATCCCGGGAGTTACATTCTAAAAATAGCCTGCAAAGTAGTCAGCTTTATTTCTTACAATTATTATAGATGCTGTAATGCTGTAAAATCCCTACACATTTCTCAGACAGGCATGACCATTTTCACACTTTTCTCTCTTGTTTAAACATTCTCAAAGTTCAAACCTTCGTAGAAGAATAGGTCCAGTATTATAGAATTAAACAAAAGCTCAATCCCTGTTTTCATTTCCAGAACATGGGAAGAGTGTAGCTGAGAGAGAATTCAATATTAATGAATCAATGGTAGGGAAGTAGAGGAAGCAAGAAGAATGAATTGAGTAAAGTTTGACTTCTCTGACTGTTTTTGTTTCGTCTTATACTCCAGTGTGCCTTATAGTCTGAAAAATACGGTAACTTCTACCTTCCCTTAACATTTCCAGAAGTCCTACTTTTTGTTCGATGGTTATCATCTTCCTCTGCCTTTTGGGTGCTACCACAGGTGCCTTTGATGGTGCAAAATGTTTCGTCGACATTGTTGTGTTTGTTGGAGAGAAAACCTACAAATATATAGTACGGTACTTCAGTAGCGATCAAAGATTTATGTAACTTTGACAAGCATAACGCATTCTGTATTGTACAGGAGACGCGGAATGAGATTGATTGACAGTGATCTATAGCCTATCACGTCGCAGAACACAATGCGCTGTTTAAAAAAAAAAGTATGCAAAAATGCACAAAAAATCCGCGAAAGAGTGAGGGCATGAAAGGTGAACTGCGCTTTATTGTATTTTTTTTTTATATTTCCATAGGCTGAAGGACTGTCTGATTATGGAAAATGGCTGTGCTTCTTTGGCTTCAGCTCTAAAGTCGAATCCCACCTATCTGAGAGAGCTAGACCTGAGTCACAACAAACTACAAGATTCAGGAGTAAAGCTTCTGTCGATTGGATTGTCGACTCAAAACTTTAGACTTAAGACTCTAAGGTATAATATCTATTTTCCCTATGTGGAGACTATAAAAAACAGCAGTCACTGTTAAATAAAAATCTTTCCTTCTACAGGATAAAGGACTGTCAGATTACAGATAAAGGCTGCGATTATCTGTCCTTAGCTCTTAACTCGACCCAATGTCCCCTAAGAGTGCTTGACCTGAGTTTGAACAAGTTAAAGAAAACTGATGAAGAACTGAAGCTGATGTTTTGGTCTCTGAAGGCACTTCATTAAAGACTCTGGTCAGGTCAGTAAAGTAATAGACTTGCCTATTTTGGACAGATTTCAAAACTAGCCACCAACAGAAAGTCGTTTGTCAAATGTTTATTTTGAATAATTTCTGAGTTGACCCAAAAGTAATTTGTTGTTTTGATCCATGCAGGTTTACATGAACCTGGAGTATGGAGGAGGAGACATCCTTCATTAAGCTGCCTATCACCACCCTGAGTTCATATTCAAACATCCTAGAATTACTTATTATTTTATTTTGTCTTCCTTCCCTTAGATAGTCATTTGATGTCTTTATTTAAATTTATATAAAGGCTTTCATTTGATTCAGTGAACTACAGTCGTAAGGTCTATAAGAAGATGTGAATGCACCATTATGGGAAATCCCTACCGTGACCAACTACACCCTACACCTTGTTGGCAGGGATCACTACTATGCTTGGCTACAAGATAAAAAGCAGTACTTTTAATGGAGAATGAAACTAGAGGCCAAGATCAATGTAGCATGGAGGGCAGTTGGCCAACTATCAGAGCTGCACAAAGATGTGATGTAAAAAGGAATGCTAGGTACAGCAAGCTGCCAATACCTGAGGCCTTAGAAACTGCCAAGCAAAGACTCATTCACTTGAAATGGTAAACCAGAGAGATAGAAGCCATTATAACAAACAAGATGTTCTCCACTGAACCATCCAAGGTGTACTCTCAGTGTCAGATGAACAATATGAGAAAAGCCCCACCAAGGCTGGAGACAGAACAATACTGGAAGACCTAATGGGAGAAGGATGCAACCTGTGGCTAGCAGAGCTGGGAGAAGATTACAGCAAGGTCCCTGAACAGGATCCAGTAACATCACAGTTGTAGACATCCAACACAGAGTAGCTGCTAATGGTTAAACGCAACCATAAAAGCTAATCGAACAGTGGGCAGTCCTGATCCCCAAGGGTCCTCAGAAGGGATCTGTCCAATCCAACTACCAGCCAATAACCTGCCTCAGATTTTCAGTACCACATGGAAGCTCCTGTCGGGCATCATAGTGGCTAAGATGAACAGGCATATGGCTCAATAAAGGCAGAGATAGAAATTAGCAGAAACACCAGAGTGGAAAACTCAACACCATGCAGATCGATAGTGGAATGCGTAGAACTATACAACATCAACAGGACCCTAAGAGCTTTCATCAGGAATTCAGTGGTAATGTTGTTAACAACAATGCAGAACAACTTCAAGCCGATTACACAGGTCACCATCAAGTGCATGATTTACCAAGGCAATTTAAATGTTATCTGGAAATTACTAGACAAGAGAGGGTTTTCAAGAAAAATTCTTAAATGTTCATTTTCTATGCCATATGTTAAAACAAGATCTGGAATGTGTCATTTTTAGCATCTACATGGATGTTAAAAGTATTCGGCCACCTTGAACCTTTCCACATTTTGTCACATTACAGCCACAAAGATGAATCAATTTTATTGGAATTCAATGTGAAAGACCAATACAAAGTGGTGTACAGGTGAGAAGTGGAATGAAAATCATACATGATTCCAAACATTTTTTATAAATAAATAACTACAAAGTGGGGTGTGCGTAATTATTCAGCCCCCTGAGTCAATACTTTGTAGAACGACCTTTAGGTCCAACATTTAGAAAAAAGGAATTGAATTCGTTTACTACTTCAGTCTTGTCTTCGACAACTTGATTATTCTTAATAAAATAATTAGGCCGATCTAAGGGTGTGGTCTTGTTACCCAATACCTCCTTAAAAATATTCCAAATGCCCTTAATATTATTCTTGTTTTCCTGAAAAAGTTTATTATAGTAGTCTTTCTTGGCTTTCCTCAATATTAATACCAACTTATTTTTATAAACTTTATATTTCATTTCCGCATTCTTAGTTCTCTGTGTTATATAATTCCTATATAAATTATTTTTCTTTTTACATGCATTTGCAAGACCCTTAGTTATCCAAGGTTTCATATTCTTATTCTTTTTCTTATACTTAAATGATACCAATGGACAATGTTTATCATACAAGGCCAAATATGTATTTAAAAATGCACCCAGGTGTCATCCACATGCCTGAACCAATGGCTTGGTGTTGTTTCAGGGTAGGATAACAAAGCCCTCTTTCCCACTTCTTCCTTATTCTTTTTCTTATACTTAAATGATACCAATGGACAATGTTTATCATACAAGGCCAAATATGTATTTAAAAATGCACCCAGGTGTCATCCACATGCCTGAACCAATGGCTTGGTGTTGTTTCAGGGTAGGATAACAAAGCCCTCTTTCCCACTTCTTCCATGTACAAATTGGCCACAATGGGTGAAACTAGGGAGCCCATGGCACACCCATGTTTCTGCCTGTAGTACTGACCCTTGTATGTGAAGTAGGTGGAATGAAGACACAGTTCCAAAAGCAAACACACCTGGTCGATGCTGAGAGTGGTCCTGTTGCTCTCATGAGAATTTGCATAATTCTGATGAAGGAACTGACCTCCCAGCCCATTGTTCCTTCACTGGGCTGGTTTCAGTCATTATGCAAATGTACTGTTTATAAGATTGGTTAAGCTTGCAGTCAGCTGAGACTGAAGAGGTCACTTGGATGAGTGACAAAATGTTTCTCCCACTGAAAACGCTACATCCAGATAAGCAGAATCAACCTTTGGAGATTTACTTACCTGGATGCTTGAGGATGAATTGTCAGTGGGTACTGTGTGGGTGAGGAAAGGAGGACCCAAACGCTGGACTCACAGGTAGGTGAAGGCTGGTGTTTATTATCACGAGCAGCTGAACCGAACATAGGATGACTGGCTGAACTGAAATGACTGGCTGAACCGAACACAAGTACAGAGTAGACCACATTAACATCAACATCAATTCAATTCAATTCAATTTTATTTATATAGCGCCAAATCACAACATAAGTTGCCTCAAGGCGCTTCATAGATACAGAGAAAAACCCAACAATCATATGACCCCCTATGAGCAGTGTTGGGAAGGTTACTTTTAAAATGTATTCCATTACAGAATACAGAATACATGCCCCAAAATGTATTCTGTAACCTATTCCGTTACGTTACTCAATGACAGTAACGTATTCTGAATACTTTGGATTACTTAATATATTGTGGCGAGTTCAGACAAGGAGGAGACGGAGGTATCGTTTGGTCTTGCTTCCCGTGAGCTAGCCAGGGAGCACAGCCGTTTATTACATTTGCAGAAGAACACACTGCCACTAGCTAACTGCTCAGCGCGGCAACCACAACACACATAGGGCGCCCTCTGACCCCGGAAGGACACACCGTCGCAGCGAGAGGGCGTCACCCGTCACCATGGCAACATACACAAAACATAACTGTACAAGCAGAACCCCGAACAGCCCTGACCCGCTACAATATTATCATGCTTTTTACAACAACGTGAATGTACTGTTGCTGTGTGATTTATTACTATTACTGAAGGTCCGCGACTCCGAACTGTAGTAAAGGGACCTCTGACTAATGCTGGGCTCACACTGTGCGATTTTTGGCCCATTTTGAGCCGATTTTTGAGTCGTGCGATCGTTTTGGCGATCGGCCCGATTTTGGCCTTCATCGTGCGTCGTGCATCGTGTAGTATACGTGGGGTAACGAGAAGCGATTGACACCTCACGACCAGCTCCCGATCATCAATCGCTTGGTCGTGAGGGTGTCACCGCAGTTTGCCACACTGCGCACGCGCAAACACAAATGTCAGCGAAAAAGACGGCATAGCACGGCAGTGCAGCGTGTGATCTGGACACAAGCGATGGAGGCACAACCTGTAGAACCATCCGAGCCCTTTTGATGTGGCCTCACAAAATTATCACGACCACAACAACCGTGAAAATAGTTGGATCGACACTGCTGCTCAATCACAGCTGCCTGACCAATGTTTTTCATTAGCAATTTAGCAAAGTTGATGGTGGTGGTGTGTCTGTGTGAGTGAAAGATGGAGAGGGAGAGCGAGCGACAGAATTTCTGTTATAACCTTCATTTTTATGGACGCACAGTGTGAGCACTCAGGTCGCATCAGAGCATCAGGCCGTATAGTGTGAGACCCTGCATCGTGACCTATGAACTTCTAACCCCTGCGAGTCAATCGTACAGTTTGAGCAGGAGCTGAATCGCGCGACTGAAAAAATCGCACAGTGTAAGCCCAGCATAATACGGCGGGGTCCCTGTCGGCTGGTAGCCGAAAAATAGCTCTACTTTGTTGTGTGGGTCAACTTTTCTTGCGACAGACAGAGAGAGGCGTTGAAAGGCTGCTCCAACGGAACTTGTTGTTTTCGGAGGAAAACACGAACACAGTGTACAGTCGAGTCTTAATAGCTTACTTACAACTGGGCTCGTCAGGCACTCTTCTTGGCTGCAGTGGTTATTATTATATTTACATGCTTCCAGCTCCCGTTTTTGCTCGATGACTGCTCGTTCCTTTCCACTCCCCTTTTTCTCCCTCCTAGCGCTCACAGACACATAACGTGTATGGCAGTCCATTCTCCCAGCAGCACGGACTACACTGAACATGATGCTACATTCTTTAGAGCTATGCTTGTAGCATTCTGCCTGTTAGCTTAGCACAACAACAACAACAACGAAAAGGCGCTCTCTCACCCAGGAAACACACAGTCGCAGAGAGAGAGAGCGTCGCCCTGTAACCATGGCAACCGTAACGCTGCCGCCTGGAACAAAAGAACGTAGCTGTCAAACAAAACCCAAACAGTCCTGACCCGCGACAAAATGAAACAGGAAAGTACCCCAGTGTATTCCATTTATTTCAACAAAGTAACTGTATTCTGAATACCACCTTTTTAAACGGTAACTGTAACGGAATACAGTTACTCATATTTTGTATTCTAAATACGTAACGGCGGTACATGTATTCCGTTACTCCCCAACACTGCCTATGAGCAAGCACTTTGGCAACAGTGGGAAGGAAAAACTCCCTTTTAACAGGAAGAAACCTCCGGCAGAACCAGGCTCAGGGAGGGGCGGCCATCTGCTGCGACCGGTTGGGGTGAGAGAAGGAAGACAGGATAAAAGACATGCTGTGGAAGAGAGACAGAGGTTAATAACAGATATGATTCAATGCAGAGAGGTCTGTTAATACATAGTGAGTGAGAAAGGTGACTGGAAAGGAAAAACTCAATGCATCATGGGAATCCCCCGGCAGCCTATGTCTATTGCAGCATAACTAAGGGAGGATTCAGGGTCACCTGGTCCAGCCCTAACTATATGCTTTAGCAAAAAGGAAAGTTTTAAGCCTAATCTTAAAAGTAGAGATAGTGTCTGTCTCCCGAATCCAAACTGGAAGCTGGTTCCACAGAAGAGGGGCCTGAAAACTGAAGGCTCTCCCTCCCATTCTACTTTTAAATACTCTAGGAACAACAAGTAGGCCTGCAGAGCGAGAGCGAAGTGCTCTAATAGGGTGATATGGTACTACAAGGTCATTAAGATAAGATGGGGCCTGATTATTTAAGACCTTGTATGTGAGGAGCAGGATTTTGAATTCAATTCTGGATTTAACAGGAAGCCAATGATGGGAAGCCAAAACAGGAGAAATATGCTCTCTCTTTCTAGTCCCTGTCAGTACTCTTGCTGCAGCATTTTGGATTAGCTGAAGGCTTTTCAGTGAGTTTTTTGGACATCCTGATAATAATGAATTACAGTAGTCCAGCCTGGAAGTAATAAATGCATGAACTAGTTTTTCAGCGTCACTCTGAGACAGGATATTTCTCATTTTAGAGATGTTGCGCAAATGGAAGAACGCAGTCTTACATATTTGTTTAATATGTGCATTGAAGGACATGTCCTGGTCAAAAATGACTCCAAGGTTCCTCACAGCGTTACTGGAGGCCAAGGTAATGCCATCCAGAGTAAGAATCTGGTTAGATACCATATTTCTAGGCTTTTCAGGGCCGAGTACAATAACCTCAGTTTTATCTGAATTAAGAAGCAGAAAGTTAGCGGCCATCCAGGTCTTTATGTCTTTAAGACATTCCTGCAGTTTAACTCATTGGTGTGTGTTATCTGGCTTCATGGACAGATAGAGCTGGGTGTCATCTGCATAGCAGTGAAAATGTATGCTATGTCTTCTAATGATGCTGCCTAAGGGAAGCATGTATAATGTAAACAGAATTGGTCCTAGCACTGAACCTTGTGGAACTCCATAATTAACCTCAGTGTGTGAAGAGGACTCTCCATTTCCATGAACAAATTGGAGTCTATTAGATAGATATGATACAAACCACTGCAGTGCAGTACCTGTAATACCTACAGCATGTTCTAATCGCTCTAATAGGATATTATGGTCGACAGTATCGAATGCTGCGCTAAGGTCTAGCAGGACAAGCACAGAGATGAGTCCACTGTCAGAGGCCATAAGAAGATCATTTGTAACCTTCACTAAAGCTGTTTCTGTGCTGTGATGAGCTCTGAAACCTGACTGAAACTCTTCAAATAAACCATTCCTCTGCAGATGATCTGTTAGCTGTTTGACAACTACTCTTTCAAGGATTTTTGATATGATATTTTTATTCCCTGGCTTTTAACTCTGTAGGAAACTGACACCTTCTTATTTATTTTATTGTTTGTAATGATTTTATGGTATTTTTAATTTGGTTGTTGTTTTGATCTGTGTTGTTCAGCACTTTGGTCTGCCTGGTGTGTTCTTAAAGTGCTATACAAATAAACGATGATGATGATGATGATGATGAAAGGAAGGGTGGAGATTGGCCTATAATTAGCTAAGACTGCTGGGTCTAGAGATGGCTTTTTGAGTAAAGGTTTAACTACAGCTAGCTTGAAGGCCTGTGGTACATAGCTGATCATTAGAGATAGGTTGATCATATTTAAGATCGAAGAATTAATTAATGGCAGGACTTCTTTGAGCAGTTTTGTAGGAATGGGGTCTAAAAGACACATTGATGGTTTGGAGGAAGTAATTATTGAAGCTAACTCAGAAAGATCAATTGGAGAAAAAGAGTCTAACTTAACATCGATGGTACTAAGAGTAGCTGTAGATAATATTACATCTGTGGGATGATTATTGGTAATTTTTTCTCTAATGATAAAAATTTTATTTGTGAAGAAGTTCATGAAGTCATTACTAGTTAACGTTAAAGGGATTGTTGGCTCAAAAGAGCTCTGACTTTTTGTCAGCCTGGCTACAGTGCTCAAGAGAAACCTGGGGTTGTTCTTATTTTTTTGTATTTTTTTTATTTATTTTTTTTGCCTGTCCCGTTTGGCTCTTTTGCCCTCAGAATTGTTGTCTAAAGGCAAAGAAAGATGCCCAACGGATTTACTTTACCAAACTGACCATCCCAGCCTTGCCGTAATGGTCCATTTGATTCACCTTTTATTGTTTATTTTATTTTCACTTACTGAATACGGGACAGACTTGACTGGGGGAAAGAAGGGGAGAAAGAAAGAGGGAAAGAGAAACAGCTGAGAAGAGGGACGGGGGAGAAGGGCAAAAGACAAAAACCAACAGAACGGGCAGAGAAAAAAAATGCATATATCAATCACCTGGGTCACCTGCTGAGAAAGAAAAAAGAAAGCAAGCAGAAGAGAACAAGAGTAATAGAATAAACAACATCACAATGATATATGGGAATATGACAGTAAATACTAAATGTTAAACATTATTGTGCAGCACATAAGATCAACAGAACATAGTGTGCTTTGAGGTAGGAGCCAAAAAGGGTGTAGTTTGTGGGTGTGATCACCCGTGTGTACACCTGTGAGCATGGACGCGCTTGTTTTTGGTTTTTTAAAAGGTTCCTTCATGTAATAATCTGCTAGAGGGTGTGGGGGTGCCACAGCCCCGTCCTCCAGGGCATGAAGCAGGTGTGGAGGAGATCAAAACTCCAGACATCCAGAGGCCCCCAGAACACAAGAGACCAAGGAAGACCAACAGAGGGGCAGCTGCGCCACTGTCCCGGAAAGAGCTGAGGAGAGTCCCAGATGAGGGCTCACTCAGCAGCCGCGGAGCAGAAGCCAGGGGGAGTTGCAGTGACGCGCCCGTGAGCTCCGCCGGCAGCCAGCTGCGCCTGAGTGACCGAGCCCCAGGCCGAGAGGCCGGGGGCACCCCACCTCCGAAGTGGCCCGAGCGAGCCCCAGGCTCCAGGCCCCGATAAGCGGCCGCCAAGGAGTGAGCCGGTGTGTACCTGGACGCCCAGCCCCGGACACAAAGAACCACCAACGCACCGATGTCTGAGGGAGTCCGCCACTGGCAGGGGAAGTGGTGGTAGGGGGAGATAGGCCTCCAAACCTTGGAGGTCCTGAGATGTCCCCAGAGAGGTGGCGCCTGACACCCAACCTGACATATAGACACAGACATACAGGCACACACAGATACAAACATCCATTCCCACCCTCATGCTCTCATATGCACTTACTCCACACTCAACCAACGTGGAGACAGACATAAAGAGACGTTGTACACACGATCACACTCCCCAAGCGTACTCTACAAACCGGGTCTAGGTGCCCCCGCCCCTGGAGGGGGGAACTGCACCCAGACCCAGGTGGTGTTTCCCTTTTCCCTGCGGTGGGGGGAGGCAGACCGCCCCGACTCCGCAGCAGCAGGAAGGCTCCACACTCCAGACCGCAGTCGGACGGCCAACTCCTCCTCCTAACCCCCCTGCTCCAGCAGGTCGCAGAGAATGGGGGTGAGAAAAGACTCCAAACCTCCCTCCAGCCGCTCATTGTAGTGTTGATGCATGTGTGTTTTAAGGTGCATTTAAAACCCAGGAGGGCTTGGAGCTACCTGCCAGAGAGCAGCAGGTAAGCGCATGGTCCCTCCTGCTAGCCCTCAATGTCTATGTGTATTTAAAATTGAGAGGTGGGCAACGATGCCAGGGGTGGGGTGTACACCCTGATGGTACTTTGGACTCCGTGTATCGTGCCCACCCCCAAGATCCTATATGTATGTGTAATGAGAGTGTGAGTAATGTGAATGTCTAAGTTGTGGGATAAAATTGAGGCGGCACCCTGCTCCAGGGCTGGGCCCCCATGCACCCACCCGCCCACAACCCCGGCAACACACCAACCAGGACCCAAGCCCCCGAGGCCCAGTCCGGGTCCCAGCCCAGAGACGGAGCTCCCCCAGAACCTCACGCCCATCTCGGACCCACCCAGGGGCAGCCAGGCTACCAGGTCAGTAACCCACGTCCGTCAGCACAGACCCTCCCCTAGCCCCGCTGCACGCAGCCGTGAGGAAACAGTCACCTGAGAGCCAACAGAGCTCCTAACCGGACATGAACGCTACCCCGGGTTGAGCCCCCCAAGGAAGATGCCTCCGGGGAACCCCCCGACGCCCTAAGCCTGTCCCTACCCCCACACCAATCACAACAGTGAAGGCGGAACCAAACTATGACCCCCCACCCCCACTAGGTGATGGAGCTGATCAAAGGAGCCCAGAGCAATTGATCTGATGTGGTGGCAGAGGCTGTATCAAGACTAATGTAATCTAATAGATAATTTCTATATTGGTTAGAATTAAGATTATTTTTATTTTTCCAGTTCATGAGGACTGTTTTCTTGGCTATGCATAGGGCAGTGAAAACCATATGGGCTATATTCTTTTCTGAAGTGACATTATCTAAGCTGCCCAACAAACACACTAAGGGGGAAGTTGGAATGTTACATTTCAGACACTTCGATAAGTCTTCACATATCTCGCGCCAAAACTTCTGAACTGGTGGACAGAACCAAAGAGCGTGGATATAATTGTCCGGTGAATTGGTTTGGCAGTGTGAGCAGTTGTTGGTAGACGTAAAGCCCATCTTGAACATCCGATGACCTGTATAGTGCACTCTATGTAATATTTTGTATTGAATTAATTGAAGACTGGGATTTCTAATTAGATGAAAGGTTTTTAAGCAAATCTGAGACCAGAAGTTTAGGTCTAAGTTAACTGATAAATCCGCTTCCCATTTTGCAATAGGAAGTGATATTGATTCATCTGTTTTAGAAAGCATTCTGTATATTTTGGATAGTAATTTGGGGGGTTTAAGAGTAAGAAATTGAACCACACTTGGTGGTGTTTGTAGTTCAACTTGACCCGGTTTAAATTTCTTTTTTACTATGGATTTAATTTGTTGATATTCTAAAAATCTTTTCTTGTTGATCCCATATTGTGTAACTAGTCTGTCAAATGAAATAAATTCTGTTCCTTCTAGTATATGTTCTAAATATTTGATTCCTTTATCACTCCAATCTGAAAAGTTTATCATATTATTGTTTTGTAATATGTCAGGGTTGTTCCAGATAGGTGTACATTTGCATGGGATTAATGAAGACGCCGTCAATTTTAGAAACTCCCACCATGCTGTCAGAGAAGAGCTGATGTTGATGCTTTTAAAGCATTCATGTCGTTGGATGTTTGAGCTGATAAATGGTAGGTCTGAGATCTCTAGATTATTGCAGAGTGCTTGTTCTACATCTAGCCAAGGTTCATCTAAGAGGGTGTGTTTTAGCCATCCTGAGATAAACTGAAGCCTGTTGGCTAAGAAGTAGTGCTGAAAGTTAGGCAGTTCTAGTCCTCCTTTATCCTTGGTCTTTTGTAGTGTTTTTAAGCTTATACGTGGGGGTTTATTTTTCCAAAGGAATTTGGACATACATGAATCTAGAGATCTGAACCAATCTTGTGGCGGTTTAGTTGGGATCATTGAGAATAAATAATTTATTTTTGGTAAGACCATCATTTTTATAGCGGCAACCCTTCCCATGAGTAATATGGGTAGACATTTCCATCTAGCCAGATCATCTTCTACCTTCTTTAAAAGTGGGATATGGTTTAATTTTGTTAGATCTGCAAGCTTGGGAGAAACATTAATACCTAAATATTTTATATTTCCCGATTGCAGTGGTGTAGAAGAGGAATTATGGAAGGAGCAATTAATCGGTAGGACTGTAGATTTTGACCAGTTAATTGAGTAATCTGATATTCTTGCAAAAGAGTTTATCAATTCAATCACCCCAGAGATATTGGTTTGTGAATTTTGGAGAAAGAGTAACACATCATCCGCACAAAGGCTGATTTTATGTTCCACGTTCTTGCATTTTATGCCCTTAATTACTGAATTCTGTCTAATTGCTGCTGCTAGTGGTTCAATAAAAATTGCAAATAGTGAAGGGGAGAGTGGGCATCCCTGCCTGGTGCCCCTCAAGAGACAGAAGCTGGAGGATGTCTGGTCATTTGTTCTAACACAAGCTGTTGGGGAATTATATAATATTTTTAACCAGTTTATGAAAGAGGATCCAAAACCAAATTTGTGTAAAGTTGCAAATAGAAATTTCCAGTTAACTCTGTCAAATGCTTTTTCTGCGTCTAAAGAGAATATTGTAGTTTCTAGGTTTTTACTGTATGAGTAGTCTATCAAATTAAGTAATCTACGTGTATTTGTTGATGAGTGCCTACCTTTTATGAAACCAGTTTCATAGGATGAATTAAGAGGGGGGTTATTTTCTCCAGTCTCTTTGAGAGAGCTTTGCAGATTATTTTAAGGTCTACATTTATAAGGGATATTGGACGATAGCTTGAGGGATATACAGGGTCTTTGCCTAGTTTTAGCAGGAGATTAATGTTTGCAGAATTCATATTTGATGGAAGTCTGCCCTTTTCTTTAATTTCCAACAACGTTCTGTAGAAAACTGGTGCTAGAATCGACCAGAATTCTTTGTAGAATTCTGCAGGAAAGCCATCTGGACTTGGAGCCTTATTATTGTGCATACTTATCAGGGCTTCCTGGAGTTCACCTGGTGTCAGTGGTGAATCCAGTGCCATTGCTTGAGTGTCCAATAATTTTGGAAGAGTTATGTTGTCCAAAAACTGATCAATTTCTTTTTTAGATGGGTTTATTTGTGGTGAATACAACGTTTTATAGAAATCCCTGAAAATGTTGTTTATTTGTATCGGTTCATATAATGTGTTCCCAGATGAATCTTGAACAGCACATATAGTTGTTTTTTCTTTATTTATTTTTAGCTGGTTTGCTAGAAATTGACCGGATTTATTACCATGTTTGTAATTTTGTAGGCGTAGTCTTTGTACTAAGAATTTAGTTTTTTTATCAATTATCTCATTTAATTCTAGTTTTGTTTTGCGTATTCTCCATTTACATGAACAAATTGGAGTCTATTAGATAGATATGATACAAACCACTGCAGTGCAGTAACTGTAATACCTACAGCATGTTCTAATCGCTCTAATAGGATATTATGGTCGACAGTATCGAATGCTGCACTAAGGTCTAGCAGGACAAGCACAGAGATGAGTCCACTGCCAGAGGCCATAAGAAAATCATTTGTAACCTTCACTAAAGCTGTTTCTGTGCTGTGATGAGCTCTGAAACCTGACTGAAACTCTTCAAATAAACCATTCCTCTGCAGATGACCTGTTAGCTGTTTGACAACTACTCTTTCAAGGATTTTTGATATGAAAGGAAGGTTGGAGATTGGCCTATAATTAGCTAAGACTGCTGGGTCTAGACATGGCTTTTTGAGTAAAGGTTTAACTACAGCTAGCTTGAAGGCCTGTGGTACATAGCCGATCATTAGAGATAGGTTGATCATATTTAAGATCGAAGAATTAATTAATGGCAGGACTTCTTTGAGCAGTTTTGTAGGAATGGGGTCTAAAAGACACGTTGATGGTTTGGAGGAAGTAATTATTGAAGCTAACTCAGAAAGATCAATTGGAGAAAAAGAGTCTAACTTAACATCGATGGTACTAAGAGTAGCTGTAGATAATATTACATCTGTGGGATGATTACTGGTAATTTTTTTCTCTAATGATAAAAATTTTATTTGTGAAGAAGTTCATGAAGTCATTACTAGTTAACGTTAAAGGGATGGTTGGCTCAAAAGAGCTCTGACTTTTTGTCAGCCTGGCTACAGTGCTCAAGAGAAACCTGGGGTTGTTCTTATTTTCTTCAATCAGTGATGAATAGTAAGATGTTCTGGCTTTGCGGAGGGCTTTCTTATAAAGCAGCAAACTATTTCTCCAGGCTAAATGATGATCCTCTAGATTTGTAACATGCCATTTCCTCTCCAGATTACGAGTCATCTGCTTTAGGGTACGTGTTTGAGAATTATACCACGGAGTCAGGTACTTCTGATTAGAGACCTTAGTTTTCACAGGAGCTACAGTATCCAGAGTCGTACGTAGTGAGGAGGTGAAATTATTAACAAGATAATCGACCTCTGTTGGAGTAGCGTTCAGATAGCTGCTCTGCTCTATGTTGGTACAGGGCATTGAAGATGATAACAGTGGGTGGATTATATTCTTAAACTTAGTTACAGCGCTTTCAGAAAGACATCTACTTTGATAAAGTCTACTCTCCACCGCTGTGTAATCAATTATTGTAAGTGTAAATGTTATCAGGAAATGATCAGACAGGAGAGGGTTTTCAGGAAACACTGTTAAATGTTCAGTTTCTATGCCATATGTTAAAACAAGATCTAGAGTGTGATTAAAGTGGTGGGTGGGTTCTTTTACATTTTGAGAGAAACCAATTGAGTCTAATAACAGATTAAATGCCATGTTGAGGCTGTCATTTTTAGCATCTACATGGATGTTAAAATCACCCACAATAATTTTTTTATCTGAGCTCAGAACTAAATTAGATATAAAGTCTGAGAAATCAGACAGAAACTCTGTGTAAGGCCCAGGTGGACGATAGATGATAACAAGTAAGACTGGTTTCTGAGTTTTACAGCTGGGGTGGACGAGGCTAAGCATCAGGCTTTCAAATGAATTAAAAGTCTGTCTGGGTCTTTCATTAATTAATAGGCTGGTGTGAAAAATTGCTGCCACACCGCCCCCTCTGCCTGTTCTTCGAGATTTCTGGTAGTTAGAATGGCTCGGGGGTGTTGATTCATTTAAACTAACATAATCATCCTGCTGCAACCAGGTTTCTGTAAGGCAGAGTAAATCAATTTGTTGATCAATTATTAAGTCATGTACTAACAGAGACTTGGAGGAGAGAGACCTAATATTTAATAATCCATATTTCACTGTTTTACTCTTTGGTTCAGATGTGGATACTTTATTGTTCTTTCTTTGTAATTGTTTATGTTTAAGTTGTTTGTTGCTGGTTTTTAGTTTGTTTTTTGTCTGTTTGGGAGCTGACACAGTCTCTATGGAGATGGGTTTTTGGGGGTAGCAGGAGGAGAGAAGCTGCAGAGAGGCGTGTAACATCAATGACATGACGCTGAACAGAGAGAAACCGAGGGTTTAAATACACTGGCTAATGATGATGATTAGGGAACAGTGAGAACAAAGCTGAACATAACTGAACTAATAACACACAGGAAGCAAACATGAAAACAGGAAATGTGAACAGGTGAATAAACTGAACATGAAACTGAAAACCCTGGGTGAACACCCAGGACTGGGACAGAGACTGGACTGACTGGAGGACAGGAGACTGGACAGGAGAAGACTGGGTGACAGACTGGATTACAGGAGACTGGACAGGAGGAGACTGAACCACAGGCGAGAACGGGAAACTGAGCTACAGGGGACTGGACTGACTGGACTGGAAGCTGAACAGCAGGTGACTGAATTGACTGGACTGTGGCTGAGGCTAATGGCTGAGCAGAGGTTGGTGAGGCTAATGGCTGAGCTGAAGACTGGGTTAATGAAGGGGACAAAGCTACAGCCTGGGCTAGAAAACCTGGTGCTTGAGCTGGAACTAGGTCGGCTAGCCTAACTAAAGATTATGCTAGGGCGTGGAAAGGTGGATGAGGGAGTGGATAAGATGGTGAACTGGAGGTTGGACAGGCTAGCTCTTCCGAGCCTTCAGAGCGTGAGGCCAGCGGCTGGAGAGCCTCAGCTGAGCCTCTAGGGAGGTCAGGCTGAATTCTGGCTGCCCTCATCCTGGGTGCTGGGACAGGCAAGGGAGGTGGCTGGACACCAGTCATCCCCACCCGAGAAACAAGAACGGGTGTGGGGTTAGACTGGGTCCCAGCTGCCCTCATCCTGGAAGCTGGAAAAGGCACCGACAATGGCTGGGGAGCTTCCGTCCCCACCCGAGGAGCTGGTACGGGTGCATGTACTGACAGTGCCTCAGCCAGCCTGGGAGCCCGAGTAGGGACCAGCTGAACCTCAGCTTTCCCCACCCGAGGAACTGAAACGAGTGCGGAGAAAAGCCGGGCCTGAGCTGCCCTTGGAGCAGGAACACCGGGCAATGAAAGAGCAGGCTCAGATAAAACAGTCTTGGAATGAGCAGACCTAGGGTTTACATACACAGGAACCGTAATAACAGATTTAAAGGAAATTGTTTTGGCCCTTCTGCCGCAGTCTTTAACTTAACAGTCTTTGGAGGTGTTGAAGTACAGTGATTGTTCTTCATAAATCCCAGCTCAGAGGGAGCTGAACAGAAACAGTTTTCCCAGTCTATGTCATCGTCCAGTAGAGAAGCACCAAAGGGATCGGCGGTGAGTGTATTGTTTTTAATGTTCAGCAAAGCGGGAGAAAAACAGTCTTCACTCACCATGGGGATTTGGTCAGCAGAGTCCAGTTTATGGCGGTGTCAGCGCCGCTTTCTCTGGGAAGAAGAAGCGGGCGGGGTAAACAGCTGAGCCTCTGGCACGGGAGCCTCCGTTGAGCCGAGGGGGGAGGCAGAGTTGCTGTGCAATGGCGGAGAGGCTGGGGAGTGAAGCGGATGGCGGGCAAGCGAGGAGCGAAGAGGCGAGAGAGTGAGCGGCCGAAGATTGGCCAGTGACGCCCACTCTCCGCGGCGAATGCTCCGATGCAGGAGAGGCAGCAGGCGGAAGAATGCGGCGTCCCCGAGGCCCGCCCAGAGCCAGACGAGTCCCTGCGAAGACGGGCTCACGAAGAGCTGCTGTTTTGCCCTAAGCTCCTTTGTCCAGCAAAGGAGCGCTGCCTCCTGCCGCTCAAAATGTTCCGAGTCCGCTGGGTCCACAACACGGGGTCAGTGGTTGCTATGTGGGTGAGAAAAGGAGGACGCAAATGCTGGACTCACAGGTAGGTGAAGGCTGGTGTTTATTATCATGAGCAGGTGAACCGAACATAGGATGACTGGCTGAATCGAACACAAGTAGACCACATTAATATCAACATCAATGACACGACGCTGAACAGAGAGAAACCGACGGTTTAAATACACTGGCAAATTATGATGATTAGGGACCGGTGAGAAGAAAGCTGAAAATAACTGAACTAATAACACACAGGAAGCAAACATGAAAACAGGAAATGTGAACAGGTGAATAAACTGAACATGAAACTGAAAACCCTGGGTGAACACCCAGGAACCCTGACATGCATCAAGATGTGCTGTGTGTAGCTGCTGCATCGTGGTCCAATTCCTCAATGAATATAATACAATGCCTTTTATTTTCATGTTTTATTGATGCCAAGGAACCAGAAAGTGGACCCTCTCCACACTCCCCGTTGATGTAAAGGGGGGCTATGTCAGTGCTGTGCCTCCTGAAGTCAACAATGACCGCTTTTGTTTTCCGCTTTGCGGGCCCACATTACACCGGTTTTAGAATCGCTGCATTGGCTCCCCGTGTGTTTCAGGATCAATTTTAAAGTTCTTTTATTGGTTTTTAAATGTCTTAATGGTCTTGGGCCTTCTTATCTCTCAGATCTGCTTTTACCATATGAACCCTCGCGGACCTAGAGGTCCTCTGGTACTGGCCTTTTGATTGTCCCTAAATTCAGGACACATACTCACGGAGAGGCAGCGTTTCAGTGGTATGGTCCTCGTCTGTGGAACAGCCTGCCGGAGGACCTCAGGGCCGCAGAGAACGTACATGTTTTTAAGAACAGGCTCAAGACCCACCTTTTTAATTTAGCTTTTACTTAGTGTTTATTTATTTTATGCTTATTTATTCTATCCTGTTATTCTATTATTAATTTAGGCTTTACCTAATATTTATTGATTTTATTCTTATTCATTTTTTAATCTTCTTACTCTATTTATATTTATATTTATATTGTATCCCGTTCTTATTTATTTTATCATTTTACCCTGTATATATCCTATTGTGGCATATCTCCAGTGTTTCCTCGTAGGGCGCTCTCTGCACCGGGGCTGTGATCGACCGTGGCTGCTGGGTCTCTGGGGGTCCTCTCAGCTTGGCTGGGGGGCTCCTTTGCCTCCCTCCTGCTGTGTGCCCAGCCTGGAGGCTGCGGTCTGTGACCGGCTCCTGGTGCAGATGGCTCCCTGTTATAGTGTTTCCTCACTTGGCTCATGCGAACCCAGCCCAATTTTTACTCTTTAAGTGTGCGCGTGTGTGTGTGTGTGTGGGGGGGGGAATATGTGTGTATTCACATCATTTATGTTAATGAGAGTGTGGAGAGTGAGTTGGAGGGTGGGGTGGGCTGCTTTTAACTATGTAAAGCACTTTGTGCTACATTTTTTATTAATAAAGACTGATTGATTGATTGATTGATTGATTGATTGATTGATTAAACAACGTTATCACTCAATTAACAAGTATGTGGTGCAATATTACTTCCTTCTAAATAACAATGGAGCGTGGTGTCCACTAACTGCAGGAGGACCTAAATTAATTGAGAAGGTTTACGCTGTACGCCAGCTTACAGAAGCTTAGAAGCACTAAATCAAGACTTGGAATATGACTTCGATTGAGACTCAAAATATAGTTTACTCAAAAGTATTTTTGCACAAAATACAAAATGCATGTTAGCTTGAAAAGTTAACAAATTGACAACAGCTTAAAGAAAACAATTATCAACTGTAATAAAGAAGTAAAACTTTTAATAAAAACCTTTTTTCGCACGCACGAGATTGGCACGTGCGTGCTTTTTTACTTTTTCACTTTTTTAACATTCATCATGACGTAGGTCCTCTAATGATACTGAGCAAAGGTTTTCTCTAAGGTGCAATAAAATCTTTTCTTTACCAAACACCACTATGTTAAAATTCTAATAATGATTCAATTTAGTATTCAGTGCTTGAAACTTACATCAGTTCCTGACCAGATTAGAGCACTATTTGTTTTTAAGAATGATTTCTTAGTTTGCTACACAAAGAAATCTGTCTAGAAACTTTTTCAGTACAAGTTTATTATTAACAGTCAGAGCTGAAGCCGCTCCTCTTACTGGAAGGCAATAAATTCTGTTTACTCCCCTTGCTGTTAACTTATTGGTGCTGTTTTTTCTCAGAGATCCTACATCTGTTTGCTGTGATGAGGAGCTGAACAGTCCTGTTCACTGCATATATGCATAACATATGGCATAGAAACTGAACATTTAACAGTGTTTCCTGAAAACCCTCTCCTGTCTGATCATTTCCTGATAACATTTACATTTACAATAATTGATTACACAGCGGTGGAGAGTAGACTTTATCAAAGTAGATGTCTTTCTGAAAGCGCTGTAATCCACCCACTGTTATCATCTTCAATGCCCTGTACCAACATAGAGCAGAGCAGCTATCTGAACGCTGCTCCAACAGAGGTCGATTATCTTGTTAATAATTTCACCTCCTCACTACGTACGACTCTGGATACTGTAGCTCCTGTGAAAACTAAGGTCTCTAATCAGAAGTACCTGACTCCGTGGTATAATTCTCAAACACGTACCCTAAAGCAGATGACTCGTAATCTGGAGAGGAAATGGCGTGTCACAAATTTAGAGGATCATCATTTAGCCTGGAGAAATAGTTTGCTGCTTTATAAGAAAGCCCTCCGCAAAGCCAGAACATCTTACTATTCATCACTGATTGAAGAAAATAAGAACAACCCCAGGTTTCTCTTGAGCACTGTAGCCAGGCTGACAAAAAGTCAGAGCTCTGTTGAGCCAACAATCCCTTTAACGTTAACTAGTAATGACTTCATGAACTTCTTCACAAATAAAATTTTTATCATTAGAGAAAAAATTACCAGTAATCATCCCACAGATGTAATATTATTTACAGCTACTCTTAGTACCATTGATGTTAAGTTAGACTCTTTTTCTCCAATTGATCTTTCTGAGTTAACTTCAATAATTACTTCCTCCAAACCATCAACGTGTCTTTTAGACCCCATTCCTACAAAACTGCTCAAAGAAGTCCTGCCATTAATTAATTCTTCGATCTTAAATATGATCAACCTATCTCTAATGATCGGCTATGTACCACAGGCCTTCAAGCTAGCTGTAGTTAAACCTTTACTCAAAAAGCCATCTCTAGACCCAGCAGTCTTAGCTAATTATAGGCCAATCTCCAACCTTCCTTTCATATCAAACATCCTTGAAAGAGTAGTTGTCAAACAGCTAACAGATCATCTGCAGAGGAATGGTTTATTTGAAGAGTTTCAGTCAGGTTTCAGAGCTCATCACAGCACAGAAACAGCTTTAGTGAAGGTTACAAATGATCTTCTTATGGCCTCTGACAGTGGACTCATCTCTGTGCTTGTCCTGCTAGACCTTAGCGCAGCATTCGATACTGTCGACCATAATATCCTATTAGAGCGATTAGAACATGCTGTAGGTATTACAGGTACTGCACTGCAGTGGTTTGTATCATATCTATCTAATAGACTCCACTTTGTTCATGTAAATGGAGAGTCCTCTTCACACACTGAGGTTAATTATGGAGTTCCACAGGGTTCAGTGCTAGGACCAATTCTGTTTACATTATACATGCTTCCCTTAGGCAATATCATTAGAAGACATAGCATACATTTTCACTGCTATGCAGATGACACCCAGCTCTATCTGTCCATGAAGCCAGATAACACTCACCAATTAGTTAAACTGCAGGAATGTCTTAAAGACATAAAGACCTGGATGGCCGCTAACTTTCTGCTTCTTAATTCAGATCAAACTGAGGTTATTGTACTCGGCCCTGAAAAGCCTAGAAATATGGTATCTAACCAGATTCTTACTCTGGATGGCATTACCTTGGCCTCCAGTAACGCTGTGAGGAACCTTGGAGTCATTTTTGACCAGGACATGTCTTCAATGCACATATTAAACAAATATGTAAGACTGCGTTCTTCCATTTGCGCAACATCTCTAAAATTAGAAATATCCTGTCTCAGAGTGACGCTGGAAAAATAGTTCATGCATTTATTATTTCCAGGCTGGACTACTGTAATTCATTATTATCAGGATGTCCAAAAAACTCACTGAAAAGCCTTCAGCTAATCCAAAATGCTGCAGCAAGAGTACTGACAGGGACTAGAAAGAGAGAGCATATTTCTCCTGTTTTGGCTTCCCTTCATTGGCTTCCTGTTAAATCCAGAATTGAATTCAAAATCCTGCTCCTCACATATAAGGTCTTAAATAATCAGGCCCCATCTTATCTTAATAACCTTGTAGTACCATATCATCCTATTAGAGCCTTTCGCTCTCGCTCTGCAGGCCTACTTGTTGTTCCTAGAGTATTTAAAAGTAGAATGGGAGGGAGAGCCTTCAGTTTTCAGGCCCCTCTTCTGTGGAACCAGCTTCCAGTTTGGATTCAGGAGACAGACACTATCTCTACTTTCAAGATTAGGCTTGAAACTTTCCTTTTTGCTAAAGCATATAGTTAGGGCTGGACCAGTTGACCCTGAATCCTCCCTTAGTTATGCTGCAATAGATGTAGGCTGCCGGGGGATTCCCATGATGCATTGAGTTTTTCCTTTCTAGTCACCTTTCTCACTCACTATGTATTAACAGACCCCTCTGCATTGAATCATATCTGTTATTAACCTCTGTCTCTCTTCCACAGCATGTCTTTTATCCGGTCTTCCTTCTCTCACCCCAACCGGTCGCAGCAGATGGCCGCCCCTCCCTGAGCCTGGTTCTGCCGGAGGTTTCTTCCTGTTAAAAGGGAGTTTTTCCTTCCCACTGTTGCCAAAGTGCTTGCTCATAGGGGGTCATATGATTGTTGGTTTTTTCTCTGTATCTATGAAGCGCCTTGAGGCAACTTATGTTGTGATTTGGCGCTATATAAATAAAATTGCATTGAATTGAATTGAATATCTAAACCAGAGCACAGGGAACAGACTCACATTTTGTCTGCTGTAAAAAGGAGAAAATAACTGAGCGAGGACTTCAGCTTGACAAGGAGAGGTTTTCCTGTTCAATCTGTTTGGATCTACTGAACAAACCAGTGACTACTTCCTGCGGACACAGTTTCTGTAAGAGCTGTATTTGGAGCCACTGGGATGCAGAGGATCAGAAGGAATCCTACACTTGTCCTCAGTGCAGACAAGCCTTCATGTTGAGGCCAGTCTTGGGGAAGAACACCATGTTAGCAGAGTTAGTGGAGGAGCTGAAGAAAGATGTACTCCAAGCTGCTCCTCATCCTCAGCATTATGCTGAACCTGGAGATGTGGCCTGTGACGTGTGCACAGAAAGAAAGCTTAAAGCCTCCAAATCCTTTCTGCAGTGCATGGCCTCTTACTGTGAGTTTCACCTTCAGCCTCACTATGAATCATCAAATTTTCAGAGACACAGGCTGGTGGAAGCCTTGGCAAAGCTCCAGGAGAACGTGTGCTCTGTTCACAGTAAAGTGAAAGAGATCTTCTGTTGCAGCGATCAGCAGTGCATCTGCTCCGCCTGTGCTGTGGAGGAACATAGTGGCCACGACACAGTATCAGCAATAGCAGAGAGGGCAAAGAGGCAGAAAGAGCTCGGGCCGAGATGGCAAAAAAATCCAGCAAAGAATTCAGGGCAGAGAAAAACACATGAAGCTCCTTCAGCAGCAGATGGAGGCCATCGATAGCTCTGCTGATAAGGCCATGAGGGACACCCAGATCATGTTCAACCAATTGCACCGATTAGTGGAGAAAAGAAGCTCTGACGTGCAGCAGCAGATCAGATTCCAGCAACAAACTGAACTGAGCTGGGCCAAAGAGCTTCAGAAAAAGCTCCAGCAGGAGGTAACTGACCTCCGAAGGAGAGATGCTGAACTGGAGCAGCTCTCACGAACAGAGGATCATGGCCAGTTTCTCCTCAGCTACGCCTTACTTTCAGGACTCAGTGAATCCACACATTCAGCCAGCATCAACATCCATCCTCAGAGCTACTTCCAAGAGGTGACAGCAGCTGTGTCAGATCTTGTAAATAAACTGCAGCGCATCCTGAGTCAGGACTGGTCTGAGGTCTTACTGACTGAAGGGGAGACTTTGCTGAGACCAGAACAGCACAAGACTTTAGTCAAGCAACAAATGCACTTGGTGCCACCACCACCACCATCCCTCCAGCCTCCAACAAAGTCCAGAACCTTAGTGAAACAGCAACCATGTTTGCCACCACCACAATCTTTTCTGTCACCAGTAGAGCCCACAACCAGAGCTGAGTTCCTCCAGTATTCAAAGAGAATCACCATGGACCCAAACACAGCACACAGAGAGCTGTTATTATCTGAGGGGCACAGGAGAGTAACATTTGGGTATACCATACTGTCATATTCAGATAATCCAGAGACATTTAGAGAGTGCGCTCAGATTCTGAGCAGAGAGATTCTGACTGGTTGTTGTTACTGGGAGGTGAAATGGAAAAGATTTGTTTCAATAGCTGTCGCATACAAGTGTATTAGCAGAACAGGAAGTGATAGAGAATTTGGATACAATGACAAATCCTGGTCATTAGAGTGTGACTGCAATAGTTATAAGTTCCGGCACAACAACATTGTTACTTTCCTCTCAGTTCCTCAGTGCTCCAGAGTTGGGGTGTACCTCGATCACAGTGATGGTATTCTGTGCTTCTACAGTGTCTCTGAAACCATGACTCTCATTCACAGAGTCCAGACCACCTTCACTCAGCCCCTACATGCTGGACTCTGGGTAGATATTTCTGGATCTGCTGAGTTTGTTGAGCTTCAGTATACATGTGGTGTCACTATTTATGTCAAGATAAATTTCAGAGTTCCTCTGTCACTAACTGCTGAGCTGTTTCTGCACTTCCTGAGCTTTGAATCGCACCATAAAAATCTTTATCTACAATAACCCATAAACACTGAAGCTGAAGCAGCTAAGTCACAGTAAAAGCTTTTTATTTGATCTTTTCATTTGATGATCTGATTGTGTAAAATAAATCAGAGTTTATTGTGGAACCTTGAACCCTGGTCTTAGATGACAGGATGATCCGTGGCACAGCATATACAGTAAATGGGAAACTGAACGACATGTTTGAAATGTGTTCCTGTTAGCTAATTTAAAGCTGTTTCTGCTGCAGTCCTGGACACAGAAAGAGGTGTTTGTGTTTAAACTCTGTCTCCCTCTGCTGTTGTAAACCCACCAAATACCGTCTGCATTATTCAAATGCAACAAACCAACATACAGAATATATTTTACACAAATGTCATTTCTATTTTTGATCTACATTTAAAAATAGAAAATAAAATAAACATGAAGCAGATGCAGGTGTGTATTAAACATTTAGCGATTTTAATGATCGATTAAAATCTTTATTAAAACATAATTAGAAAAATACTTGAAAACATCTCAGACTATTTTCTTTCTTTTTGGTTGAACTCTGATAATGCAAACTTAACAAGCTAAATCCAATCGATCCAAATATTTTACTCAACAGTGTAGCAGTGTCTAAGGTTTCCATTCACATGCACAAACCCAAACACCAATCCAGGTCTAGGAATCTGCTGCTGTGATTCTGATCGAGCCATGTCCTGGGAACAGATCAAGCAGGCTCAGAGACCTGATAGGAGTAATTTACTCACGCTGAGTAACTACTGTACCCAGTTCTAAAGTTCAGTACTGGGATTGCTGACTGTCTAAAATAGGCTGAGCTCACATAAAGATTCAGACCAGCACATGGAGATCTACTGATTCAGAAGATTCAAACTACCTAAAAAATGCTAAAAATGAGTTTTTGTATTACTTTTTTTTTTTTAGTAATCATCAGTATAAAAGACATAAGATATAAAAATTAGAATATAAAGATATACAACAAAAACACGGAAGAAACAAGAGCATTCAATAGCAGAACTCCCCTGAATGGCGGGGGCAATACTAAAACTTTTATCCAGGTCATCATAGTCTAAAGAGCTTGGAAAGAAAAGTGTCTGGACTTCTTTAAGTTGCTTGAAGACAGGTGTTTAGAACTGAAGAAGCTTCTCGGATGAGAGGTGAAACATCTTCAAGCAACTTAAAGAAGTCCAGATGCTTTTCTTTCCAAGCTCCTTAGACTAGCTAATATAAAGTTTTTATTGATTTTGACAGATATATGTGGACAGTAGGTGTTATTCTGAGAAGGAAAACCCTTCAAAAAACAGACTGATGTAAATATCAACACTTCACCGAGTTCTCTTGATTCCTCAGAGGCATCTGATGGAAGACAACACACTGCCCAGTAGACCATTTAACATTTTATTACTTCTAGAATCGAGATGACACGCTGCCACAGATCTCCAAATGGTGGTGTGCCCTAACAGTTTTATTACAGAAGCTCTCTCATTCTAGTCTAAACAACAGTGTCTCAGTAACTTTCCAGTAGAGATGGTCCCCTCTCATTTGCATTTTCCCAGGCAAGTGTAAAAGAGAGTCTGCAACTTTCTACTCCCCAAGGGCACATGGTCTCATGCCTTTATCTTTCAGGGCTGTGTCCACTTAATACTACACTATATAACTTTATAACACATATTAATAAAAAAGCATAGCATTATTGAAGCACTGAAAATTTATTTATTCCCAACACTGAGCAGTGCGGGAGCCAAGGCAATAGGAAAATATAACAGTTAAGGTTATTATATATATGTATCACAGTTACTCATATTTTGTACATAACAACGGTACAACTTCCAGTTGCGCCATAAGTTAGCCGCACCGACGAGAGCTCCAAGTCATCACAGCAAAAATTTCCTTATTTTGTTTTAATTATTTTTTATTATTATTATTTATTTTGTACTGCTTGCTATTTCTGTGTGCACAGCTCTGTCATATACTCGGTATGACAGACAAACCCTTTTGGAGCTACATTCGTCAGCCAGTTCGGACTTTACAGCAGGTTTTGACACCGGGGACGCTCTGCTGCCTGGGATCCTTTGTTTACTTGTGCGACGCAGAGGGAAAGCAAAGAGGGGCAAACATGCTGGACTTTTGAGCCGAACCCGACAGATAAACAACAAGCCACCTCTGCCCAACATCCTGCTGGCGAATCTTAAGTCTCTGGAGAACAAACTTGATGAGCTGTGTGCACGGATTAAACATTAAAAAGACATCAGAAACTGCTGTGTTCTGGCCTTCACAGAAGGCTGCGCCATCACGCCGGATGGTTTTCTGTTTATCGGGGAGACCGAACGAAGGACTCAGGCAAGAAAGGGGGAGGAGGGGTGTGCTTTATGGTTAACTTTTTGTGGGCTAGAGATGTGTGTATCTTAAAAACGTACTGTTCTCAGAGCCTCAAGCTGCTGACCATTAAAGTCAGGCCTTTTTACCTCCCGAGGGAGTTCAGTTCAGTTCTCAGGTCTTCAGGTCCTGCAGGACTGCTTTGACACAACTGACTGGCAGATATTTGTGGATGCAGCTGATGGCAACATCAATGAACTCACAGACTCTGTCATTGGATATATTGGAAAGTACATGGATGATACCATCACTAAAACCACCGTCCACATATATTCAAATCAGAAACCCTGGGTAAATAAAGACATTCGTGCCAAGCTAAAAGTGCGGACCTCTGCCTTTAACTCCGGGGATGCTGATGCATATAAAGCAGCATCTCTCGCAGATAAGCTCAACAACTTCTATGCTCGTTTTGATGCAGACAACAGAGAGCAAATCCTCTACCCTCAGGAGGACAGTGAGGCTGTAACTCTAACTCTGAAAACAGAAGCTGTGAGATGGACCTTTAAAAAGGTCAATCCTCACAAAGCTCTGGGATCAGACGGCATCCCAGGCCGGCTTCTCAGAGCGTGTGCCGACCAGCTGGCAGAGGTGTTCACCAACATCTTCAACCTCTCCCTAAGGCAGTCAGTGGTCCCCACGTCCCTCAAAGCATCCACCATCATTCCTGTTCCCAAAATCAATGGTCTCTTGTCTGAATGACTACCACCCTGTTGCACTGAAGTGCCTGGAGCGGCTGGTCAAAGGTCACATCTGCTCCTCCCTCCCTGACACACTGGACCCTCTTCAGTTTGCCTATCGGACAAACAGAGCCACAGAGGATGCCATCGCCCTGGCAACGCACACCACCCTCACTCACCTGGAAAAAGGGAATACATATGCAAGGATGCTCTTCATCGACTACAGCTCGGCATTTAACACCATCATCCCCTCGAAACTTGCCACGAAGCTCGTCGACCTTGGGCTGGAAACACCGATCTGCAGATGGATTCTAAACTTCGTCACAAACAGGCCCCAGGTGGTGAGAGTTGGTAAGCACACCTCCTCATCACTCATCCTAAACACAGATACGCCACACGGTTGTGTGCTTAGCCCCCTCCTTTATTCCCTGTTCACACACGACTGTGTTGCTAAACACGAGTCCAACATCATCATCAAGTTTGCAGATAACACAACCATCATAGGCCTCATCACAGACAACGATGAGACAGCCTATAGAGAGGAGGTGATGGCGCCGTACGAGTGGTGTCTGGAAAATAACCTGACTCTCAACATCAGCAAAACTAGAGAGATGATAGTGGACTACCGGAAACGACCAGTCAGGGAGCACCAGCCCATCCACATCAACGGTGTCAAGGTCGAAAGGGTCAGCAGCTTCAAATTCCTTGGCGTCAATATCACCGAGGATCTCTCCTGGACCCTTCACACAGACACTGCTATCAGGAAAGCTCGCCAGCGACTCTACTTCCTGAGGAGGCTGAGGAAGTTTGGCATGAACGCAAACATCACCTCAAATTTCTACAGGTGTGCAATCGAGAGCTTGCTGATGAGCTGCATTACATTTTGGTAGGGAAGTTGCTCTGCCAGCAGCCGTAAATCACTACAGAGGGTGGTGAAGGCAGCAGAGCACATCTCTGGCACGAGGCTTCCTGCCATTCAGGACATTTATCTCCAGCGATGCCTCTGTAAAGCACACAGCATCATCAAGGACCACAGCCACCCAGCACATCAGCTCTTCTCCTTGTTTCCATCTGGCAGACGTTACAGGAGTCTGTCTGCTCGGACTACAAGACTTAAAAACAGTTTCTACCATCAAGCCATACGACACCTCAACCACTACAATTAAACACACACAACCCACTCCACAGGATGCACTCAGAAGCTACCCTGCAGCTTCACAGGTACACTGTACACTGCGCTGGACACTTCACTCTTATTAATATTTAAACAAATAAAAACCTTACTCCGTGCAATACTGTACTAACTGCCACTCAAAATTTTGTATTGTTCGGTTTGTACTGCTGCTCACTCCTGCCATTTTATCTCATGTGCAATATCCCATTTAAATAACAGGCTATACATGTATAATAATAATGGATTGCATTTATATAGCGCTTTTCGAGACCCTCAAAGCGCTTTACAATTCCACTATTTATTCACTCTCAAATTCACACACTGGCAGCTACATATATATATATATATGGCTGTATATATATATATATGGCTTGGCTGTATGCCAAGAGTGAACGAGACATCGATTCACTGATCCACACTACCAGGCTATACAGCAATGACATTGGAATGTCGTTCGGACTGGAGAAGTGTAGTCGGATGGTAACAAAGAGAGGGAAGGTAGTCAGAACTGAGGGGATTGAACTACCAGAAGGCAACATTGCAGACATAGAGGACAGTTACAAGTACTTGGGGATCCCGCAGGCGAATGGGAACCATGAAGAGGCCGCTAGAAAAGCTGCAACCACCAAGTACCTGCAGAGGGTCAGGCAAGTCCTGAGGAGTCAGCTGAATGGTAAGAACAAGATCCGGGCCATCAACACGTACGCCCTGCCCGTGATCAGGTACCCTGCTGGGGTAATAGGCTGGCCAAAGGAGGAGATAGAAGCCACTGACATAAAGACAAGAAAGCTCCTTACCATGCATGGAGGGTTTCACCCCAAGTCCAGCACCCTGAGGCTGTACGCTAAGCGGAAGGAAGGGGGCCGGGGACTGGTGAGTGTCAGCACCACAGTCCAGGATGAGACAACGAACATCCAAGAATACATTGGGAAGATGGCCCCAACTGACCGAGTGCTCAGTGAATACCTCAGGCAGCAGAAACCCAAGAAAGAGGAGGGAGACGAGGAACCATCATGGAAGGACAGAGCCCTGCACGGTATGTACCACCGGCAGATAGAGGAGGTGGCTGATATCCAGAAATCCTACCAGTGGCTGGACAAAGCTGGACTGAAAGACAGCACAGAGGCACTAATCATGGCAGCACAAGAACAAGCTCTGAGCACAAGATCCATAGAGGCTGGGGTCTATCACACCAGGCAAGACCCCAGGTGCAGGCTGTGTAAAGATGCCCCAGAGACAATCCAGCACATAACAGCAGGGTGCAAGATGCTAGCAGGCAAGGCATACATGGAACGCCATAACCAAGTGGCCGGCATAGTGTACAGGAACATCTGTGCGGAGTATAACCTGGAAGTCCCGAGGTCAAAATGGGAGATGCCCCCAAGGGTGGTGGAGAATGACCGAGCTAAGATCCTGTGGGACTTCCAGATACAGACGGACAAAATGGTGGTGGCTAACCAACCGGACATAGTGGTGGTAGACAAACAGAAGAAGACGGCCGTAGTGATCGATGTAGCGGTTCCGAATGACAGCAATATCAGGAAGAAGGAACACGAGAAGCTGGAGAAATACCAAGGGCTCAGAGAAGAGCTCGAGAGGATGTGGAGGGTGAAGGTAACGGTGGTGCAACGATATTCGTATCGATATTGAACCGTTCGATACAGTGCTTTCGGTTCGGTACGCATATCTATCAAACAATACAAAATTTTAAATTTATTTTATCAACTTTCCTTCTGACGATGCTGTCTGTGTTGAGCACTCAGTGAATCTGCATTCGACTACTCCGCCTAGGCTGCAAATTGAACCTCCCCCACCCTCATTCAGATCTGGCGTTTGGAATTATTTTGGTTTTCATGTGACGTATGACCCTGAAGGTAAGCGAGTCATGGACTAAAGTAAAACAGTATGTTGGATGTGCCACACAATGCTTAATTACATGGGTGGGAACTAGTGTGTTAGCGCAGTTACTTCGTTAACGTGTTGGCCGTCTAGCCCCATGCACGGGGCGATCAGGGGTAGCTCGTTAACGGAGATTTGCCGTGTTGTGGCGTTAAGGTCATTTCAACGAGATTAACCTGAAAGCACTAGTGGGAACACAACGAATATGACTGCACATTTACATCATCCTAGTGCAAAGATAAGTGGAAGCAGACAAAAACGACAAGCATGCATGCTACAAACTTTACCCGAGTCATTTAGACGGCCGTTAGCACATGATTCTCCTCATGGGGACCTGATATGTTTAATATGCTGCTGAGAATATAGCCCAGAAGAAGCGGATAGTATAGCTTTTATTTTGGAAACAGACATTTCTCTGTAATAAACTCTCTTTTCCAAAGATGAGTGATTCCTCAATCAGATACAGGGCTCGCAATATCGCTAGCCCGATGTCCTGGGAAGTGTTGGTCAAGTTACTTGAAAAAAGTAATCAGTAACTAGGTTTACCCTGGTGCAGGTGTGCCGCGGTCAGTTGAAGAATCCGCGAGTTTCTCTGTGAATTTCCCATTACATCGTTGCGCACTCGGTGCTTGCTTGGAAGTTTTGGGGGGTTTTTTTCACTTTAAAAAGAAGTTTTTTTCCCACGCACGATGGACGCTAATGTTTTTGTCACTTTTTATGGAATCAAACTCAAAGGAAGGTCAGTACTTCCACGCTTTTAACGCTGCACGCTCATACTCTCTCCCACAATTGATATGTGATCCATTGTTCATCTGCACACAGCTGTTGTCACTAATGGCACACTCACTTACGTCACTGTCGTGAGACATTCTTGCAAAAAAAATCACGGTTTTAGTAACGCGGTAACGCAGCGTTCCTACGGGAAAGTAACGGTAATCTAATTACCGTTTTTGCAATAGTGATCCCTTACTTTACTCGTTACTTGAAAAAAGTAATCAGATTACAGTAACGCGTTACAAGTAACGCAGTAACGCGTTACAAAAAGCTGGCTGCCTCTGCCTCAATTTTATCGCACAACTTAGACATTCACATTACTCACACTCTCATTACACATACATATAGGATCTTGGGGGTGGGCACGATACACGGAATCCAAAGTACCATCAGGGTGTACACCTCACCCCTGGCGTCGTCGCCCACCTCTCAATTTTAAATACACGTAGACATTGAGGGCTAGCAGGAGGGACCATGCGTTTACCTGCTGCTCTCTGGCAGGTAGCTCCATGCCCTCCTGGGTTTTAAATGCACCTTAGAACACATATGCATCAACACTACAATGAGCGGGTGGAGGGAGGTTTGGAGTCTTCTCTCACCCCCATTCTCTGCGGCCTGCTGGAGCGGGGGGGCTAGGAGGAGGAGTTGGCCGTCCGACTGCGGTCTGGAGTGTGGGGCCTCCCTGCTGCTGCGGAGTCGGGGCGGTCTGCCTCCCCCCACCGCAGGGAAAAGGGTAACACCACCTGGGTCTGGGTGCAGTTCCCCCCTCCAGGGGCAAGGGTACCTAGACCCGGTTAGTAGAGTACGCTTGGGGAGTGTGATCGTGTGTACAGTGTCTCTTTATGTCTGTCTCCACGTTGGTTGAGTGTGGAGTAAGTGCATATGAGAGCATGAGGGTGGGAATGGATGTTTGTATCTGTGTATGCCTGTATGTCTGTGTCTATATGTCAGGTTGGGTGTCAGGCGCCACCTCTCTGGGGACATCTCAGGCCCTCCAAGGTTTGGAGGCCTATCTCCCCCTACCACCACTTCCCCTGCCAGTGGTGGACTCCCTCAGACATCGGTGCGTTGGTGGTTCTTTGTGTCCGGGGATGGGCGTCCAGGTACACACCGGCTCACTCCTTGGCGGCCGCTTATCGGGGCCTGGAGCCTGGGGCTCGCTCGGGCCACTTCGGAGGTGGGGTGCCCCCGGCCTCTCGGCCTGGGGCTCGGTCACTCAGGCACGGCTGGCTGCCGGCGGAGCTCACGGGCGCGTCACTGCAACTCCCCCTGGCTTCTGCTCCGCGGCTGCTGAGTGAGCCCTCATCTGGGACTCTCCTCAGCTCTTTCTGGGACAGTGGCGCGGCTGCCCCTCTGTTGGTCTTCCTTGGTCTCTTGTGTTCTGGGGGCCTCTGGATGTCTGGAGTTTTGATCTCCTCCATACCTGCTTCATGCCCTGGAGGACGGGGCTGTGGCCCCCCCACACCCTACAGATCATTACATGAAGGAACCTTTTAAAAAACAAAAAACAAGCGCGTCCATGCTCACAGGTGTACACACGGGTGATCACACCCACAAACTACACCCTTTTTGGCTCCTACCTCAAAGCACACTGTGTTCTGTTGATCTTATGTGCTGCACAATAATGTTTAATATTTAGTATTTACTCTCATATTCCCATATATCATTGTGATGTTGTTTATTCTATTACTCTTGTTCTCTTCTGCTTGTTTTCTTTTTTCTTTCTCAGCAGGTGACCCAGGTGATTGATAGATGCATTTTTTATTTTCTGCCCGTTCTGTTGGTTTTTGTTTTTTGCCCTTCTCCCCGTCCCTCCCCTGTTTCTCTTTCCCTCTTTCTTTCTCCCCTTCTTTCCCCCAGTCAAGTCTGTCCCGTATTCAGTAAGTGAAAATAAAATAAACAATAAAAGGTCAATCAAATGGACCATTACGGCAAGGCTGGGATGGTCAATTTGGTAAAGTAAATCCGTTGGGCATCTTTCTTTGCCTTTAGACAACAATTCTGATG
This sequence comes from Aulonocara stuartgranti, assembly GCF_965226115.1. Lineage (NCBI taxonomy): Eukaryota > Metazoa > Chordata > Actinopteri > Cichliformes > Cichlidae > Aulonocara > Aulonocara stuartgranti. Next base: position 36,736,736 of record NC_138960.1, read on the forward strand.
GCAAAAGAGCCAAACGGGACAGGCAAAAAAAAAAGAAAAAAGAAAAGAAAAGCTTACCACAAAACGGAAAAGTTATGACAAATCACACTATAAGGCAAAAAGAAAGTGCAGCTTTATGGTTTCATGGACAAAAGAATTTCTGTGGCTGCAATATGATGAGCTATATAACCAAGGTGCACATAAGTGGTCCGCAGGTGCGCATTCGCTGTTAAAATAAAAAACATGCACAAGGGTTAGGGTTAGGGTTAAATTTAAAAACTGTACTTTTGAGTTAAAATATATATTTACAATTTTAATAAATGACAAATTAAAAAGGCATGAACAATTTTTTTTGTATCGAAAAAATATCGGACCGTGACACCAAAGTATCGAACTGAACCGTGAATTTTGTGTATCGTTGCACCCCTTATATATATATATATATATATATATATATATATATATATATATATATATATATAACACACGGGAAAAGACACAGGGAAGCTGAGGTAATGATAAAAACACTAAGTATTAACAATATAAATGAGTAAAAACCCTGAAAACATAAACCGGTCCATGGCCCAGGGTTTGGGGACCACTGCCTTAGATGATTTGAATGCGCCTGCAGACAGCGACCATCAGGGGGAGACAAACACTGAGGGACAAACACTTCATCTATTTGCTATGTGTCAGTGTGAATCCTGTCGGGAACACAGTTCCTCCTCATCAAATCATAACTCTGTTCCATCCACCTCTGGCCCTCTGGCAGCTAGAAGCACAGGCTCCAGAGAATGGGTGCATGGATGTTTCCATTAGTCTGTATGTTAACTCCTTTCTACACGTTTAAATACTCGCTTGGTTTCCCAGGAAAGAGGACGTGGTGTGAACAGCTCAGTTATGTACCCACAGGTTTCCAGTTACTGATTCAGTGTTACAATGATGCAGCCAGTAAACTGTAAAGTCAGCCACATCGTCACCCGTTTGACCATCTGCACTGTCCTCTGCACCATCTCCACGTCTCCACCTGTATGTGTAGACCTCCTCTTGTTGACCTGTAGGATGGCTTCTTGGGCATTCTCTGCTGTCGTGGAACATGGGGTTAATATCGTGATCACAGATAATCATATTTACTGCAGATCTTCAAATAAATCTTTTTTTCCATTTAACAATGAAGGCCTAACAAAAGACTTTTAGTTTGAAAATAACACAGGAAGTATCGGGTTGATATAAATAGTTCAATACAGTAACACTAACACTAATCAGACAAAGATCAAAGGTCAGGGATAGTGACATCACATTTTACAAATGTAGCTGTTCCAGCTATATCTGATCTAATACCATGAACTAAACATGAATATAATGGCTTTGAACGCTGAGTATGGCACGCTGGTGACTGAATGTAACACAGCTCAAGTTAAACATGGTCATTTTGTTTCCTCACTGAGCAAGAACTTACACAATGTGTCACTGAGCTATGTGCATTCACAGTAAAAACAGAGTGGCCCCTCAGGACCTTCCATAACCAGTCTGCTGGGGAACGGGCTTAATGGATAGCAGAGGAGGATGAAGATGTGTGTTTCAGCTCCTGAGGGATTTTAGGGATTTTAACTCAGGAGAACCAGCTGATGTCCGTGGCCCTTTAGCTCCATCACTCTGCTCCTTTCATCTCCAACCAAAGTAGGAGGGTAGGGGGTGGGGGTTTCTTTCAACAGGAAAATTCATCTGAAGAACCTTTATTTATTTATTTGGCTGTTGTTAATTTTTTTAAATTTTATTTTATTTACAAACATTTTAATGCTCAGGTTTGTGTTCAGTGACAGAAGAAAAGAATGTCTAAAAAATATGTTTAAAGCTTGACAATAATAATAATGGATTGCATTTATATAGCGCTTTTCGAGACCCTCAAAGCGCTTTACAATTCCACTATTCATTCACACACTGGTGGAGGCAAGCTACAGCTGCCCTGGGGCAGACTGACAGAAGCGAGGCTGCCATATCACGCCATCACCAGTCGGGTGAAGCGTCTTGCCCAAGGACACAACGACCAGACAGAGCTGGGGATCAAACCAGCAACCTTTCGGTTGAGCTTCCCAACCCCCTGAACCACAGTCGCCCCCAGTAAGCATAAACACTAAAGAATCAAAAATAAGAAAAGAATTAAAAACCTGATGTAAAACATCCACAGGACAGAGAACAACAAGAGCAAAGATCCTCCTGGGATTAATCCAAACAACACTCCAGTTAGAGAACACAGAATTAAAATCGGCTGGGCCACAACTATGCAGATGATATCAAATAATAACGATATCAAAATAAGCATTTGGGTCAGAAATCTGTGGACAGTAATGTCACATTTAACAAGGTCGCCAAATGTCTCCATACATGGTCAAGCTACTGAAGGACGAACAACTAAATGTTTCTCCCACTGAAAATTTACAGAATCAACTTTGTAGAATTTCGTTAAATTTTTGAGGTTAAAACTGTAAAGAAACTGTTTTATTATTATGTTATTATATCTGGATATGAAAGAGAGTACAGTATGAACAAAACTGTCTGTATGAAAGACCAAGAACAAGCACAGCAAGGTGTCTGGACAAATGTTGTTTCTGCATTGTTGCTCAGGTTTCTGGCCTTTTTGATCACATTAATGCTCAGCTTTTTGGCCTTGTTGCTCACATTGCAGCTCAGGTTTTGAGCTGCAAATTATCGTCAGAGTTTCTGGTCCTTGTGAACCAAAAGATCTGCAGTTCATCACTCCTCCTGGTTTTCCCTCCTCTGTACTTGAGCTCCTGTTGTTTTCTCTCAGCTCAGCTTTCATCTTCACTCTCAGCTCCTTCACTACTCTCCCTCTCCTCCTAATGCCCTCTTGTTTTGTCTCAGTGCTTACAGGCCACCTGCTTACCTCCACTTCACCTTTTCATCTCCTCCTCCTTCTTCTTCTCCTGGTTCTCCTTTTCTTTCATATTTGAGAGCAGACACATTTTCAGAGGTCTTAACACAATCTGAAGATTTGAGACTGAAACCTGATTTTAATAACTCACTTTTAATTTTTTTTACGTTTCTTCTGCCTTTTCGGTGAAAATAAACACAAATGCATACGCCTTTAAAGTCCACATTTATTATAAATGTAAAATGTGTAAGATGTGCAATCACTTCCTCATACAGCTTGGTATTTATGGTTATGTATTGTGATATTTTTTAAATATGTTTTAGTTGTAATGAAAATGAGACATAAATAATAGTATTATTCTCATATGTCTCTAGGCAGATATACACTGTAACCTATAGTATATCCTTTTCTTTCTGTACTTTGACAAAGTGTTGTGTTGAACATGCATGTAAGTACAGCTGTTAAGCACATAATTAAGATTCAAGAAGTTTATTGTCATGTACACTGCAAAACACAAATGGTTATGCAGAGAAATGAAATTATTACTTTGCAGGTTCCCTTCACACAACTAAAAGAAAGTAATAGTAAGTAAACAGTGCTTTGTAGATCTTGTAGCTTATATGTGGGTGTAAAGAATTTAAAGTGCAAGTTTTTGAAACACTGTCACAGTGATTATATACAGAGTGCAGTATTAAGGTGTATATGTAAAGATATGTCTAAAAATTGCAACAACAAAAAATACCCAGTGGAAATCTAAATTTTTGTGTTACACCACACTTACAAAACGCTGACCACCATTGTAGCTGATTTGTTCATAAGCAGGACAAAAGGACTTTAAAGCCTAAATTAACTATATATTATAAAATAATATGCAGGAATAAAGTTATACATAAAATCTAATTATTGCATTAATACAGTAAAGCAGTAAAACCCAGACAATTTAACAACATTTCATAATAATCAATGAAATCAATAAATGTGAAAGAGAAACAGAAGAGCAAGTCCAATAAACCACAGTGTTAAACAGTGATTCTTGAAATAAGGGACAAAACGTGTCCGCCAGACAAAACCCAATTTTGGGGTTAAAAATATGCATACAAGTATTAACCCAACTGACTAAAAGACAAACCAAGGTAATTTTTATACAACAAAAGTATGATTTTGCATTTTTATACATATATATTTATTTTAAATGGTACAATAGATCACCAGTACCTTAAAACTCCATTGTCCAGAAGCAGGTGTGATATTATTAAAATACAGAATTTTTTTTTAAAGTAATGTAAAATTAAACATCATGGCTCTCGTCACTAAGTATTTAAGTCAATACCTTATATAGTATCAAAATATGCAATTGAAAATTTATTTTTACATATTTTTTAAGTGATTAAAATCGTGTCCAGAGTTTTTGTGAACACCATCAGATTTTTTTAAAAGTACAAAAAAATCAGGAATTATTGTGGGTAGCTTACACTCTGAGGACCCCTTTACCACTTTACCACAGATGTGTCGAATATTATCGAATTTGTCTTATCTTGAATCTCATTGTTTATGTATACTTTATTAATCCTGTAGGAAACTGCTTAGTCCTCTGCATTTAACCCATTCACTCAGTGATGCAGTGGGCAGCTACCAATCCAGGATAGCCTCTGTTCGTTGGATCTGAACGCCCAACCTTCCGATCATGTGGCATCTACTGCTATCTCTGCCCCGAGAGCTGGTCTTTAAGTGCTGATGTATGAATCCTGCTTCCAGGCCCAAACTACTCTGTGTTTATTAAGCCTGTTGTGTTGTTAAAATGTTTTAATGCTTTTTATTGTGTTCTATTTAATCTGAACAAGCCCCTAAAAACAGTCAGTGATCACTGTCGGCACAATAATCAGAAACCCTTGCATTACCTTTTATCGAGTGGAAAAAAAGTTAGCGTTCATCCTTCAGCTTCACTGTGTTTATGTTATGCTAACATAGCTGTGTCGCTACTGATCACGTAGCACATCATTATATACCAGCTAGCCCAACTTCAGTAACCTGACAAAAGTCACTGCTGTTTAGTTTTCTGTCTCCATTTATGTTGGAATGTAGGAGGAAACCAGCGAGCTAACTTCTAACTCAGCCACACTGATCCTTTTATTAAAGATGAAAGAATTTAGACAGTTTGTAACTCTCAGTGATGCCGCAGAGTTCCTTTGACTTTGGGATCTGCAGCGGAGTTTGGACCTGGAAACAGTTAATGACGTCAGACTTAAAGACTGGATAGCATCTCTGTTGCTTAATACAATTGTGTTGTGAATATTCATCCTTAATCTGTATAAATGGTTCAGAAAAATTATAGTAATTACATAATGGTACATTTCAGGCTAGAATGCCAAAGGGGAAGCTGTCAGTAGAGGAATGAAAGAAAAGGAACAGGGAGTATCAAAAAAGGAGAAAAAAATTAACAGCCAGCCTGAGTTGAAGAAAGAGTTCCTCATAAAGGAAAGGGAAAGATGGAGAACTAGAATGAAAGAGGGAAAAATAAAGAACATCAGTGATCTGAAAGAAAGACAAAAAAGGCAGAAGCGAAGGTTTTGGAAACAAGCACAGAGAAACTCGAGACATCGCAGGAAAAAAGGAGAGAAAGTACAGCGGGGTATAAACACACAACCACAGAGTAATTTAGACATTAATTCTGAGGAATCGAGGAGTAGTAGCTACTTGCTGGTGAACTATTAAGATGTAGAACTTGACATGTGCAAAAACAGAGTTGTTATGAAGCGTCTTGTGATATTACATAGTTGTTAAACTTTAATGGTCATTTTGACAGTAATAATATCTTGGGTCCCCACCGTCAGCACCTTCTCAACTCCATAATATGGATTTTCTTGTTTATTTTTCTCTTTTGAAGAACCACATATTTTCCCCCTCTCATGATCTTCCAATAAAAATCTGTAATTTTCTCAATAAATGTGTCATTTGCATGCTTCTAAATATGATTGTTTCTTTTAGAGATTAAATACGAGCTTCTGAAAATATGTATGACTGTAACGCTAATAATAAAAAGCCAAAACAATCTTACTTTTAAACATAGTATAATTAGTTTGAAAACATATGTGCATAAACAGTAGAACAGTGCTCACAGTCAAAATAGCTGAAACAACTTAATTTAAAATATATATTTTTGCATTTGTTTGTCTCTGATGGTGTGGACAAAAACCTTGCACTTCTCCAGCAAAAACATACATTTTTAAAAATGTTACACCTGGGAGATTGTACCAAAACATGGTGAAACACCCAAAACTTTGTGTAACAATCATATGTAAATATGTTTTTGAAAAATCAAAAAATATATTTTAGAAAATTAAAACCTGTTTGGTCTCTAATCTCAGGAATCACTGTAAAATAAAATAGAGTGATAAAACAAAGTTATTCATATGCAGATGAAGACATGAGGAAATGAAAAACGTATCAAAGGCTAGAAAATAAAAAAAGGTAACCTACAAAAACTCTAAAGTCTGAAGTCTGCAGAGAAATGAACCTCCAGTTGGTTCCAGATCAACAACGTCAGCGTGAAGGTTCCTGCTGGGCTGACTTTGGTCAGGATGAGATGGTCCATCGTGAAGGTGAACGCAGACTTTATTCATGGCTGCATTTTCTACATCAACAGCTAATCACTTCCTGTTATTGGCAGTCAGTGTTTGCATTGATCCACGGAACAGACCCCCATCAGAAAGAGCAGATAGTTCAGCATCTTCCGACCGCTGTGCACCATGGGAGTTTAACGACGTCCTCCTCAGTCACACTGCAGGAGAAAGTGACACCTTCGCACCTCCTGTGTTTACAGCCAACAGCGTGAGGACAGGTGAGCATCCAGGTGCGTCTCAGGTTACCTTGGGGAACGTTCGTCCTGTTTGGATCAAACACTCTCTGCTTGTTGTCTGTTTCCATCGCCTCATTAACTCCAACTACACACCAGGTAGAAAGGACATAAGGATGGAGGACAGGTTGTGGTCGAGTGGTCCTTTTTTCTCGGGAAGGTTCCTACCTGAGTGAAGTGACCCTGAAGTATCTGCAGACATAATAAGATCCGGGCTTCACCTCTGCCTTTTTAATTCCTCTAGCAGAGGAATTAAAAAAGAAGCGTGCTTTCTGAAAGGAAACGAGATTGGAAACGAGACTGTTCATAGAAACAAACCTTCAAAAAGGGCCTAAATTCCTGCTTTGGGGGACTCTGATATTTTTGTTAAAAGCACAGCTGAAACACTGTTAACATGACTTCATTAACATGTATGAAACCAAATAAACCAACTGCTCTCATATTGTGGGGGATAGCTCTGTGTGGGTGAGTGAGCTCTTCTGAATGAGTGACAGAAATGGACTGTTTCTGAGATTTAAGATCTGGTAATAAAGTCTTATGTTGACTGCGCTGTAGTCTCTTCACACCTGACTGATGTCAGCAACATCCAGCTGCACATAATGAAACAGAGTGTGTGAAAGCAGCTGGACCTTCTCAGCACCACGCTTCTCTTTTCCTGTGATATCTTTACGTCATCGCGTTCAACATCAGGAAACTGAATTACAGACAGGAAGGATTTCTTTCACTATCCCTTCCTGGTATGTCTTTCATGTCTTTTCTGTGTTTTTAACTGCGTTCTCTGTCTTCGTCTGTAGGTCTTGCAGGTTTGGTTGTACCCATGTTGCCGTCTCGCCTCCATCTATCCTCTGTGTTGTTTACTAACAGCCAGCTGATCACACAGTTGATTATCTGATCAGGACGACTTCAAACGCTCCAACAACTTCACCTGGTCAGGTGACTGTGCTCAAACCACATTGACGCAGGAAACCTGTTAGAATAATATTTTCTAAGTATGAAAAATACCTATTTATGTTAGAAACAGAGCAGGTAATGTCTCCAACACGTGTCACATGAAACGCCCTTCCTGTTGGAATTCATTCAATTCTACATTCGGACTGTAAATGTGGGACAGTTTCATACCACACAAACGGATCATATTTTCATGAGTGTTTCAGGGGAGACAAGGGAGAATAAAAATGAACAAACATTAATGAACCTAAACACGAAAATCAAACAGGTAATAACAATAAAAATACTGACTGATTGATTGATGGTTTATTTCGAGGATTTGTGTACATATATACAAAACAGAGCACGGTGGTCAAAAAGGAGTGGGACATGTAGTCCCACCCCATTCATATGTTTAAAGCTCAGTCATGTGGTTGTGCTGCTCCTTCCTGACTATTTAAAACACTGTTTAAGAACAATAATGTAGCTTAATACTGCTCTCATCCCTGTACTGCATGAAAACACAAGCTTATACACTGATTTAAATTTGTGGATATTTGGACGATGCTTGTGCTGAGCCCCTAACCCACTCAACAATATAACCCCACACGTAGACACACACAAACCTTTCCTAGTAGTCCTTACCACGTGCACTTTAAAATTTTCAGTCCCCTTCATACTGTAGCCCCCATCTCTGTGGATGAAAAGATTTAGACTGGCAATAGATTACTTTGAGCTCTAAACAGTATCTGTGCTTTACTGTAATTAACCAGGTCATGAAGTTTTAATTTAACTGTAAAAATGAGAACTGCACCTTTTGTAGTATGAAAAGTGAATTTAGTGTGTTTTTATAATTATTTCAGTGCAAGATATGGAAGATTTAGAGAACAATAAAGAGCATAGAGTGAATTTTGTTCATGACTGAGATACTTTTGGACACTTTGTATTGCACATGTCTGATTTTATTGTCAAGTATCAGTCTTTTTAGTAAAGGAGAGTTTAATCTCCTTTACTATTTCAGTTTTGTTATTTGACCTCCCAGTGTTAATTCTGCGCTCCCTCGGTTCTGTGTCATCCCTGCCTGTGTATCCCCTCTAGTGTAGTCATGTCTCTGTGTAAAGCCCACGTCTCTGGGTCTGTGTCTTCGCATGTGTTTTGAGTTTCCTGTTTTATTGTGAAAGCCTGTGTCTTATGTGTTCAGTTTGCGTTTCCCCTGTCTCGTCTTGTCGATCACAATCAGCCTTGCCTCCCTCCTGTGTGTAGTTTCCTCGTTCCCTTCTGTGTATTTATAGTGTGTGTTCACTCATGTTCGTCGCTATAGTCCATCTGTGTTTCTTCCCTGCGTTTTCTCCTAGAGTCACCTGTTCAGGTTCGTTTTGTTAGTCATTCCCAGTTTAGGTCACCTGTAAGTTTTGTTTTTGCTCACTGTGTTTCTGTTTGTGCCGCCGGTGTGCAAATAAAGCTCCCGTCCAAGCCAGTGTCAATTCAATTCAATTCAATTTTATTTATATAGTGCCAAATCACAACAAAAGTCGCCTCAAGGCGCTTCATAGATACAGAGAAAAATCCAACAATCATATGACCCCCTATGAGCAAGCACTTTGGCGACAGTGGGAAGGAAAAGCTCCCTTTTAACAGTGAAGAAACCTCCGGCAGAACCAGGCTCAGGGAGGGGCGGGGCCATCTGCTGCGACCGGTTGGGGTGCCAGCATCTGGGTCCTCTCTCACACCCTCCACACGTCTGCAGCCGTGACAGTTCAACTGTTTTAGTAGAATTTTAGTTTTTTAATTTGATAACATTTCCATAAAGATTGCTTTTCTTTTCTCACACAGCTTGTAGCCCTTTGATTAAATATGGACCATTTTTATATTTATTATTTGTATTAATCATTTGAACTAGGTCATTTTTATTGTGTAATAATTTAAATAGCTCTATAAATTTATTGTAGGCTCTATCCATGTCTGTCTCTCTATAGACCTCGTCCTAGTCTGAAAGTATTAAATTGTCTCATGATGCTGTAATTGTTCCTTCTGCTTGTTTATAAACAGCTTGTATACATTTTGGCCTCATTAGTTTCATGCCTACGCCTCCACTGAAACAATTAATATAATTTATTAGTATAGCACTACTGAACTGTGTCTAATGACATTTGTAAAGATGTTGTCTATTAAAGTTGCACAGTATGAAATTATTCTCATGGGTTTTTTGGAAATAAGATTAAACTAAAGATCGTGTTTAAAAACCTTGGGTTGGTTTGTGTTCCCCTGGTACCAGACCCACCTGGCCTTTTTGACGGCCACGTCTGTCCCATGTACCTGAAACATAAGAACTCAGACTTTATATCTGATTTAGTTCTCAGCTCAGATAAAATAATTATTGTGGGTGATTTTAACATCCATGTAGATGCTAAAAATGACAGCCTCAACATGGCATTTAATCTGTTATTAGACTCAATTGGTTTCTCTCAAAATGTAAAAGAACCCACCCACCACTTTAATCACACTCTAGATCTTGTTTTAACATATGGCATAGAAACTGAACATTTAACAGTGTTTCCTGAAAACCCTCTCCTGTCTGATCATTTCCTGATAACATTTACACTTACAATAATTGATTACACAGCGGTGAAGAGTAGACTTTATCAAAGTAGATGTCTTTCTGAAAGTGCTGTAACTAAGTTTAAGAATATAATCCACCCACTGTTATCATCTTCAATGCCCTGTACCAACATAGAGCAGAGCAGCTATCTGAACGCTGCTCCAACAGAGGTCGATTATCTTGTTAATAATTTCACCTCCTCACTACGTACGACTCTGGATACTGTAGCTCCTGTGAAAACTAAGGCCTCAAATCAGAAGTATCTGACTCCGTGGTATAATTCTCAAACACGTAGCCTAAAGCAGATGACTCGTAATCTGGAGAGGAAATGGCGTGTCACAAATCTAGAGGATCATCATTTAGCCTGGAGAAATAGTTTGCTGCTTTATAAGAAAGCCCTCCACAGAGCAAGAACATCTTACTATTCGTCACTGATTGAAGTAAATAAGAACAACCCCAGGTTTCTCTTCAGCACTGTAGCCAGGCTGACAAAAAGTCAGAGCTCTTTTGAGCCAACCATCCCTTTAACGTTAACTAGATTAGATTAGATTAAATTAGATAGAACTTTATTAATCCCTCGGGTGGGTTCCTCTGGGAAATTCGATTTCCAAAAAAGCACAGCACCGACAGAAGTTACAGAGTTACAGAATATTATATATATATATATACATATATATATATATATGTATATATATATATATATATATATATATATATATATATATATATATATATATATATATATATTCACACACACACACACACACATATATATAAATACAGAGACAATATAAATAAAATATACCAAGGGGATAAATAGAATAAATAGGAATAAAAAATAAAAATACAAGTGAATTGCACATTTCAAGTATTGAGGTCTATTGCACTGTTGACTATTTACAAAAGTATTGCACAAAAGGTATTGCACAGTGAGGTGAAGAGGCACTACAGCTTAGTTGTTCCCCCCTCCTTTGTCCTCCTGTTTCCCCTCCCTCTCCCCTCCAGAGAGGAGTTAAACAGTCTGATGGCGTGTGGGACAAAGGAGTTTTTAAGTCTGTTAGTTCTTGTCTTTGGGAGAAGCAACCTGTCACTGAACAGACTCTTCTGGTTGTTAATGGCCGTGTGCAGAGGATGCCTGGCATTGTCCATAATGTCCATCAGTTTCTTTAATGTCCTTTTCTCTGCCACTGTCACCAGAGTGTCCAGCTTCATGCCGACCACAGAGCCAGCCTTCCTGATCAGTTTCTCCAGCCTGGATGAGTCCTTCTTTGCTGTGCTGCTCCCCCAGCACACCACAGCATAGAAAAGTACTCCAGCAACCACCGACTGGTAAAACATCCTCAGGAGCTTCCTGCAGATGTTAAAAGACCTCAGCCTCCTGAGGAAGTACAGTCGGCTTTGGGCTTTTTTATACAGGTGCTCTGTGTTGCATGACCAGTCCAGTTTATTGTCCACCCACAGCCCGAGGTACTTGTACTTGTTAACCACCTCCACCTCCTCCCCCTCTATCTGAACCGGCAGTGGACCTGCTCTAGACCTCCCGAAGTCCACAACCAGTTCCTTAGTCTTTGAGGTGTTGAGTTGCAGTAACTAGTAATGACTTCATGAACTTCTTCACAAATAAAATTTTTATCATTAGAGAAAAAATTACCAATAATCATCCCACAGATGTAATATTATCTACAGCTACTCTTAGTACCATTGATGTTAAGTTAGACTCTTTTTCTCTAATTGATCTTTCTGAGTTAACGTCAATACTTACTTCCTCCAAACCATCAACGTGTCTTTTAGACCCCATTCCTACAAAACTGTTCAAAGAAGTCCTGCCATTAATTAATTCTTCGATCTTAAATATGATCAACCTATCTCTAATGATCGGCTATGTACCACAGGCCTTCAAGCTGGCTGTAGTTAAACCTTTAATCAAAAAGCCATCTCTAGACCCAGCAGTCTTAGCTAATTATAGGCCAATCTCCAACCTTCCTTTCATATCAAAAATCCTTGAAAGAGTAGTTGTCAAACAGCTAACAGATCATCTGCAGAGGAATGGTTTATTTGAAGAGTTTCAGTCAGGTTTCAGAGCTCATCACAGCACAGAAACAGCTTTAGTGAAGGTTACAAATGATCTTCTTATGGCCTCTGACAGTGGACTCATCTCTGTGCTTGTCCTGCTAGACCTTAGCGCAGCATTCGATACTGTTGACCATAATATCCTATTAGAGCGATTAGAACATGCTGTAGGTATTACAGGTACTGCGCTGCAGTGGTTTGTATCATATCTATCTAATAGACTCCAATTTGTGCATGTAAATGGAGAGTCCTCTTCACACACTGAGGTTAATTATGGAGTTCCACAGGGTTCAGTGCTAGGACCAATTCTATTTACATTATACATGCTTCCCTTAGGCAGTATCATTAGAAGACATAGCATACATTTTCACTGCTATGCAGATGACACCCAGCTCTATCTGTCCATGAAGCCAGATGACACACACCAATTAGTTAAATTGCAGGAATGTCTTAAAGACATAAAGACCTGGATGGCCGCTAACTTTCTGCTTCTTAATTCAGATCAAACTGAGGTTATTGTACTCGGCCCTCAAAATCTTAGAAATATGGTATCTAACCAGATTCATACTCTGGATGGCATTACCTTGGCCTCCAGTAACGCTGTGAGGAACCTTGGAGTCATTTTTGACCAGGACATGTCCTTCAACGCATATATTAAACAAATGTGTAAGACTGCTTTCTTCCATTTGCGCGACATCTCTAAAATTAGAAATATCCTGTCTCAGAGTGACGCTGAAAAACTAGTTCAGGAGGGACTATGCGCTTACCTGCTGCTCTCTGGCAGGTAGCTCTATGCCCTCCTGGGTTTTAATTGCACATTAGAACACACATGCATCAACACTACAATGAGCGGGTGGAGGGAGGCTTGGAGTCTTCTCTCACCCCCATTCTCTGCGGCCTACTGGAGCGGGGGGGCTAGGAGGAGTGGGCCGTCCGACTGCGGTCTGGGGCCTCCCTGCTGCTGCGGAGTCGGGGCGGTCTGCCTCTCCCCACCGCAGGGAAAAGGGTAACACCACCTGGGTCTGGGTGCAGTTTCCCCCTCCAGGGGCAAGGGTACCTAGACCCGGTTAGTAGAGTACGCTTGGGGAGTGTGATCGTGTATACATTGTCCCTTTATGTCTGTCTCCACGTCGGTTGAGTGTGAAGTACATATGAGAGCATGAGGGTGGGAATGGATGTTTGTATCTGTGTGTGCCTGTATGTCTGTGTCTATATGTCAGGTTGGGTATCAGACGCCACCTCTCTGTGGACATCTCGGGCCCTCCAAGGTTTGGAGGCCTATCTCCACCCACCACCACTTCCCCTGCCGGTGGCGGACTCCCTCAGGTATCGGTGCGTTGGTGGTTCTTTGTATCTGGGGGTGGGCGTCCGGGTACACACCGGCTCACTCCTTGGTGGCCGCTTATTGGGGCTCGCTCGGGCCACTTTGGAGGTGGGGTGCCCCCGGCCTCTCGGCCTGGGGCTCGGTCACTCAGGCACAGCTGGCTGCCGGCGGAGCTCACGGGCGCGTCACTGCAACTCCCCCTGGCTTCTGCTCCGCGGCTGCTGAATGAGCTCTCATCTGGGACTCTCCTTAGCTCTTACTGGGACAGTGGCGCGGCTGCCCCTCTGTGGGTCTTCCTTGGTCTCTTGTGTTCTGGGGGCCTCTGGATGTCTGGAGTTTTGATCTCCTCCATACCTGCTTGATACCATAGAGGACAGGGCTGTGGCTCCCCACACTCTCTAGCAGATCATTACATGGAGAAACCTTTGGAATGCAAGCATGCTGATCCACACAGGTATGCACACAGGTGTACACATGGGTATTCACAGATGCGGACTACAGCTTTCTTGGCTGCTGCCTCAAAGCACACTGTGCGCTGTCTATCTTGCGTGCTGCACAATATCGTTTATTATTTAGTAACTATTGATATCTATGACTAGCTAGTTTATTGTGATGGTGCTTTTTTTATTATTATTATTATGTTGCTCTTTGTTGTTTGCTGTCTCCCCTGTTTTTTTTGTTTTTCTTTCTCTCCATACAGGTGACCCAGGAGTTTTTTTTTTTTTTTTTCTCTCTTCCCCCCCTTCTCACCGTCTCTTCTCCCCTTTGGTTTTCTTTCTTCCTCTCCCCCTCTTTCTTTCATTCTTTCCCCCTGTCCTATTAAAAAAAAAAAAAAAAGGATGACAAAGGATGAACTGAAGCTCCGCCATCACGTGATGTCACATGCTGCTGTTTCTGATGTCACTTCCAAAAAAAAAAAGAAAAAAAAAAGAAAAAAAAGAAAAAAGAAAAACTAGTTCATGCATTTATTACTTCCAGGCTGGACGACTGTAATTCATTATTATCAGGAAGTCCAAAAAACTCACTGAAAAGCCTTCAGTTAATCCAAAATGCTGCAGCAAGAGTACTGACAGGGACTAGAAAGAGAGAGCATATTTCTCCTGTTTTGTCTTCCCATCATTGGCTTCCTGTTAAGTCCAGAATTGAATTCAAAATCCTGCTCCTCACATATAAGGTCTTAAATAATCAGGCCCCATCTTATCTTAATGACCTTGTAGTACCATATCACCCTATTAGAGCACTTCGCTCTCGCTCTGCAGGCCTACTTGTTGTTCCTAGAGTATTTAAAAGTAGAATGGGAGGCAGAGCCTTCAGTTTTCAGGCCCCTCTTCTGTGGAACCAGCTTCCAGTTTGGATTCAGGAGACAGACACTATCTCTACTTTCAAGATTAGGCTTCAAACTTTCCTTTTTGCTAAAGCATATAGTTAGGGCTGGACCAGGTGACCCTGAATCCTCCCTTAGTTATGCTGCAATAGATGTAGGCTGCCGGGGGATTCCCATGATGCATTGAGTTTTTCCTTTCCAGTCACCTTTCTCACTCACTATGTATTAACAGACCTCTCTGCATTGAATCATATCTGTTATTAACCTCTGTCTCTCTTTCACAGCATGTCTTTATCCTGTCTTCCTTCTCTCACCCCAACCAATCACAGCAGATGGTCGCCCCTCCCTGAGCCTGGTTCTGCCGGAGGTTTCTTCCTGTTAAAAGGGAGTTTTTCCTTCCCACTGTTGCCAAAGTGCTTGCTCATAGGGGGTCATGTGATTGTTGGGTTTTTCTCTGTATCTATGAAGCGCCTTGAGGCAACTTATGTTGTGATTTGGCGCTATATAAATAAAATTGAATTGAATTGAATCTTTGAAAATGTTCATATCCAGGTGCTCCATAAATGCAACTCAGAATCATATTCTGTCTTTTGTCCATTATAATTTTAGTTGTTAAACATAGAGTGCCCCCCCCCCAACCACCACCACAATGTTTTGTTTTCATTACTGTTCTGGATTTACATCTCATGTGTCTCATGTCATTAATCCAGGTTTCTTAGATGGCTATAATCCTAAACAGGGTCTTAAAAATCTTTAATATGATCAAAGTTGGCATAAAGACTTTTACTTTTTGACAGCATCTGATCTGTATTTGTAATTTCATTTAGCTGCTTTTCCTAGTAATAAATACAGCTGTTGTTGATATGATTGAAAAAGTCTCGATAGATATCACCCAGAACATCTTGTAGTCACTGACAATGGGTCCAAAAAATTTCCAGTTCTCATAATGCATTTGTTTTCATGTCTTCACTATTAATGAGAGAGGATAATTAGAGCTGAATCCTGAAGTATGTCAGTGAACGCACATGAAATTATTCATATTGAGTTGTACTTTTACTGGGACCTGTCCAGTTCATGTTCATCTTCTTCTGGTATCCATTTATTTGATGTATATCTTACAGTTTTATGTTCATGCTGCTTGGATCCTGTTCTTGTTTGTTTTTCTTGTGATGTCAGCTTTTTTTTTTGTAAGATGGGCGTTGATGAGTATGTTAGTCTCGTTCAGTTTTCTCCCTTGCTTTAGTACAGCATTTTCTGCTTTCTGTTCAAAAACCCTCAGGCTTTGTTTTTCTTCATGGGTTAGAGGGTGGCCTATTTAGCTCTATAATCCCTTCAGTGGAGTCTGACTCCGACTCTGTGGGCTCCCCCACTGAAGCCACTGCTCTGTCATATGTGTTGATGTCCAAACCAGTAATTATTACATCATTTATCCTGGAGTATTGTCCCATGTTGGCTACCCGAGTGGCCACCTGTCCTCAGACATCCTGGTGAACTTCTATCGTTGCACCATCGAGAGCATCCTGACCAACTGTATAACCGTCTGGTACGGGAACTGCTCTGCCTCGGACCGGAAGGCGTTGCAGAGGGTCATGAAAACTGCCCAGCGCATCGCCGGAGCACCACTTCCTGCCATAAAGGACATCTACAGGAAGCGGTGTCTGAAAAGGGCTGGGAAAATCATCAAAGACCCCAGTCACCCATCACATGGACTCTTCACCCTCCTGCCCTCTGGGAGGCGCTACAGGAGCCTCCGGACTCAGACCACCAGGTACCGGAACAGCTTCTTCCCCACAGCTGTCAGACTCCTGAACTCTGCCTCCTGACATCTGACCCATGTTAACACATGGACTGAACATACACACACTCACAATGGACAACTGTACCCTCAAACACACAATAATAACATGGACTGAACCACCACTCACAACCACTAGCACTTTATATAGCCTCTGTAGGAATTATATCTCACTTATCTTAACTGAACTACTGTATAGCTCTGTGTAAATAATCATTCTGTACATTTGATAATTTTTAATCCTACAACTGTTTACAACTTGCATAGTTCCCATTTCTGTATAGCTGTATATCCCAGATTTCTGTAAAGTTATTTATTTCATATTCTGTATAGTTTTTCATATTTATATCCTGTTCATATCCTGTACATAGCTTGTACTCACTACAGCCTGTACATACTTATAGTTATAGAATATTCACAACATACTTCATACCGTGTACATTATAACATACCATAATAGACCCATTTCTGTAATATATTCACATATCTATATTATTGCTAATATATATTGTAATATATCTATATCACTAAAGCACTTCTGGATGGATGCAAACTGCATTTCGTTGCCCTGTACCTGTGCATGTGCAATGACAATAAAGTTGAATTCTGTTCTATTCTACAGGGAGTGCAGAATTATTAGGCAAGTTGTATTTTTGAGGAATAATTTTATTATTGAACAACAACCATGTTCTCAATGAACCCAAAAAACTCATTAATATCAAAGCTGAATGTTTGTGGAAGTAGTTTTTAGTTTGTTTTTAGTTTTAGCTACTTTAGGGGGATATCTGTCTGTGCAGGTGACTATTACTGTGCATAATTATTAGGCAACTTAACAAAAAACAAATATATACCCATTTCAATTATTTCTTTTTACCAGTGAAACCAATATAACATCTCCACATTCACAAATATACATTTCTGACATTCAAAAACAAAACAAAAACAAATCAGCGACCAATATAGCCACCTTTCTTTGCAAGGACACTCAAAAGCCTGCCATCCATGGATTCTGTCAGTGTTTTGATCTGTTCACCATCAACATTGCGTGCAGCAGCAACCACAGCCTCCCAGACACTGTTCAGAGAGGTGTACTGTTTTCCCTCCTCATAAATCTCACATTTGATGATCGACCACAGGTTCTCAATGGGGTTCAGATCAGGTGAACAAGGTGGCCATGTCATTAGTTTTTCTTCTTTTATACCCTTTCTTGTCAGCCACGCTGTGGAATACTTGGACGCGTGTGATGGAGCATTGTCCTGCATGAAAATCATGTTTTTCTTGAAGGATGCAGACTTCTTCCTGTACCACTGCTTGAAGGTGTCTTCCAGAAACTGGCAGTAGGACTGGGAGTTGAGCTTGACTCCATCCTCAACCCGAAAAGGCCCCACAAGCTCATCTTTGATGATACCAGCCCAAACCAGTACTCCACCTCCACCTTGCTGGCGTCTGAGTGGCACTGGAGCTCTCTGCCCTTTACCAATCCAGCCACGGGCCCATCCATCTGGCCCATCAAGACTCACTCTCATTTCATCAGTCCATAAAACCTTAGAAAAATCAGTCTTGAGATATTTCTTGGCCCAGTCTTGACGTTTCAGCTTGTGTGTCTTGTTCAGTGGTGGTCGTCTTTCAGCCTTTCTTACCTTGGCCATGTCTCTGAGTATTGCACACCTTGTGCTTTTGGGCACTCCAGTGATGTTGCAGCTCTGAAATGTGGCCAAACTGGTGGCAAGTGGCATCTTGGCAGCTGCACGCTTGACTTTTCTCAGTTCGTGGGCAGTTATTTTGCGCCTTGGTTTTTCCACACGCTTCTTGCGACCCTGTTGACTATTTTGAATGAAACGCTTGATTGTTCGATGATCACGCTTCAGAAGCTTTGCAATTTTGAGACTGCTGCATCCCTCTGCAAGATATCTCACTATTTTTGACTTTTCTGAGCCTGTCAAGTCCTTCTTTTGACCCATTTTGCCAAACAAGAGGACGCTGCCTAATAATTATGCACACCTGATATAGGGTGTTGATGTCATTAGACCACACCCCTTCTCATTACAGAGATGCACATCACCTAATATGCTTAATTGGTAGTAGGCTTTCGAGCCTATACAGCTTGGAGTAAGACAACATGCATGAAGAGGATGATGTGGACAAAATACTCATTTGCCTAATAATTCTGCACTCCCTGTATAGTGTTACATCATATTCTGTAAGGATGCTATGTGTTTGTAGACTTTGTATATATATATATATATATATATATATATATATATACACACACACACACACACACACATATATATATATATACACACACACACACACACACATATATATATATATATATATATATATATATATATATATATATATATATATATATATATATATATATATATATATACCGTCCCATTTCACAAGCCTCTCACTTCCGCACTTCTCGTACTTATAGTACGCACCGTACATAGTACGCGTAGTGTGCGTACTTCAAGCGTGCAGACCCTGAATTGGGACACAGCCTCAGTCACCTGTTAATGGGAAGGCTCCTGATCTGACCCCCGTATCAGTGCATCTCTCTAATGCTTAATTCAGATGGATCCAGGTGTGTTAAGTAGCTGTGAGCACACTCAGGTGTGTTACCTGCCGTCACATGATGGATGTTGTTGCTTTGTCCTCGTCACTGATCCACAGCAGGAATGTCAGCTATGCTAACACCCTGGCTCCTCTGTGGTATGCTGCTAGCTTACACACACACACACACACACACACACACACACACACACACACACACACACACACACACCTGTGGTCACATGACTGTCCTGAGACACCTGATTCTCATCTGAACGTGCTCTCTCTGACTGTTCTGTTTTACGAGTTCGGGCTTTTATTTTGAAGTCTTTGCTTTGTAGGCTTTCATACCTCTGTAGTAGGGCTGGGTATCGTCACTGATTTCTAGAATCGATTCGATTCCGATTCCATTTGAATTGGGGTAATTTTACCTTACTCAGAAATATTATAATTCTGATCACGTATCAGTGCTAGAGATGGCACGATACCACTTTTTTTATGTCCGATACCGATATCATAAATTTGGATATCTGCCAATACCGATATGAATCCGATATAGTGTATTTTAATCAATAAAACTGTTTTTTTCAGTATCTTGCTGCATTTTGTATAAGTTCATACTCAAGTTTAAAAAGACAAAAAAACAAACAAAGCAAAAAACACTAAAGCTATTCTGTTATACCTGTATGCAAAAAACTACACTGCAGCCAAAATATTTCATAGTTCAGCAATAGTTTAATAGTTTAATAGTTTAATTATTTATATAGCACATTTAATTACAACAGGGGTGTTGACCAAAGTGCTGTACAAGAATACAACATACATAATAAAATAACTGTGCGAGAATACAACATACTCTAAGTTATTTTATTAGGTATTGATAGCAAACACCAAATATTAATTAACAAATAACTCTCATGCTGTATTAAAAGCCAGTAAATAAAAATGCGTTTTAAGATTAGATTTAAAAAGATTGACAGCAGGAGCCTGTCTGATGTGTAGGGGTAAATTATTACACAGCCTAGGCGCTACGACTGCAAATGCTCGATCGCCTCTATGAACCAGCCTCAACCTTGGTAGCTAAAAGCAAAAGATCACTTGATCTAAGAGGGGTATAAGTCTGCAAGAGGTCAGACAAATACCCGGGAGCCTGTCCATTCAGGGGTTTGTAAGTCAACAATAAAATTTTAAAATTAATTCTGAAGCGGACAGGGAGCCAATGAAGAGAGGCAATCACCGAGGAAATGTGTTCACATCTTTTAGTACGTGTCAGAAGACGAGCTGCAGCCTTGCCGGGCAGGTCTGGCTAACTCCAGCATATAAGGAGTTACAATAGTCCAGCTGGGATATAATAAAAGCATGAATCCCCTGTTCAACGTTTTTAAAAGATAAAAATGATCTCACCTTAGATAAAAGACAATACTGAGCTAATAAACTTAAACCTGCACCATCCTTCCTATTCTGGTATTTTAAAGGTCACTTAGCAGAAATATTAAACAACCTAACTAATA
The DNA here is from genome assembly GCF_965226115.1 of Aulonocara stuartgranti. Classification (NCBI taxonomy): domain Eukaryota; kingdom Metazoa; phylum Chordata; class Actinopteri; order Cichliformes; family Cichlidae; genus Aulonocara; species Aulonocara stuartgranti. Next base: position 36,757,573 of record NC_138960.1, read on the forward strand.
GGGTTGCCAACTCCCAGCAAAAATATTAGAGAACCACCCCCCACCCTTCGCAGGTGCAAAAAAAAAATGCACAGAAATTAACAATTTTTCTACAATAATTAAATAGATTCAACTTCTTTCTTCAATAGAACTGCAGACTGCACAGATGGTACCTTCCCAAAGTAAAGTACTATAGCTTACTAAGGTATATATTAGAGTTAATAGTTAATATATTGTTACGTTTCGGTGTTGTCAGTGTGTTGTTTTTGCGTGACTGTCATGTGTTTCCTGTTTTACTTTGAAGGTCTGTTGTTATCTTAGTGTGTTCAGTTTACATTTTCCCTGTCTCGTCAGTTCTAATTTGCCCCAGCTGTGTTTCCCTCCTGTGGTCCATTCCCTGATTGCTCCTTCTATGTATTTAAACCCTGTGTTTCAGTTGGTCATGGTCGCGATCTTCCCCCCGTCCTCCCTTTGCAAACGGCGGCGCGCACCATCGCCCGCTCCCGTGACGCAGCGCATCCCCGTGCTGCACAGATGCCGGAGTGGAAGCGACAGGCGCGCTCATCCAAACGCATCGAACACAGGGGACGTGGGAGAAGATCGTCCGATTTGCGTCCGTCTAAGAGCTCCAGACCGCGGGGAACGATGCTCGGAACAAGTCGCTCGGTGGGAAGCAGGACTTAAAAAGCTGCGGAACACTTTTATCTGTATTCTCTCTTTTCCCCCACTCCGATAATAATCAAGATTCCGGGCAGTCGCCGTCCAGTTTTCTCGATCACTGAGAATTTAGTTCCAGTTTCACGACAGGTCGGTGTTTCGTTTGGACACGATGTGGAAGCCGGGAACCCTCCTCCTGCTGTTGCTGTGGCTGGCATCCGGCGAACTCCAGCAAGAGACGGAGCCGCGGAGACTCCCACCCCCAGGAAAGTTGAATTTCGGCTATGTGCCAGCGGGAGTTTACGAGACGCTGGCCCATTACGAACCTGGACCGATAGGGATTCTGTTCCACATGGTCCATGCTTTCCTGTATGCGGTACAACCCAACGCTTTTCCACACGGCCGGGGTGTAACATATGGGGGCTCGTCCAATCGTCCGGGATCCGAGGACCGCTTCAGCCGTCCGCCGTCGCTGGAGGGTCCGGGATCGCTGGAGGGTCCGAAGGAGGGACAGCTTCGGCCTTCTGTCTTCGCTGGAGGGTCCGGGGACCGCTCCAGCCTTCATCCGCCTTCGTTGGAGGGCCCGGGGACCGCTCCAGCCTTCGTCGTCTGCTGGAGGGTCAGGGGGACCGCTCCAGCCTCCATCAGTTTCATCTGCCTCCGCTGGAGGGTCCGAGGGACCGCCCCAGCCTTCGTCGTCTGCTGGAGGGTCCGTGGGACCGCTCCAGCCTCCATCAGCTTCGTCAGCCTTCGTTTGTCTTCGCTGGAGGATCCGAGGGACCGCTCCAGCCTTCATCCGCCTTCGCTGGAGGATCCGAGGGACCGCTCCAGCCTTCTGCAGCTGGTGGGCTGCGTGTCTGTGTGTGCAGCTGGTGGGCTGCTCGTCTGTCTTCGCTGGAGGACCCGTGGGACCGCTCCAGCCTTTCGTCTGTCTTCGCTTCCACTGGAGGACCCGTCCAGCCATCAGCGTCGCCTGCGGGACGGCGGCCGGTGCCGTATGGGCTGGACATGGAACAAACATTTTTCGTTGGGGTTGTATGTTTTAAATGTTTGTTTTTTTTGGGTGGGGGCTATGTTACGGTTCGGTGTTGGCAGGGTATTGTTTTAGGCGTTTTGTTTTGGCGTGACTGTTATGGAGGGCCTGCTCCAGCCTTCATCCGCCTTCGCTGGAGGGTCCGAGGGACCGCTCCAGCCTTCGTCGTCTGCTGGAGGGTCAGTGGGACCGCTCCAGCCTTCATCAGCCTTCGTCCGTCTTCGCTGGAGGGTCCGTTGGGGGGACCGCTTCAGCCTTCGTCTGCCTTCGCTGGAGGGTTCGAGGCACCGCTTCAGTCTTCGTTTGTCTTCGCTGGGGGTCCGAGGCACTGCTCCAGCCTTCGTCTGCCTTCGCTGGAGGGTCCGTGGGACCGCTCCAGACTTGATCCGTCTTCGCTGGAGGGTCCGGGGGACCGCTCCAGCCTTCGTCGTCTGCTGGAGGGTCCGTGGGACCGCTCCAGCCTCCACCAGCCTTCATCCGCTTTTGATCAAACATTTCACTTGGGGTTACATGTTTGATTTTTGGGTGGGGGGAAATGTTACGTTTCGGTGTTGTCAGTGTTTTGTTTTTGCGTGACTGTCATGTGTTTCCTGTTTTACTTTGAAGGTCTGTTGTTATCTTAGTGTGTTCAGTTTACATTTTCCCTGTCTCGTCAGTTCTAATTTGCCCCAGCTGTGTTTCCCTCCTGTGGTCCATTCCCTGATTGCTCCTTCTATGTATTTAAGCCCTGTGTGTCAGTTGGTCATGGTCGCGATCTTCCCCCCGTTGTAAATAGTTTGACGTCTTGTGTTTGGTGATGTAAATAAATGTCGTTTCTTGCTTTAAATCTCGTTTTGGGATTATCTTTTGTGGAAGCCCGTATTAGTTTTTTCTCGTGTGTTTTTGTCTTTATTTTTACTTTTTTCGTGTTGCACTCCGGTTGCCTAGGCCGGGGTGTAACATATGGGGCCTCGTCCGGGATTGCCTTCGCTGGGGGGTCCGGGGACCGCCCCAGCCTTTGTCGTCTGCTGGAGGGTCCGTGGGACCGCTCCAGCCTTCATTCGCCTTCGCTGAAGGGTCCGAGGGACCACTCCAGCCTTCATCCGCCTTCGCTAGATGGTCCGTGGGACCGCTCCATCCTTCGTCGTCTGCTGGAGGGTCGGTGGGGCCGCTCCAGCCGTCATCAGCTTCGTCTGCCTTCGCTTCAGCCGTCCGTCTCCGCTGGAGGGTCCGAGGGACCGCTCCAGCCTTCATCCGCCTTCGCTGGAGGGTCCGTGGGACCGCTCCAGCCTCCGTCGTCTGCTGGAGGGTCAGTGGGACCGCTCCAGCCTTCATCAGCTTCGTCTGCCTTCGCTGAGGGGAGGGTCCGTGGGACTGCTCCAGCCTTTGTCGTCGCTGGAGGGTCCGTGGGACCGCTCCAGCCTTCATCTGCCTTCGCTGGAGGGTCCGTGGGACTGCTCCAGCCTTCGTCGTCTGCTGGAGGGTCAGTGGGACCGCTCCAGCCTTCATCGGCTTCGTCTGTCTGGATCAAACTTTTCACTTGGTGTTAAATGTTTGATTTTTGGGTGGGGGGAACTGTTACGTTTCGGTGTTGTCAGTGTGTTGTTTTTGGCGTGACTGTTATGTGTTTCCTGTTTACTTTGAAAGTCTGTGTTATCTTAGTGTTTTCAGTTTACGTTTCCCTGTCTCGTCAGTTCTAATTTGCCCCAGCTGTGTTTCCCTCCTGATGTCCATTTTCCTGATTGCTCCCTCTATGTATTTAAACCCTGTGTTTCAGTGTGTCATGGTCGCGATCTCCCCCGTGTTGTAAATAGTTTGGTGTTTTGTTGTAAATAAATAGTTTGTTGTAAATAGCTTTAAATAGATTTGTCGATACTTTCGTTTCGGGATTTTGGTGGTGAGCTTTAGTGGGGTTTTTTGTGTGTTTTTTTTTTTTTTTTTTTTTTTTTTTTTACCAAACACAAGACGTCAAACTATTTACAAGGGGGGGAAGATCGCGACCATGACCAACTGACACACAGGGCTTAAATACATAGAAGGAGCAATCAGGGAATGGACCACAGGAGGGAAACACAGCTGGGGCAAATTAGAACTGACGAGACAGGGAAAATGTAAACTGAACACACTAAGATAACAACAGACCTTCAAAGTAAAACAGGAAACACATGACAGTCACGCAAAAACAAAACACTGACAACACCGAAACGTAACATTTCCCCCCACCCAAAAATCAAACATGTAACCCCAAGTGAAATGTTTGATCAAAAGCGGATGAAGGCTGGTGGAGGCTGGAGCGGTCCCACGGACCCTCCAGCAGACGACGAAGGCTGGAGCGGTCCCCCGGACCCTCCAGCGAAGACGGATCAAGTCTGGAGCGGTCCCACGGACCCTCCAGCGAAGGCAGACGAAGGCTGGAGCAGTGCCTCGGACCCCCAGCGAAGACAAACGAAGACTGAAGCGGTGCCTCGAACCCTCCAGCGAAGGCAGACGAAGGCTGAAGCGGTCCCCCCAACGGACCCTCCAGCGAAGACGGACGAAGGCTGATGAAGGCTGGAGCGGTCCCACTGACCCTCCAGCAGACGACGAAGGCTGGAGCGGTCCCTCGGACCCTCCAGCGAAGGCGGATGAAGGCTGGAGCAGTCCCTCCATAACAGTCACGCCAAAAACAACACACTGACAACACCGAAACGTAACAATATACAGTAATGGACTTCTATACATTTTACATCAGAAACTTTGGATGTAAGAGTCAGATAATTATTTATTAAAAGCTAGACATTTTAAATGAGAATAAGAAAGAAAAGGAACTGAAAATAAAATAAATTCATAATTATAATAAAGGTCAATCAAATGGACCAATATGGCAAGGCCATGATGATCCACTTGGTAAAATAAATCCGCTTGGCATCTTTCTTGGCCTTAAGACAACAATTCTGATGGCTAAAGATCCAAACGGGACACAAAAAAAAAAAAAAAAAAAAAAAAGAAAGGAAGAAGTCTGCATCCTTCAAGAAAAACATGATTTTCATGCAGGACAATGCTCCATCACACGCGTCCAAGTACTCCACAGCGTGGCTGGCAAGAAAGGGTATAAAAGAAGGAAAACTAATGACATGGTCACCTTGTTCACATGATCTGAACCCCATTGAGAACCTGTGGTCGATCATCAAATGTGAGATTTATGAGGAGGGAAAACAGTACACCTCTCTGAACAGTGTCTGGGAGGCTGTGGTTGCTGCTGCACACAATGTTGATGGTGAACAGATCAAAACACTGACAGAATCCATGGATGGCAGGCTTTTGAGTGTCCTTGCAAAGAAAGGTGGCTATATTGGTCGCTGATTTGTTTTTGTTTTGTTTTTGAATGTCAGAAATGTATATTTGTGAATGTGGAGATGTTACATTGGTTTCACAGGTGAAAATAAATAATTGAAATGGGTATATATTTGTTTTTTGTTAAGTTGCCTAATAATTATCCACAGTAATAGTCACGTGCACACACAGATATCCCCCTAAAATAGCTCAAACTAAAAACAAACTAAAAACTACTTCCAAAAACATTCAGCTTTGATATTAATGAGTTTTTTGGGTTCATTGAGAACATGGTTGTTGTTCAATAATAAAATTATTCCTCAAAAATACAACTTGCCTAATAATTCTGCACTCCCTGTAGATCAACTTACCTCAGAATATATAAAGCATATAAACAATCACAGCAATATGATGCAACAAACACAGCAGTGCTACTAATCCAAAATACTCAAAGCTTCATAGAACTGAAACAAACATTTATTTTTAGCTCCATTCTGCTCCTGATACATACTTTAGGTTTCTGAACATTAAACTTGTTGCTGCCTTTCATAGTGTGTAACTTGAAGGCCCTGAGTACTTTCTCCCACACTGAAAACACTGGGATGATAAAATTATTTGAACATTACCTAATAAGAATGATTCAGGACAGACAATTAGTTATGTTAAACTTTCCTCCCTTCTGCCGTATTTTGCGGCAAAATTATCCACACCCACCGCTGCGCTATGAATTGTGGGATATATGGCATGCACTGGACCACGCTTGATATTTGGGGAAATCGCCGGCGCATTTGGAGTATGCATTTGAAGTACACTTCGAATTGGGACGGTGGCGGTGACGTAATCGCACTCAAAATGCGTACTTCAAGCGTGCAGACCCTGAATTGGGACACAGCCTCAGAGATCTCAGGTGAGATTCTGAGTCATGTGACCATTTCCTTCCTGTCACTTCCTCTGGCTCCGTTTCAAACTTTATTCAGGTGTTTATAACAAAACAAGGTCAGTGGGTGACAGAAACTGTGGACAGTAGAGGTGAAACACTCTGCCTTCAGGACAGAGTCAGGGGACAAAGTTCGCTTCTTCATGTTTCGTCAGCACATTTCTGTTTACATAAATACTCTTCACAGTAAAAGTACCTGTGACTGAACCGCAAGTACACATACAGTGGGGCAAAAAAGTATTTAGTCAGCCACCGATTGTGCAAGTTCCCCCACTTAAAATGATGACAGAGGTCAGTAATTTGCACCAGAGGTACACTTCAACTGTGAGAGACAGAATGTGAAAAAAAAAATCCATGAATCCACATGGTAGGATTTGTAAAGAATTTATTCGTAAATCAGGGTGGAAAATAAGTATTTGGTCAATAACAAAAATACAACTCAATACTTTGTAACATAACCTTTGTTGGCAATAACAGAGGTCAAACGTTTACTATAGGTCTTTACCAGGTTTGCACACACAGTAGCTGGTATTTTGGCCCATTCCTCCATGCAGATCTTCTCGAGAGCAGTGATGTTTTGGGGCTGTCGCCGAGCAACACGGACTTTCAACTCCCGCCACAGATTTTCTATGGGGTTGAGGTCTGGATTTAAAGATGGCGCCGGTGAGGTCGGCTGCCGTCACGACTGCTCCGACCACTTTTTCTTTGTCTTTGTTTTTTAAGTTAGTTTTCAGCGTTTCTAAATCGGCAAAATCACCACCATTGGGTACATTAGGTATGACAGTGACACTCTTGTTTCTATTGGTTTACAATGTACTCACAATTCGAAGTTTTTAACTCCGGATCCGAGCTGGCCGAGTGAGATCTTGAGGGAGAACAAAGGGAAGCGGCGGCGGCCTAGAGGGAAGCGAGCCGGCGTCAGGAACAGGCTGAGAGCTCGTGCACACCTCTGCCTAGCATCCTGCTCGCCAACGTCCAGTCACTGGAGAACAAGCTTGACGACCTCAGGGCCAGGATAAAGTTCCAGAGAGACATTCGGGACTGCAATCTCCTCTGCTTCACCGAGACATGGCTGAACCCAGCGGTGCCGGACCACGCCATCCAGCCGGCCGAGTTCTTCTCGGTTCACTGCATGGACAGGACACGGGACTCGGGGAAGTCAAGGGGAGGCGGCGTGTGTTTAATGGTGAACAACAACTGGTGCAACAGTGCGAACGTTGTTCCTCTCACACGCTCCTGCACACCAAATCTGGAACTACTGTCCATCATGTGTCGTCCTTTTTATCTACCTCGGGAATTTACATCGGTCATTATAAGTGCCGTTTATATTCCACCACAAGCGGACACGGTCACCGCCTTATGCGAGCTGCATGAGGCACTCACACAGCACCAGACACAACACCGGGACGCTGCGCTTATTGTGACGGGGGACTTTAATAGCGCCAACCTCAAACGCGCAGTGCCGAACTTTTATCAACACATCACCTGCCCCACCAGGGGTGAAAGGACACTGGACCACTGCTACACTACGGTCAAGGACGGCTACAAGGCACAATCCCGCCCTCCTTTTGGCAAATCTGATCACGCCGCCATCTTCCTCATCCCAAAATACAAACAAAGGCTGAAACAGGAAGTTCCGGTTCAGAGGAAGGTCGCGCGCTGGACGGATCAATCAGTGGCCGCGTTACAGGACGCACTCGATGACGCAGACTGGGGCATGTTCAGAAACAGCTCCGATGATGATGTCAACGTGTTTACGGAAGCGGTTGTGGGATTCATCGGGAAACTAGCGGATGATACCATGGAGACAAAGACTATCACAACGTTTCCCAACCAGAAGCCGTGGGTGGATAAAACCATCCGCGACGCTCTGAGATCCCGCACCGCTGCCTACAACACGGGACTCACGACGGGGGACATGGACCCGTACAAAGCCGCGTCATATAACGTGCGGAGGGCGGTGAAAGAGGCGAAGCAGCGCTACGGGAGGAAACTAGAGTCACAACTCCAACAGAGTGACTCTAGGAGGCTGTGGCGGGGACTAAGGACAATAACGGACTATAAAGCACCAACAACCGGTATGACGAACGCGGCCGTGACTCTGGCAGACGAGCTGAACACTTTCTATGCTCGCTTCGAGGCTGCAGCTAAGGACTCCAACAATGCTAGTGTTAGCGGCGCTAACGGCTGCAGACAGGAAGATACTGCCAGCACCGGAAACGTGCTCGTCATCTCCGAGCATGAAGTAAGGAAAGCCTTCAAGAGAGTGAACACCAGGAAAGCAGCAGGACCAGACGGCATCCCAGGTCGCATCCTAAGAGACTGCGCATACCAGCTAGCTCCTGTGTTCACTGAGATATTCAACATCTCTCTATCTCAGTCGGTGATCCCCACATGCTTCAAAGAGTCCATCATTGTTCCTGTCCCGAAGAAACCCCACCCTGCTTCTCTCAATGACTATCGCCCTGTAGCCCTCACCTCAGTAGTGATGAAGTGCTTTGAACGCCTGGTCAGAGACTTCATCATTTCACTACCAGACACACTGGACCGACTACAGTTCGCTTACCCTCCAAATCGTTCCACAGGCGATGCCATCTCTCATCTCCTCCACACATCACTTACTCACTTGGACACTAGAAGGGGGAATTATGTTAAAATGCTCTTCATAGACTACAGCTCTGCATTTAACACCATAATTCCCTCCACACTCACCACCAAGCTGGAGCATCTGTGACTCAGCTCATCTATGTGTCTGTGGATCTCCAACTTCCTAACTGGCAGACCACAGGCAGTAAGGATGGGCGGACATGTCTCAGCCTCCACCACTCTCAGCACTGGAGCCCCCCAGGGGTGTGTTCTGAGCCCCCTGCTGTACTCTTTGTACACATATGACTGTGTGGCCACTACCAGATCCACCACCATCATCAAGTTTGCTGACGACACCGTCGTGGTGGGCCTGATCTCTGATAACAACGAGACGGCCTACCTGAAGGAGATTAGGAATCTGGAGAACTGGTGCCAGAGGAACAACCTCCTTCTAAACGTCAGTAAGACAAAGGAGCTGATAGTGGACTTCAGCACTAAGCAGGAGAGGAACTACCAGATCCCTGTCATCAACGAGTGCCCAGTGGAGAGAGTGGACAGCTTCAAATACCTCGGAGTTCACATCACAGAGGACCTGTCATGGTCCTGTCACATCAACACCGTGGTGAAAAAGGCCCGTCAGCGTCTCTACCACCTCAGACGCTTGAGAGACTTCCAACTGCCCTCCAAGGTGCTCAGGAACTTTTACTCCTGCACCATAGAGAGCATCCTGACGGGAAACATCTTAACCTGGTTCGGGAACAGCACCATGCAGGACAGACGAGCTCTACAGAGGGTTGTGCGGTCAGCTGAGCGCACCATCCGCTCCGAGCTCCCTGACCTGCACTCAATCTACAGCAGACGGTGCTGGACCAAGGCTAGGAAGATCGTGAAGGACCTCAGCCATCCCAACAACAGACTGTTCTCTCTGCTGAGGTCAGGAAAGCGATTCCGCTCCCTGAAGACCAACACAGAGAGACTGAGGAGGAGCTTCTTCCCGCAGGCGATACGGTCTCTCAATCACACCACCACACAGTACTGACCCACACATACAGTTCTTACACACACTGGACATTCTGGACATTGTTTCACTTCATTACTTAAATCACGCTGCTGTTATTGTGTATATGCTGCTGTTATTGTGTATATATTTATTTATATTTCTTCATACATTCTTATATAGTTCTATATTGTGTATTTTGTTGTACAGTTATTTTATTTTCAACTTTAATTTATATATTTTATCTTATTCTCCCAGTTAAATTTACCCTTCATTCTAATTTGTGTTGTACAGTTATTTCATTTTTAACCTTAATTTATATTTTATTCCTTCCTAGTTAAATTTACCCTTTTTAATTTTTCATATTTATTTCCTATCTTATTCATAGCCTTTTCCTTTTTTGTTTTCTTTAGGTCACGAGCAGTTGTCCAAGCATTTCACTACATATCGTACTGTGTATGACTGTGTACGTGACAAATAAAATTTGAATTTTGAAAATTTGGAGACTGGCTAGGCCACTTCAGGACTTTCAAATGCTTCTTACGGAGCCACTCCTTTGTTGCCCGGTTGGTGTGTTTTGGATCATTGTCATGTTGAAAGACCCAGCCTCGTTTCATCTTCAAAGTTCTCACTGATGGAAGGAGGTTTTGGCTCAAAATCTCACGATACATGGCCCCATTCATTCTGTCCTTAACACGGATCAGTCGTCCTGTCCCCTTGGCAGAAAAACAGCCCCATAGCATGATGTTTCCACCCCCATGCTTCACAGTAGGTATGGTGTTCTTGGGATGCAACTCAGTATTCTTCTTCCTCCAAACACGACGAGTTGAGTTTATACCAAGAAGTTCTACTTTGGTTTCATCTGACCACATGACATTCTCCCAATCCTCTGCTGTATCATCCATGTGCTCTCTGGCAAACTTCAGACGGGCCTGGACATGCACTGGCTTCAGCAGCGGAACACGTCTGGCACTGCGGGATTTGATTCCCTGCCGTTGTAGTGTGTTACTGATGGTGACCTTTGTTACTTTGGTCCCAGCTCTCTGCAGGTCATTCACCAGGTCCCCCCGTGTGGTTCTGGGATCTTTGCTCACCGTTCTCATGATCATTTTGACCCCACGGGATGAGATCTTGCGTGGAGCCCCAGATCGAGGGAGATTATCAGTGGTCTTGTATGTCTTCCATTTTCTGATGATTGCTCCCACAGTTGATTTTTTCACACCAAGCTGCTTGCCTATTGTAGATTCACTCTTCCCAGTCTGGTGCAGGTCTACAATACTTTTCCTGGTGTCTTTCGAAAGCTCTTTGGTCTTGGCCATGGCGGAGTTTGGAGTCTGACTGTTTGAGGCTGTGGACAGGTGTCTTTTATACAGATGATGAGTTCAAATAGGTGCCATTCATACAGGTAACGAGTGGGGGACAGAAAAGCTTCTTACAGAAGACGTTACAGGTCTGTGAGAGCCAGAGATTTTCCATGTTTGAGGTGACCAAATACTTATTTTCCACCCTGATTTACGAATAAATTCTTTACAAATCCTACCATGTGAATTCATGGATTTTTTTTTTCACATTCTGTCTCTCACAGTTGAAGTGTACCTCTGGTGCAAATTACTGACCTCTGTCATCATTTTAAGTGGGGGAACTTGCACAATCGGTGGCTGACTAAATACTTTTTTGCCCCACTGTATTAGCTGCAGTACTGAGTATATGAACTACATTCTATATTCTATTTCATGTAGCATTCTTTATATTTTGTATAGTATGTTATTCTGTTTATCTTATTCTATTCTATTCTATTCTATTCTCTATTCTATTCTCTTTTTTCTCTTAATTTTTTACTGCTCTTTGACTTTCTGCTGTGAACAACAATGTCCCATGTGTGGGACTAATAAAGGTTTATCGTATTGCTGTTTCAGTACACTGCACATGACTCTCTATGTGGACTCGCTGTTTTATTTTGAAAACCTCTTCTCTCTTCTTGTTCTGAGTTCCTTTAAGAGTGTACAGGTATTTATAGCGCAAGGATTTTTTTTCCCCCCGTTATACTGAAAACGTGGTGCTAATGAAAAGTCTACAAAGGATAACCATGCACAGTCTGAGCAGTTGCTAAAGGAGATGAAGACACAAACATCTGTCGTGCAAGGAAAACACCTCTGCTCTCCTTGTCCAGGTGTAAGAAACTGATGATCTAGAAGATTTAATGAGAGCTGGATTAAACAAGCATTGTACCATCATACCTCCCTGTGGTGCCTGCAAGCCGAATCATCTCTGTGAAGTTAGCTGTAGGATGGTGCACAACATTCTGCAGCTTAATGCCTCAGAAGTATGACTCCTGATGCTCACACACAAACATATTAATATCTCTGATTGACAGAAGCCTTTACCTTCTCTAAATGTCTCCTTAAATCACAGTTATAGACACAAGTATCTGTGAATGACAGCTCACCTGTCAGAACTGATTCCTCAGATGTGTTTGAGTTTGCTCCCTCATGCCCTCCTGGGTCTAATCTCTCCAATGTTTCTATCTCTGTTTACGCAATCTGGATTAAATCTCCTAATCTGTTTCTCACTCAAACTAAATCAAAGTCTGCCACAGGACCAAGCACCACATGAGAAGAAAGCCAGGCATCCTCGCTCTTAATGCCAGGTTTATGTTTGAAACACAAGTTCAGATATCACAGCTTTTGCGTGTGTGTGTGTGTGTTTGTGTGTCTGTGTGCGTGTGTGTCTGTGTGTCTGTGTGCGTGTCTGTCTGTGTGTGTGTTTGTGTGTCTGTGTGCGTGTTTGTGTGTGTGTGTCTGTGTGCGTGTGTGTGCGTGTGTGCACGTGTGTGTGTGTCTGTGTGCGTGTGTGTATGTGTGTGTGTTTGTGTGTGTTTGTGTGTCTGTGTGCGTGTGTGTCTGTGTGTCTGTGTGCGTGTCTGTCTGTGTGTGTTTGTGTGTCTGTGTGCGTGTTTGTGTGTGTGTGTCTGTGTGTGTGTGTGTGCGTGTGTGCACGTGTGTGTGTATGTGTGTGCGTGTCTGTGTGTCTGTGTGCATGTGTGCGTGGGTGTGTGTGTGTGTGTGTCTGTGTGCGTGTGTGTGTGTGTTTGTGTGTCTGTGTGCGTGTGTGTGTGTGTGTGCGTGTCTGTGTGCATGTGTGTGTGTGCGTGCGCGTGTGTGTGTGCGTGTCTGTGTGTGCGTGTGTGTCTGTGTGTGTGTGCGTGTGTGTCTGTGTGTGTGTGCGTGTGTGTGTGTGTGTGTTTGTATGTGTGTGTGTATGTGTGTTTGTATGTGTGTGTGTGTGTGTGTGTGTGTGTGTGTGTTTGTGTGTCTGTGTGTGTGTGTGCGTGTGTGTGTGCGTGTGTGTGTGTGTGTGTGTGTGTGTTTGTGTGTGTTTGTGTGTCTGTGTGCGTGTGTGTGTGCGTGTGTGTGAGTCACTAACTTCAGAAATGTTTCGGTTCATAGCTGTGACGCCACATTATCTGATCGCTCCCTCAGGTCTTGACTCGTCCTGTCAGTCTTCTTCTTCTTCTCTTCAAAGATAAACTTCAGCATAAACCGACTTCATTCTTCTTCATTCAACCACAAACACTTCCTGTTCTGCTGTCAGTGCCGAACTCGCACTGTCCTGAACCTGAACCTGAACCTGGTCCTGTACACACAGTTAGAAATCGTTGTGTAAATCATTGAATTGCTCTTCACTGTCCGTCCTCTGGCTGAACCTGGGCCGTCTGCCCACCTGGGTTACCTGTGTTTAGTCTGCACTCGGGTGTCAACAGACAGACGCTGACTTTAATCTGACAGCTACAAAAGCAGCAAGACTGACAGCAATCCCAAACTGACTCTGTTCATCTGGACGTAGCATCCACACTGAAGAATTGATAACGATGAGTGACGAAGCGTTTCTCCCTACATGCAGGTGAACAGGACCCAACCTTTGGGATTTACTTACCTGGATGACAGACTTTGCAGCATGACTGAAAACTTTACTCTGCTGCTCCTGTTGCCTGTTTTTTCCTTTCTTCTTTTGCTATAGTTGTTTTATTGAGCTGCTGTGTTTGCCGCTCTCTGTTGTTGCTTTGGTCAGAATACTTTATTAATTATGTGGTGACACATTCACACAACTTGGAGTTGTTTGTTATCACTATCACTTCTAAAGTTGCTCCCACTGTTGCAGTTCTTTCCTCGAGCACCATTGCTCCTGCTGCTTGTTGCTAAAGTTGCTGTTGAACAGAATTCTTTGTTGCTGCTTTCTGTTGTTGCAAATCTGTCTTTTTTTTGCACAAATGCTTTCTGATGATGTCGTGATTCTTATTCAGTAGGTAACTCTGCATTGCTCTGTGCTCTCACTATAGTTTATGTTGCTTCCATTGGCCTTGCACTTTTCTCTGTCTAGTTTATGTTGCGTTGCAGCTCATTTTGTTCAACCTTCAGAAATAGTTGTTTGTTTTGAAGCCACTTCAAAGCTACCAGCATGTTGCTATGTTGCTGTGTTGCTGCTGGCGAGCAGCCTTCATGCCTACGTGATGTTTCTGTGAGTCTTGACAGCGAGAAGATAAAAAGATAAAGACAGACGGATGGAGGGAGAAGATAGAGGACAAGCACAGATTAAAAAGCAACAGGTACGACTGGTTTCAAATAAACAATCACAGGACATTTCCCAGCATGCAATGCTCACACCTTAATGGACAGGTAAAACATGCTGATTGTCTGATTACAACTGTAGGAAGAGAAAATCACATTTGGATCAATCTTTGTTGAATCTGACTTTTCAGTGGCGAATTCAAATATTTACAGATATGTTGCGTCCATCCATCGTCGACCTCTTATCGGGATCTCAGGGCAGCAGTCTGATCAGTGACTCACTCTTGTAGCCAACTCCTCCAGTTCTTCTGTGGGGACACGAGGTGTTCCCAAACCAGTCAAGTTACAGTCTCCCCAGCATGTCCTCTGTTTGCTTCAGAGTCTCCCACAGGAAACACCACGTCACTCAGGAGGCATCCCAAATGACCACGCTCATCAGCCTTTCTCTGAGAGAGATCATTCAGTAATCATCCACTTTGTTCATATAAATCAAAAAATGTGAACCGTTAAACAAAGAAGCACCGGAGATGCAACCATGTTCACTATGGATAAAGAGAAGATTTCCTACATCACGTGACGCAACAAGAGACATGAAAGCCGCTCTCAGAAGGATCCTGCTGCAATCTTCTTATCTGCGTTTGACTCAGAATATCCTGATTCTTTTCCAGGAGCTTCAGTCATCATGAGGCCGAGCGATGCTATCACAGCGCAGGCAGATACACATCGGACCGGCACTGTCACGCCTTTTTTAAGAAGACAGTACATTTGTGAGTCGTCCTCCACCGATAAGACTTCTCACGGCACCAACAACAGCCAAGAAACCGTAGGCAACAGTTCCACCACAGGCACATGGCAACACTACAGGCAACACAGGAAACATGGCAACAGCCCACATGTGTGCTGTAAACTGTAAACGAGGAGCGCTGCATTCGTCTGCTTTGATAGTTTTTATCTTTCATCTTTGTTTTTTGCTTTTTTGCCTTTGAAGCTGATACGATTTTCACTTCTTTCTGCAGCAGACGACTGTTTATAGGGGCCACCTCCATCATCACCCTCCGTCGTTCCACCATCATCAGCTACACCTCCATCTTCTTCTTTTCCAGCTCCATCACAGTAATCCTTGAAACTGTACGTTGGTTTGGATTCAGATGGATTTCTCTCCTCAGCTCTGCTTCTCCGTCTTTGACCTGTTTCTGGTTGTATCTGCCTCTGTGACAGAAAAGACTCTTATTTTCTGTCCTTTCTTGGGATTTTCAAGAACAAATCTTCACACTCGGTGATCGCTCCATCACCATTATCGACCGTTAAAATCAATAGGCTCATATTCTGTTTGTCATCTGCATACTGTTGTTACAGCTAAAGGCTGTGTTGGTGGCCCTCTCCCATTATTACCTACACAGAGTGTTTAATATAATGCTGATGCACATGCCAAACTAAAGAGATGGACGCCACAGCATCACTAAATCAGAACAGTAACTAACACAGACAGGAAAGCTGATGCAGAAGGCAGACGGTCCAATGATGGGAAAAGACTGGACGGCGAAATGAGGCATTTTAATGTTAAACCCACACAGCAGCAGGGGTGGATCCACAGTTAGGCAACAGAGGTGATGCAGACGTTATAGAATAGAATAGAACATGTAAAACAAAACAGTTGGCGAGCTCCACACAAAGTAAAGAAAATATATATGTATTACATTATATAATAGCAAACAGAGGGGAATACACAGTCTAGAGCGATTGGAGAGAAAAGTGCTTGGAAGCAGTGCAAAGGGACTTTGTCTGCGTATAGAGTCCATGTGTGAGTGTACTGAGTGATGAGGGTTAGTCAGACCACGGCTCAGATTGGTGAGGGGGCGTAGTATGCCCCAGGGGAAGAGGTTGTGAGTCTGGAGGTGTGGGACGGGGTGGTGGGGAGGGGGGTAAGGGGTCATCTGTGATGGCCCTGGTTTACCTGAGACAGGAACTTGTTCTTCATGTTAATAACTGACCTTCTGGTGTGGATGGACCATCTCTTGGCATACCTTCTTCATGTCATATGATGGTGTTTGTCTCTGCCCTCTGAAGACCCTCAAGTTTTTTTCAGGACAATCAAATCCTCAGGAAGCCAGAGAAGCGCCAGAGCGTCCAAATCACAGGATCGGTTTTAAATGACGAAGCAGCAAGACACACCCTCACCGAGTATCTGTTTCAACTTGAATGGACTTCAAATTATGCACCAGTTTTTAAATTGTGTTGATAGACCAAGTAAAACCAGAGTTTCCCTCAGTACTGTTGCCATGTTTGCTACAGGAAGGAAAGGTTGAAAAAACAAGACTTTTCAAAGAGAAGATGCTTCCGAGCAAAAAACATGACACACTCTTCCTATTGGCTGAAAAATGCAGCAAACCAAAAAATTATATGGCAACACCTGGCCTTTGGTTGCTTAGTAAAAGAGGAAAGTTGTGTGTGTGACGCCAAATGCAAGCACAGTGATATTCATAGCGAGCTTTGAGATGTGAGAGATAAGCGTGCAGCATAGTTGTTCTGTGTCACCATCATCACATCATTATAAGTGAACTAGCCCGACTTCACAGATGTCATTGCTATGTGTTCATTTACATCCAGAGCTGGACGTTCCAGTGTAGAAATCCCAGTCAGAACACGGATGCATCGGGAAGCCTGCACATTAAACTTTTTTGTGACTCCTGGGAGAACAGCTGCACTCATCGTGCTATTGGAGTTGAAAGAATGACACAGAATCAGAATCAGAAAGACTTTATTTATCCCCAAGGGGCAATTAACTTACAACAAAGCAGCATAACGTTGACAATAAGAACAGGCAATAAGAGTGAGATAACAAATACAAAGAATATACAGTATATACAGTTTTAAAATTACACAGTTTAAAATTAAAGTGAGCAACACGAGACCAGAGAAGCAGTTAATCCTACACCTGGTCCTGTTCAGCCAGACTTGTTGTTTCCTTGAATCTCTCAGAGGACGGTGTCGATTTAATGGGAACACAAAGTTAAAATGGAGCAGGTGAACCACAGCGACCCTCTAATGTACTTTAAAGTCTGGACAGGTTTCCCTGGCTCTAAGACGGTCATTGGACGTTATTGTACAATAAGGTTATTCTTCTCGTTAACACGTCTTTCCTCATCCTGCCTCTGTCTCGCTCCATCTGTCTGTCTCTCTGTCGGGAATCACAACCATGTAGCATCAAATTGAAAACATCCATTAGCGTGAAGCCACATCAGAGTGGAGGGATCGGTGGATGGAGGGGTGGAGGGCACATGTGCCGTTGTTTGGAAAGGTATCTCATGTCAGCAGACGATGATTTATTTAGCAGAGAAGAAGTAGAAGAAGAAGAAGAAGAAGAAGAAGAGGAGGGATGAAATTATTTGCGTGTGAAAGAGCGGCGATGGAAATCAGCGGAGAGGAAGAAGAAAAAGAAGAAGATAAGGAGATAAGGAGACAGGATGAGGTGATTGTTGGGGAAAGGATAGAATTACACAGTCTGGGATTATCTGCACTCAGCCTCACCTGGTTTACAGGTGAGAGACAGGTGAGGCACCAGGTGAGTCAGGAGACAGAAACCTCTTGTGCAGGAATTCAACTATGCGGTGTTCCTCAGCAGGGATACGTTCAGCACAGGTTACTGTAACTTATCAATAACAAGTATTGATTAGAACATCATTGAACTACCTGAAAGCGCCAAACCTCCTGATTTCAAAGGTTTTTTGGCACCATACAGGAGGAAAAACTTCATGTTTCCTGCCTGTCTCCATCAATCATCATCTGATTATTGAGCAATAAAGTCTGAAAAGATGTTCCTTTTCAGCATCCCGGTCCAACTGATGACAGTGACAGAGCAAACATGGCTGCTGGCGGGTGCAGATATTTGGTTTATTCAGGGTAAGGGGCAGAGAGGAGAAGTATCACCGAGAGTGTGTGTGTGTGTAACGTGAGCATTTGGATGAGTATTGTCAGACTCGTCACCTTCACATAAATTTATCACATGTGAGGATGATGAAGATCGTGGCCTAGTGTCTGCTTGAAGAAGATCCCGCCTGTGGAAACATTGTTTGCTCACCTGGTACTTAAGGTGCAGAAAATCCTCTTATATTTATATCTTATATCTTTACATTTTACCGTTCAAATCTCTTTGATATGAAAATCATCATCATCGTCGTCATCCTACTGGAGAATAGTTTTAACTCTAACCTCGCTGTGTACAGCATTATGATGTGAGCGTGTTTTCTTTTAGGCTGTTGGACAGAAGCAGAGTTTTGATATCTCAGTTTCAGATTTGTTATGGAGTAATCTGCAGGATTGTAGGGCAGGGATAGCTCAGTAGGTGGGCAGGGATAGCTCAGTAGGTAGAGTGGTGGCCCCATGATCGGAAGGTCGGGGGTTCGACTCCACTGAACGGCTACCCTGAGGTACCCCTGAGCAAGGTACCGTCCCTACACACTGCTCCCCGGGCGCTGCACTGGTGGCTGCCCACTGCTTCACTGGGTGAATGGGTTAAATGCAGAGGAACTATTTCCCTATGGGGACTAACACGCACACTTTACTGTGAGTGTGTGTGCGAGGATCAGACTGGGTGGCTCCGCCGCCTGCCAGCCTCTGAACATAATCATCCACTGATGGATGTTAGCGTACACTGAAGGCAGGTAACAAGTGAGCTGAGGAGTGAGCGATCGTAATGGATCGTAGTGAAAGAGAGGAAGATGAGGCGGTCGAAGAGCGTCTGCGAGGACATAAAGGTTCACCCTGAGGACAGCTCAGTGAGTCCTGTCCCGACATGCTCTTGTCAAAACAACATTTATTACTCAGACCGAAACCCGCAGATGTCCAAACAGCAGCGCTTTGATCCTGTGCTGCAGGGTGCTCACTATGAGGCTCGGAGCCCACAAGGGGTCCTTCTGACAGTGGTCTCAGTGATGACTTCACATCCATGTTGCTGAATGAAGCTGGACTCACTAAAGGCCGCCTTCACCTGTGCACTAGGCTTACCTGTGACTCGGAAACACCTGTGGCAGTTTTAGATGTTAATTCGTCATCCTGTTAAACTTTTCTCTAAATAAGCTCTGAGATCAGCAAACTCAAAGAAAGAAAGTCCCACTAACATTCAATATTAATATTCCTGAAAACATCTGCGTGCCTGAATTAGCGTGAACTGTACTGAGGACGAGCCAGGTGTGAGTCGCTGTGTGACAGACGCTGATAACTTCATGGTGTTGTCTCCTTTCCAAGGTCATTGTGACAAAACTGTGTAACCTTGAACCGACTCTGGTACAGGTAGACCCCTGGTTGCCTAGGTAACCATTCAACGTATTAACTACACACTCATGTCAGTCAACAGTATCCTTGTCTGGGTTATTTTGTCTGTTGTTGATGAAGGTTACTCACGTTTGGTCTGTTGTCCACTCACTGCTTTACACTTTCTCAGCATCCATTTGAAAACACAGTTTTATTTATACGGTTTTAATTCTGCACAACAGTCCTTCTGAAGGTTTCTGCTGCCCTGTAAAGTCCCTGCAGCACCACAGCTGATTCACTCTGCCCCGAATCAGCTCGTTGCTTTATTAAATTCACAATCTGTTTCATTTTATAGTTAGCACAGTCTCACACTAAAGCTATAGGAACCATTTTTATCTGTTTTTATCATAATGATAAAATTATAACTGATGATGTGTACTTATAGTCGATATTGTGTGTTGCTGATTGAGAGCCTGCTCATTTAACCCCTGTCAGATCTTAAAGGGCCATTCCACCAGTTTGTTTCATACTGTTAAAGACATGAGTGTGGGTTTGATTTCAGAAAGAATCGAGAAACAGCAGAGTGTGAAGATCAGCTGCTTTAATGTGTCACTTCAACAGGTTCAGATCTCCTCAGTCAAACGTTGTTTGTTCTTCCAGGTTCAGGAAAAGGCAGTGGCTTTAACAGATAGAATAAATACTCCAAGTGCATACAGGTCATTATGATTTCTGATTGCAGAGTGTTTAAAAGTCTCTCACGTGAAAGTCTTTTCAGACGTTTTAGTTCTACTTTATTTATGGATATATATATGTTTGGATCCAGCTTTCAGTCACATCTCAGGGTCTTCCTCGGCACACAGAGACACTTATAGTTCAGTTTTGATCTTTGACATCGCCCCTTTGTTGCAGCCCTCTGTTTTCAGATGCTCACAGAAATTTGTTCCAGTGAAACTAATAAAATGTTCTTAAAAATATGAAACATGATTAAATGGGTTTTGAAATAAAGGAAATCCAGTCCAACAAACAGTGCGACGTGTGTGCTGGTTATTCAGTAATGAATCTCAGTCTGCTGATGGAGCCAAATGTTCTCATTCTGACATGATGACTTCCTGTGCTCACTGCCAGTTTAATTCTGTGACTCTATATCTTACGTAGATGAGATGGGATCTATATAGGTTATACAATCTATGACTATCTCTGTGACATCAATGTGATGTCATATGATATTTAATGATAATTACAGATACAGAGTGTAGTCTCTTTCTCTCTCTGTTCCCTCTGCTCGTCTGATCACAATGGGAGGGAGGGCCTTTAGCTGCTCTGCCCCTCGACTTTGGAATTCCCTACCCCCGGACCTCAGAAATATTAGTTCATTCTCTCTTTTTAAGTCCACCCTCAAAACTCATCTGTTTAAAATTGCCTATTCTTAAATTTCTGTATGTTTTAACTTTTATCTTCTATTTTTACCATTGTGTATATTTCCAGTTTTTATCTGTTGTACAGTGTCCTTGGGTGCTTTGAAAGGCGCTATTTAAATAAAATGTATTATTATTATTATTATTATTATTATTAAAAAACCCAGCAGGAAACCAAGTGTTCAGAGCAGTGAGCTTAGCTTTAGACTGTTAGGCTCTGTTATTTGAAACTTTGGCCAAAGTTGATATGAAGACTATCCATCGAAATACAAATTTGTGTTTTGTGGTGAAAACATAAAACCTTCTGCTCAAATATGCTGTACAGTTTGTTGTGTCTTGACTAGATTTTGGAGATTACCACGAATCAGCGTGTCAGCCTGTTTCAGGAAATATCAGAAAGTTGAAAGATAATAAATAATATACACAGTATTTTAATGATTTATGCTGTTTTTCTTTTGTGAGAAGCACCTAAAGGGTGAGCTCCAGAAACACCAGCCCAGTAACAGGATACTGGTTGCAAATATTCCCATTTGCCTGAGTTCCTCCCCTGAACGTCTCCAGAGGTGATTCTCTGACGTCCGACGTGAAAAAGATCATCGTTTGATAAGTGAATTTTTCCAGAAAGTCTCTCAGGGACCAAAACCTGGATTCAGACTGATCCTCTTGGTACCTGAATGGTCCAGTGATACTAGCAGCCATAGGAAGTTTGCGGCAGTGGTAACAGTGATGGATGTATTGCTCCCTCAGTAGTCGTCGTAGCGGTACGTGTTGGGGTACGAGTAGCGGTAGTCGTAGCCGTCAGCCCGTTCGGTTTTGGTCTGAAGAGGCTCAGGCTGGAAAGATAGAGACTTGATGACTCCACCCGAATCCTCTGTCACCTTCACCTCGGTGGAGTATGAGGATGAGGAGGGGTCGTCTAGTAAGGAGGAGCAGCCAGGAAGGCCAGCAGGTTTGGAGGGAGTGCAGGGCTGGTAAGAGGGCAGGCCGACAGAGGGTTTGGGACACGACTGGTAAGGAGGGAGGGCAGCAGGAGGCTTCGGACACGGTTGATAGGAGACCTGAGGAGGAACACAGGAGGTGATAATGTGACAACGACATTATTTACAGGTGAAACAGATATTCAAGCTTCTATGTCAGCCAATTGTTTTCAGTTTACAGTGAAATACACAAGGTCAACCATGTGCAAGTCCAACTACAAAACACGTATCTCATACCTGACTCTTACGCATGTCTCCTGCAGGCTCTACAAGTTGAGACAAACCTCAGGTTTTGAGGGTTACTCACCTTGGTTGTCGTTGTGATGATGGTCTGCAGTGCTGCTGGTGAACCCGGGTTGTTGCTGGCATAACGGCAAGGGTACTCTGTGCTGTAGTAATGGTGGTTGTCACTGTAGGGGGCAGAGTTCTTCAGCAGTTCTTTCCATCCAGAAGGGGTCTTTGTCTGGGGGTCAAAGGAGGTAGAGGAGGAGGAGAGAGGAGCTGACGATGGAGACGAGGACGACGAGGAACCCAGGACCGGGGCCACTCTGCACAGAAACCAGAATCTGGTTTAAACCTGTGAAACTTTACATGTCATTTATGGTGCATTTTATTATTTTTACACTACCAGAAACTGTTTTGAGGAATATCTGAAGCTAACCTAGGGTCGCAAAGGTCAGAGGTCACAGGATATGAAGGTGAGGTCAGGTATCCTTGGAAGTCATATCCGGGCCTGCTCATATAAAGCCTGGGATTGGCTGGTTTCTGAAGTGTTGGTGTGCTCTCTCCCAGTGCATTGTGGGGGTTGTAGTAGGTTTCTGGGCTTTGGAATGCTGGGTAGTGCTGAGGGAAGTTTGGTTCAATGAAGGAAATCCTATCCGTTGGTTCAACGCAGGAGAGGAGCGCAGGGCCAAGAGCCTAAAGGGAAAATTACAGGGAAACAGTAAGTAAACAGCAGAGATGTGAACAAACAGTGGTTATTGTTTGTGGCTTATTGGTAGCAACCTGTGTTTCAATGAGTCGTCTCTTTGGTGTGAATGGAGGTGAGTTGACTCGTCTCTTTACTGAACTCCTTCTGGCTTCAGTCTCTGATTTGGACTCTGGTCTGGGATGATCATGAACGCCTTTTGCCTGGAGGACAATAATAGTAACATCAAATTCACAAAAATGTCATTTAGATAAATAGATACATAAATAAAAACACTGAATTTGATTTGTACCCTAATTTTGACAGTTGTAGTTTAAACCTGTTTAAAACTGTACCGAATAAAATATGATGGAAATCATTGTTTCATGATAAACAGAACAAAATCAACACATCAAAACTTAAATCTTTTTAAAGATGCAGCAATACATTTCAATAAAGTTGCAGTAAAGGTTGTGCAATAAACACCTGATGGACCAGCAACTATAGATAATTCAACAGTTCAAACCGAACATTGTTAGCGTTAGCGTGATCCGAGCCTTAATCCAAAGATTGATTTTTATCCTTCTCAATCATCCAGGTAAGGAAATCCCAGAAAACATTAAACATTTCTCTCACTGAAAATGCAGATAAACACAATTAACGTTGTGATTCTATCATCAGTGTTTCATCATTTGACAAAAGATTTTGGAGAATCTGAAAAAACTTGTAGACACGAAAAGGCTGCAGTGTTCAGAGGGTTGACGAAGACCCGATGATGCCCTTTGATAACTGCTTTATTCAAATGTGTTGCAGTTAGTTTTAAACCAAACACAAAATGAGCAAATATTTCTTATTAGCTATCATTTAAATATTTATTCATGTTTAAATATTTTAAATACAATTTTTTTTCACTGACAGTGTTACAGCTAGAAAACCAGTTGTGCTGATAATCAAATTGGGGCGATCGTGGCTCAAGAGTTGGCAGTTTGTCTTGCAATTGGAAGGTTGCCGGTTCGAGCCCCGGCTTGGACAGTCTTGGTCGTTGTGTCCCTGGGCAAGACACTTCACCTACTGGTGATTGTCAGAGGGGCCGATGGTGCGATATGGCAGCCTCGCTTCTGTCAGTCTGCCCCAGGACAGCTGTGGCTACAACTGTAGCTGCCTCCACCAGTGTGTGAATGTGAGAGTGAATGAATAGTGGAATTGTAAGCGCTTTGGGTGCCTAGAAAAGTGTTATATAAATGCAATCCATTATTATTAGTCAACCTGGAAGAAGATGGCCTTTCCATCGACTCTCCAGAAGTTGGTGACAGGGTAACCACTGTGACCACGGCATGGGAGCAGCTCCAGAGCAACATTACAATTGGGACAAAGCTTCTCTGAAACACACAAGAAAAATAAACTGGTCAGGTGAACGTGAACACAGGTGAGGAAGTCCTGAGAAGTCTTTGGTCCAGGCTCTTCTTACTCTGCTGCTTCTGCCGGGCTTTGTCACAGATGGCAGGTCGAAGCTGAAGTCTGGATCCATCAGGCAGTGTGCAGCCTCGAGAACAAACCACCACACCTAAACACGATTTCTTCAAGATCTGACAGTTGTGGTTGTTGGTGTTTCTCATTGCCCAGCCAGACAGATGTCTCTGAGCATTCTTATCTTCAGCTGCAAAACAAAATCCACCAAACAGTGACTTTTAGACCACTGAGCAATTATATTTCCTAATTAAATCATTTCATGGTGTATATTTTAAAATGTATTCAACCAACTCCAACATCTCATTGGTTAGCCACAGCCAATCAAGACAGAAACAGCTTTAGTGAAGGTTACAAATGATCTTCTTATGGCCTCTGACAGTGGACTCATCTCTGTGCTTGTCCTGCTAGACCTCAGTTCAGCGTTCGATACTGTTGACCATAATATCCTATTAGAGCGATTAGAACATGCTGTAGGTATTACAGGTACTGTGCTGCAGTGGTTTGTATCATATCTATCTAATAGACTCCAGTTTGTGCATGTAAATAGAGAGTCCTCTTCACACACACTGAGGTTAATTATGGAGTTCCACAGGGTTCAGTGCTAGGACCAATTCTGTTTACATTATACATGCTTCCCTTAGGCAGCATCATTAGAAGACATAGCATACATTTACACTGCTATGCAGATGACACCCAGCTCTATCTGTCCATGAAGCCAGATAACACACACCAATTAGTTAAACTGCAGGAATGTCTTAAAGACATAAAGACCTGGATGGCCGCTAACTTTCTGCTTCTTAATTCAGATAAAACTGAGGTTATTGTACTCGGCCCTCAAAATCTTAGAAATATGGTATCTAAGCAGATTCTTACTCTGGATGGCATTACCTTGGCCTCCAGTAACACTGTGAGGAACCTTGGAGTCATTTTTGACCAGGACATGTCCTTCAATGCACATATTAAACAAATATGTAAGACTGCGTTCTTCCATTTGTGCAACATCTCTAAAGTTAGAAATATCCTGTCTCAGAGTGACGCTGAAAAACTAGTTCATGCATTTATTACTTCCAGGCTGGATGACTGTAATTCATTATTATCAGGATGTCCAAAAAACTCCCTAAAAAGCCTTCAGCTAATCCAAAATGCTGCAGCAAGAGTCCTGACAGGGACTAGAAAGAGAGAGCAGATTTCTCCTGTTTTGGCTTCCCTTCATTGACTCCCCGTTAAATCCTCACATTTTTAACATCCTGTTAAAAGGGAGTTTTTCCTTCCCATTGTCGCCAAAGTGCATGCGGTGTCCAACTCCAGGCCTCGAGGGCAGGTTTCAGATCTCACCCTGGGTCAACACACCTGAATCACATGATTAGGCCTCTGGAGAACTTCGAGACATGTTGAGGAGGTCATCTAGCCATTTAAATCGGCTGTGTTGGATCAAGGACACATCTAAAACCTGCAGGACAGTTGGACACCCTGCTGTGGGTCTCTACTCTACAACATAAAACTCATGAATTTGGGACTATATTGGTAAAAAAATTAACTAAACTGAACTAAAATGCTTTTTATTTACTTGTTGCCATGGTAAGTCGTGACTTTCTTTCTCTGGTCAGACATGCACTTAACTCAGCTGACTGAACAAACTCATTTTATTATGTTTTGAGTAATTACCCAAACACTGCAGCATGTTTATGACATTTTAAAACAATTTCACAATAATAACTTGTACATATATATTTTGACATGTAATCATGCTCCCTAAAAGAAAATGACTGAGAAGGTCAAATAAAGTTTAAAAATGATTAAAGCTGAGTGGGAATCAACCTACAGGCTCATAAATCTTCACATCATGTCTTTTATGTTTGGACAGAATTTAAATAAACAAAAATTTAAAAAAATCTTAGCAACACGAAAAAGTTTCTCACCGCTGTAAATGTACCGAACGTAACCGTCTGTCCACTCCTGGAACGGGTCAAACTGCTTCGTGTCCTGCAGACAGACGAACACACACACGGGTAAGACTTTGAAGCTCTGACTCAATGCGCTTTATGTATTTATTGTTGCTGACATAATAATATAATATGATATAATAATGAAAATAAAGGCAAAATTATGAGTCAAAGGCCGCTACACAGGAATAGATTACTGCAGTGATCGATCAGCTGATGACGGTGTGACGCACCGATGCCCTCACACTGAAACAGACCTGGGCTGTACCCCAATTCAGGGTCTAAAAGTACGCAGCCTCAACGGTCCTCAAGGGCCGCGTACTCAAAGACCGCTAAGGCCGGAAGTGCGAGGCTTGTGAAATGGGCGGTCTAGCCTCCATCGCGCTGCCCAGGTTGCCTAGCAACCATGATAGCTGGAAACGTGTAGTTGACAGAAATGAAGGAGAACATATTTTGTTCATTTGTTTGTTTGTTTCTACACGAGCTTTGTGTGATTTAATAAGTATCTGAGGCTGAGACCACAGGACTGTAAAACATGATTGTTGGGCTTCATATCTGTACTGAACAGTCATATAAGATTAGTTAGTAAATAACAATTAGTTAATGTTGTTCATGAGACTAAAGTCAGTGTAAATATAATATGGCCAATATTATAGTTATTATATTAATCATTATTAGTTATTACAGCAGTGAGTTTGAACTCTCAAATCAAATCACTTCTATTGTCACATCACATGTGCAGGTACACTGGTACAGCACATGTGAGTGAACTCTGTGTCAAACACTGAGCTTCAGTAAAGATTCAAGTTGAAGTCATTTATGTTTCCTATCACCTTAAATCTTCACTCAAAGACACTCAAGTATCTGTGACAGTGTATATACAGATGTATCATATATGAGAGACAAATATTGTTCGTTTAATATGTTGGCATTTCTAAATTTGGCTCAATGCTTACAAATATGTGTAAAAAGAAAATGTACGAGCTGTGATAACTGTTTCTGATAGAATGAAGAGTAGACTGATATATGAAATATTCCTTTATTGGGTGAGAAAATCAGACCATGTCATAACTGCTGTAAGTCACACAGAATAGATATCAGAGCCTTAAACAGGCTGACTTCTGCTAAATGGGTCAAACTGGGCAGAAAGTCTACAAACACATAACATCCTTAATAGAATATGATGTAACACATCCTGATCGGATACAGCCCTGAACGCTGTGTGAAATGTACGGTGGCCCCGAGAAAACACACGTGCTTACTGATGTTGGTAAATCTTTGTCTGATTCTGTGAATAGATGTGTGAGCGTTATCAGTAAAGTGTGAAAAGTTTATCTTTAACAAAGAAAAACGCCAGACTCACAGTCAGGAAACAGAAAAAACACTGAAAACGACCTTAAATTCATACAAACATTCAGTTACATCATTTCACTCAAACAAGGAACCGCACATTTTAAACTCGTTTTATTTCCACGTTACACTGGAGACACGTCTCGGCTCATCGCCGTGGTGGGAACACGTCGGTACCTACGCGGCTAATAGAGTAGACCTCGCATCACAGGACAGAAGCCAGCTCCAGTCTGACCAGCACCAACTTGCTGCTTATTATTGTCCTCACTGGGAGGGTTTCTTCAACAAAGTCTTCAGGTAGCAGCGACTTCACACCACGGCCCGTTCCACGGAGTTGCACTCGTGTTTAGTTTGAAACAGCGGCCGGTTTATATCTCCAGAATCCAGTCTTAGGACGTCCAGTCAGAGACATCAGAGGATCATAGTGGGCCAAACCCAGGAGACCAGAGACGAGAGCCCGGTACATGAACCAGCCCACGGCACTTTAAGCGGAGGAGCCCAGATTAAAAACGGCTGGTTCAGTGCGATCGTGGAAAATCCTCTGCACATATTTTCACGCAGCTCTCCAAAAAGCGATTCTTTGAATCACTTTGAGTTAAATGTAGATGACTAGTCAACGGTTTGTTTATTGAAATAATTACTGATTATTTATGTCTATTTATATCTATTAATGTCTCACACAAAGCACAGCAACAATTTCCTAATGTTGCAAATCTGCTCAACGTTTGGCAATAAAACTCTTGATTCTGATTCGTACAAACAAAAAAATCATTTGACCCGATTCGTGAAATGTAATCTCATTACTTAAAATTATTTGGGCGTAAATATTTCTGGAGCAAATTTTGAATTTCTTGTCAGGCAGTGAATTAACAAACAACCAAACCCCGTTTCCACGTGACCCGAAACCATTCGGCAAACATTCTTACCCATGTCCACGTCCAGGATCATGACACGGAGCGTGGACAGTCGGCTGGGAGTCAGGCTGTGAAGCCAGATAAAGTCTAGTCCAGGCCGTGGCCCTCAGCGGCCTCTGAACCACACTATTTATCCTGCATCAGCTCCATCATTTGAATTCGATCTGAAAAATCAGCTCTGAGTGTAAAAGCTGTGTCCCGGATCGATCACAGATATCGATCAGCGTGGGAGCTGTGTGCGATGGGAGATGTGTGTTTGGTTTCACTGGAAACAAAAATATACAAACCAGTTTTTTCTGTTTGAGCAACAACAGAGCGGAGAGCCGAGTCAGCACGGGTCACACGAACCTTCACATAACCTTCAAACAACCTCCAGAAAAACAGAGTCAAAGAGCCGAGTCAGCGCGGGTCACACGGCGGCTTCACGTAACCTTCAAACAACCTCCACAAAACCTCTGACTCTGCACCGGTCTGTGGGAATGTGTGAAACTTTCACGCGTGACACATTCTCCTGATTCAAACCACTGAACTGAAGTAATAATACAAATATTATTTATTATCAATAATAATTATTGATTATTATTACCAAATTAATGAAAACGTGTTTGTGAAGGCTCGTCTGTTTGGATCTGCGCATGTCATGAAAAAAAATAAATAAATAAAAACGTGTCTGAAAAAACGCCTGCAGGAGAAACATGATTTTATTCAACGGACATTTTTCACATTCATTACATTAAAAAGAACTGAAATATAATTTGTTCTGCTTGTTCTTAAATGTGGGGTTTTTCAGTCCGCTCTCTCTCTCTCACACACACACACACACACACACACACTACAAATAAATGTCTTTATTTTTTATTAAATCCTCTGAACAGTTTGTTTAAATAAAGTTTTGTAGAATAAGATACTGGAGAACGTGTTTAATGATGTGAAAGTGACCGATTATCGATAACTGATCAATAATCCAATCAAACTTTCAAAGACTCGACCTGTGAATGTAAATAAAAACAGGTCGATGGTTTGATTATTGATCAAACACGTTCATGTGTTCCATACAAGGCAGAAAAATCCAGAAACTACAAACAAACATTTTCTCGATGCAGAACAGCTGATTTCAATATTGTGTTTTTATTTTGAAGCGCCTTGAGGCGACTTTTGTTGTGATTTGGCGCTATATAAATAAAATTTAATTGAATTGAATTTTGTAACCCTTTTAAACTTCGACCTCTGCCCTCCTCTAATTCCTCATGCACGACTGAGTGTTTGTAATGTCAGTTACTGCATCATATATTCATTATAGATTTTTAGTTAATTATCGATAATTACGTGCATCAGGAATGGACGTGGTTTCGCGCTGGGATGTGTCAAAGCTTCCATGTAAATCACACACTGGACCGTTTTCTTTAGACCATCTCACAAAATCAAAATAAATAAAATAAGAAACATTTATTGAGTTGCTCACTTTGATTTCTGTAGACTTATAAATTCAAATAATGTTATAATATAATAAGCAGTGTGTACGCTCTTATTAATGAACGAATTCCTTTTTATTGTGACACTTATATGTGTGTAAATATTCTGCATGAACGAGTTATTTTTCAGATATTTGTTTAGTTTTCAAAAGCTTATTTTTAAACGTGGATATTTGGGTTTGTCACTGTGTGTTCGCTCACACTCTCAGACCTGCTGCTCTTTCACATTTTTATTTTATTTATTTCTTTTTTTTTTCGTTTCATTTTCTCGAAAGCAAAAAATCTAACTAAATTCAAACACTTTTTTTTTATTTAATTTGAGCTCCAGATGTGACGACAATTCTCCAGAGGTGGCCTGTAATTCTAAAACAAACTCGGATTATTTCTATGCAAATTAAAAACATCTGACTTTAATTTTATTTTCGTGTTTTGCTTTTTCTGTTTGTTTCTTCTTGCCGCGTTTGTGCTCGGAGCGGATCAAACTGTGATCACTGATGAACAAACGTCTCCGGCCCTGACTCCCTGCTTCTCCAGACTCCGTTCATTGTCTGCCTAATTTAAGCTTCCTTCTTATTTCCTCTCAATCTTTTTTTATTGATTACATTTAAAATCAATAAAGGATGACTGGGATCACGTGGTACCTGGGGCAGCTTGGGGTCATTGATGTCCCACGTTAACTTCATCCCGACGGAACACACGCAGTCCGCCTCCTCGCGCTCCTCGGCACGGGACATCCTCCTGCCGCTGGCGGGCCTGACCCTGTCCTCTTCGGCTCTCCGATGGTTCTTTCGAAATCAAAGAATTAGAATCTGAGCCAAATTAAAAGTTTTCAAACCTCTTTTCAAACCGGAAGTCCGCAGGTGAAATAAAACATTCAAAATGATCCGCGCGACTCCGGACAGCGCGTGCAGCTCTGTAGAGGACTCAGGTAGAAGTGAGAGGACAGGTGAGAGAGTCGCGAGCCTGCGGAGGGAAGAGGGAGCGGGAGGGGGTGTGTACAGGTGAGAGAGGAAGAAAAACTAAAAATACAAACGAGACAAAAACAAGTGTGCAGCCTCGTGACGATCACCAATAATCAATCAATGCTCTGAACAACAGCCACATTAATAACAACAGCTGTTTATTATTCTTATTAATTATTTTTCTTCTAAATAAATAAGCTGATTTTGAAAAAATCTGTCCGTGTGTGTTGTGTAAACACGTCAGTGTTTCTCCCAAAACAAACAAATTCATTAGTCATCTATTAGAGGACACACCTAATGACCTGCTCACCTGCGCGCCCGCCTCCGTGTGTGTGTGAGAGAGACTTTTGGTGTTTCTCATTAAAACAATTTTTTTTTTAATGAAAGTTGATTTTTAAGATTTTCATTAATTTTATTTACAATTTTTTGTGAGAATCTCAAAGTACACAAAAAAGAAGCCGATATTCCTTCGCGTGTCGGAACTACTTTCTCTGTGATGAGTTAATGACCTCCAGCTGTGCGCGCCCCCGTCACATCAGAAGCTGAGGGAGGACGAGGAGACGCGATGGTAAACTCACAGTTTGATATGATCACTGATCATTAAGTCAAGTATCGATTGGAAGTATATTTATGAACTTTGGTTGTTTCCCTGCTCGATTTATGAAACTCCGAAAACTGCAGTGCGTCATAGATCAGGGTGATGACATCACATACTAGGAATCAATAACGCTTCTATATCGATTCAAAATCGTTTTTAACTTTAAAAACGTGTTTAACAGCAGCTTCTGCGGGTGTTTCTGTTATTTTGTCCACCCCTGTGCCACACAGTCCAGCCTGTACTGCCCCCTGCTGTCCGTCACCGGAAGTGATCCTTTTGCATTTAAACTGGGAGCAAACAAACGTCTGATTCTTAAATCAGAGTGAATGTCAGTGGGGTCTGGTGCAGGGAGCACACTTTATGTCTGATGGTTTTACACACCTGCATCTCCCTGTCGCTCAGTTCGAGGTTCAGGTGGAGGACTGTATGCTCCATGGAGACACGTCCCATCTGGCTTCTCTGCTCTACTATGAAGGACTGACCAGCAGCACCCTCACCCGGCTGGACCAGCTGGTTACCAAGGTAAGGGGGTAACTGTTTGTTCTCTATGCATGACTATCAGACAGGAGTTCTCCATGTTCACCACAAATGTTCACTTAAGCTTTAAAAGTTTATGCATTTAACAAAAACCTTCACCACCAAGGGGCAGTGTCTGCCCACACTGTGTTGGTTTGTTGACCTGTGCCATTAGAAACCACCTGATGCAGTGCCTGTCCTGAGGTCAGGGTGGTGCAACAGTTGGTGCTGTTACAGACGGAAGATTAAACGTCCTGTCTGGGCCAAGCTGACCACCACATTGCCATTCAGGTGCACCTGCCTCTCACCTGGTGACAGGTTAGATCAAAGTTAACATAAAGATGCTGTAGAGCTCAGGCATCATCTTATCCTCCTGTTACAGCTTTTAGAAAACAATGAAGTTTAAATGATGAACAGAAAGGTAAATGATGTCATTTACCTTTAACAAGTCACATGACCTCAGGATGTTTTCTGTGATTGGCTGAAAATCATTGGCCAGAATGAAGTCAGACTGAGCATGCTCCTCAGTCTGTCTGCTAAATGAAATGGGCTTTTGTGTTGATGCCTCTGAGAGTGCCTGGGTTTGGGACTAAAAATCTGCACGATAAGTTCATATTTCATACCAGCTGATGTGGAAAGTCCACTGATTACATTTAGTTTTGTCCATGTTAAAGCAAGCGCTCTGGAAGGTTCCAAGCAGCCATAAAGACCCGACATGTTCATAATCAAAGTTTCATGTCAAACAAAGTATTCCATGTGGAGGTGTTTGAGTCACGCTGTTGTACGTGAAACGTCTGGCCTGCCTGACGTTAAAAGGCCTCAGCGTGCCTCTGTGGTACGTTTTACTTGGTTTGTAGTAGGTTTGTGTTCTTTATGCTCCTGTTTGTGTAACGTCCGTTTCCACTGCAGGATCAATAAAGCATCAGAGTGATGTGAGCATGACTGAGTCTTACCACACACCTGTTTGCTTGCTTGGTTGTTAGGAGCTGCGTGATTCTGGTTTCAGCAGAGCTATGCTTGTCTTGAAGTCTTTGGGGATTCTGGCAGAGAACAAAGAAGACCTGCAGATGCTCATCGGTCATGGACTGACTGCTAAAGTAATCTGTCTAAATTTGTCAGAATAAATCGGGTCAGATGTCATGCGTCACATTACCTTCATGTTGTTGTTTGCCTTTTAGGCATTGATGTGGTTTGAAGCGGTCTGTGAACGGCTGACTTCTGACCTTCAGAGAATCTCCACCCCCCTGCTGAATCTCACTGAGGAGTTCTTTGACTTCTTCCTGGTGAGAACATTTCTCTACCCAGAGGGCTATAACTGTGGAGCCACATCCATGTGTTAGCTAGCTGTGTCGATAAGGCCAATATTGTTTTACTTGTTGAATCGCCATGGTAACAGATGCTAAACATCTCACCTGGGACTTATTCTATAAAGTGAGTTTAACATACCCAGGGTTGTCTAAGGAGCTTGGAAAGAAAAGCGTCTGGACTTCTTTAAGTTGCTTGAAGATGTTTCACCCCAAAGTATCCCCCCCAAAGAGGTACGAAGGAGTAACCCAGTGGGATACTTCCACTGGGTTTAATTCTGGGACTCTCCACCATTTGACCTTAGAACTGAAGAAGCTTCTCGGATGAGAGGTGAAACGTCTTCAAGTAACTTAAAGAAGTCCAGACGCTTTTCTTTCCAAGCTCCTTAGACTACGATGACGTGGATGTCTGAGAACCTTCACAGACATACCCAGGGTTTTTTATCTGAATCCACTTACCCTGATGTTAGCAGTCACCATAAACTGTTAAGCTGGTTATCAACTCGCTGTGTTCACACCCTGCATGCTGACATTAAAGGTGGTGTTGGTAGCATTCTATCAATCTGAAAGGAACAGCTTATATGACTTGATGTAGCTCATTGTCTTGCACAGGAAATTATTTCTATCCACTGGTGATTAAAAATCTATAAACAACATGAATAAAATGCTACAGTGTTGTAAAAGGTAGCAGAATGTTGCAGAAAGGTCTTGATGCATGCTCAATCATCCAGGTAAGGAAATCCCAAAAGGCTGATTCTGGACATAGTACAGTTCACAGAGAGTTGGGGAATGGCTGTGATTACAGCACTGTAAGATGGTGAAAGAAGAAACTGACCTCACAGATTTCAGATTGTGTCTAAGGTTGGGGAAACCTGCAGTCAGCTGACACTGAAGAAGTCACCTGACGATGAAACGTTTGTCCCACTAAAAATGTCCAGATGAACAGAATCAAACTCCTGGGATTACAGAAATGGGTTCTGGTGATTTGGTGGTAAAATGCAGTACTGCTGATTATTTCACAGGTTATACGTTAGAGCTGTAAAACCTTCAAATGGATCTGTGTAAATTTAAAGCGCTGTTCGATACCGCTGAATGAAGCCCAGCTCAGACGGACTGTCCATGTGTTCACGTGCCAAGTCTCTGGACAAGCAGAACGCACACAAAGAACACCTGTCCAACCAATCGCATTCATTCATCAGGCTGTGGAACAGGATGCTTTCATGTTTCCATGGGTCCAGTTTAAACTTTCATATGTGTAACTGTTACTTTAGAAATAAAAAGCACCACTGGACATGCTCAGACACACCTTTTTCCACTCTGTGCCCCAAATGAATACATCACACTTCATTTACTGTTTCGTACCGTTAAGTATGTGAGATCAAATCTAACGTCCTGTTGAACACATATAGTGATGGACCTGGAAATGATTCCCTAATGTGTCTGGGTGATTAGGATCTAGCTGTACTTCATTCATCCATGTCACCTCCCGGTCCAAGTCAAATTATTTCTGCCATTGGTTTGGATCCAAAGTCCTGTACTGGGGTCACTGTAAAGATTCTGCTCTGGTCTTGGACTCTGGCAGCACCAGATGTGGTGGCCTTCAAGCTCTCTCTGCTACAGCTTTATTTTAGCATTACAGGTAACCGACACAGTGATGACCACTATGACAGAAGAGCTCCTTCACTTTGTTGTGATGAGAGATGTTCTCCTGGAGGTTGGCCAAAGCTGCATCCAGCTTGTGTTTCTGAACAGTCTGGGATTCATGGTGAGCCTGGAGCTAAAACTCACAATAAATGGCCTGTATTTATATAGCGCTTTACTAGTCCTTAAGGACCCCAAAGCGCTTTACATATCCAGTCATCCACCAATAAGAGGCCAACACTGTAGACAGTTTCTGCGAGCTTTAAGTTTCCTCTCAGTACATGCAGCTCCTGCTAACTCTAACAAAGAGAGTTCATAACGTAAACAGAACTGGTCCTACCGCAGAACCCTGAAGCAGAAAAACCCCAAACATTTGTTTTGTACAACTTTGTGCTCGCTACAGGCTCTGGCTGCAGATGTCTGATTAATGCAGTTAATTTGATCGATTTTATAACTGGGTCAATGCTAAACACTTTGCTGATGGAGTGAAACCGTCATTAAAATCTTTTCCACATTAATTCAGTGTAACATAGGATGTAAGAGTTGCTGTTTGCTGGGAGATGAACCAGGCTCATTAAATACACTCTCTATCGTCTCGTTTCAGCTGCTTGGCCAAGCTTCTCTTCCAGGTTGGTTTCTGTCTTTGCTTTGATCTTCATGTGTTAGGCTTCATTTAGACTTCTGCTGGAGATGATGATGTCCTAGCTTCGTTAACTGGCAGCTCCTTTCATCCCTAAACCACAACCTTCCAGGTAGTTCAGTGACATGTAGGTACATTTCTTGGAAGGTTACAGTGTAGGGATCAAATGAGTTTCTGGTGGCAGTGTAAGTTATGATGTAGATTTCCCACCGAAGCATGAGTCTCACCTGTCCGTCCTGTCATCTACTACCTGTCCGTTTCTCAGTGAGTCAGCTGTCAGTAGTTCTTCTGCAGTTGGTTCATCTGACTCTGGAAACAGAAGTTCACTTCCCATTGAGACTGGAGGTAATGCACTGACACAGTGTGCTTTTCATTGTCTGTGCTGGGCTGTGATGTGTTTTTGTACACAGCTTTGCTCTGACTCTAAAGAACAGCTGGGTCACATAGTATTTGGACAATACAGAGGCAATCTAAGGAGCGTGGAAAGAGAAGCGGATGAACCAAAGGAGCAGTTAAGTTTCTCAAAGAAACTCAAAGAACTCCAGTGGCTTTTCTTTCCACGCTCCTTAGATCACCGTGATCTGGATGACTGACCTCAGTGTAATTTCTCTTGTTTCAGGCCATCAGGACTTTCAACAGCGTGCTGGAGTCTCTGAGCCGAGAACAGAGGCGACTGATCCAGAATGACCAGAATCAAAACCAAATGCTGTCTGTAGTGCACACTGAGATTTTTACATTGAAATGTTTCTAACCAGCACATGTATACCCATCTAAATTCAGTACTATCTGCTTGATTGCCTGTCTGACAGACCCCAGGTGGCTGCAGCAGTTCTGACAGTTGGAGGTGAGTTACAGCAAATCGCACCGAATATTCAACATGAGCGATTCTTGTTTTCTTTATTGGGATTGTTTTCTCTTCACCTGTCATAATGCTTTACGGATATTTAGAATCGCTGTGGTTAAACGATGTCCTGAGGAAGTCTCATGAGTGTGAACAGAAGAGTTTAGAGCCGAGTCTTGACTCTGCACTTGGAACACCTGAGCACACCGTCCCCTCAGTGCTGTTAGCAGTGAATATATAGAAGCGTCATGTTTGTCACCTCTATGTTAGACAGGAAGCCCGTAAACAGGAAAGGGCCTAGAATAAAAGTGTTATTACAGACAGCCACGTTTGTAGTTCTCCGTTTCAGACTATGAGCTGCAGGTCAGCCTGTCAGAAGCTCTGTGTCGCATGACTCCACGCAGAGACCGCATGCAGAAAGCCAGTCAGTGGTTCTCCATCCCTGACATCAGCATGGCTTTCTGTGACATCAGAGATGCTGATTTTGAGTCGGTGAGTTCTCAGCTGTCTCACTCTGTATGTCATTTCCAAGCTTTCTGTTTAAATTCCACAGTGTGATGAACACAACACACACAGTTCAGGTTGTTAAGCCTGTATTGAACCTTCTGAGTAATCAAAGTGAATCTTTAAATTTTCTCCAAGTCTACCTCGGGTCAGCCACAAGATTGGACTAGATTCATACCCTAAAAACAAGTACATCCACAAAGCATTATTAGTATTTCATTAATGTGATCTTGAAGGGAAAAAAATGTTTTTTTTCCCTGACAATTTGTATATTAAAAAAACAAACAAACAACAATCTTCTCTAATATAACTTGAAGCTTTTAGGCTAAACATGCAGCATTAATGTAACAGCTTATTAGCCAGCTATCATTCTGGCATCACTGTTTTCCGTGTTTCACATAAACATTATTTGTGCAAGAGTCATTTGATAAAACACCTTAAGGCAACTGTTGTTATTTGGTCCTATACAAATAAAACTGAACTGACTAAAGTGAACCAAGGTCATTTTGGCCACAGTAGAAAATAATTTATTTTCTGTTTTGTTTTTTTGTTTGTTTGTCTTTTTTGCCTGTCCCGTTTGGATCTTAGGCGTCAGAATTGATGTCTGAAGGCCAAAAAAGATGCCAAGCGGATTTAGTTTACCAATTGGATCATCATGGCCTTGCCATATTGGTCCAATTGGTAAACCTTTTATTATAATTAAAAAACAAACAAAAAAGAGCAACATAATAAATACAGCACCATCACAATAAACTAGCTAACAGTAGATACTAAATATTACATGTTATTGTGCAGTACGCAAGCTCAACAGTGCACAATGTGCTTTGAGGCAGCAGCCAAGAAAGGTGTAGTTTGTGTCTGTGTGCACACCTGTGTGGATCAGCACACTTGTATTCAAAAGGTTTCTCCATGTAATGGTCTGCTAGGGAGTGTGGGGAGCCATAGCCCCGTCCCCCAGGGCATATAGCAAGTATGGAGGAGATCCAGGTCCCAGAGTACAAGAACCCAAGGAGGACCACCAGGGGGGCAACCGTGCCACCCTCCTGGGAAGAGCTGAGGAGAGCCCCAAACGAGAGGTCACCCAGCAGCCACGGAGCAAAGGCCAGAGGGGGTTGCTGTGACGTGCCCGCATGCTTTGCCGGCAGCCAGCTGTGCCAGAGAGGACCGAGCCCCATGCCCACAGGCCTGAGGGCACCCTATCCCCCGGAAGAGGCCCACCTGGGCCACAGGCGCCAGGGCCCGCCAATCGGCCATGAATCGGTACATACATGAGCTCTCAGCCCCAGACACCAAGAACCACAAACACACCAACGTCTGAGGGCATCAGCCACTGGCAGGGAGTGTGGTGAGGTGAGATGGGCCTCCATTCCTCGGAGAGCCTAAGATGTTCCCAGAGAGGTGGAGTCTAGAAAATAATTTCAATAAAAACCCAACCAGACAGCCAATTGCTCTAATCTAACCAGCATGTCCTGGGTCTAGCCTGGACCTCCATTCCTGCAATACCTCACCGAGGAGATGTCACTTTTGATGTGGAGCAGCAGCAGTTCTACCCCTCCTAAATGACCAAAGTCCTCACCCCATCTCAAGGAAGAGCCAGAGGAAGCTATTTTCTGTGTCTTTTAGTCCATGCCACGGCTTGTGACCACAGGTGAGGTTGGGATAAACCAACAGGGTCTCATCACGTCGTGGATCGATGACGCCAACTGAACCGCATATCTGGGAAACTGGCTTAACTGTCTTTATACAGGTTTTTAATTTTTTTATGAAGTAAGTCAGCCATCTGTCTCACTGTGCAGGACTGCAGACGATTCTTGAATTTTGTCAACTGCTACCATGGAAACCAGGGGAGGTGATGAACCATATTTAAATATTTAAATATTTATTAATATAAAGTAAATCGGAGAACTCTGATCACAGTAGTTACCTGTGTTCTGTCTCTCAGCGTCTACACTATTCCCTGCCTCCGTGCCTTTCTCAGTTCCACTCAGGTACATTTTTCACCCTTTGAAAAATAAATTTTTTTTAAAAAGGACGTAATTTTTTTTGGCATTTGTATTCAGACTCTGTATGTTTTCTTGTGCAGCTCTTTCGTCCAAAAGATGAGAAACTAGATGAGTTCTGGATAGACTTTAACACGGGCTCAGGATGTGTCAGCTTCTTCATTGATGAG
This sequence comes from Aulonocara stuartgranti, assembly GCF_965226115.1. Taxonomy (NCBI): domain Eukaryota; kingdom Metazoa; phylum Chordata; class Actinopteri; order Cichliformes; family Cichlidae; genus Aulonocara; species Aulonocara stuartgranti. The sequence continues at coordinate 36,796,492 of NC_138960.1, forward strand.
CCTCAGGTAGTACTCCATACTATGAAGTTTTACTGTAGAACTGACAGACTTTAGGTTGTTTTGGGGGGCTTGCTTGATAAGCTGTATTCAATTCTTCGGCAGCTTCACTGGTTGCCAATAGAAGCCAGGATAAACTCTAAAATCTTACTTCTCACTTGGAAGTGTATCCATAAATCTGCTCCTTATCTCTGTGATCTGCTTCATACCAACACTGTTTCCCGCCTCTCAGATCCTCGTCTGCCATTCAAGTTGTTCCTTCTCCTCGTCTTACCACTATGGGGAGCCTTCAGTTGCTCTGCTCCTCGGTTCTGGATCTCTGTTCCTCCAGCCATAAGAAATGTAGACTCTCTTCCTATATTTAAGTCACAGTTCAAAACCCATCTGTTCAAACTGGCTTATTCACTTTTTTGCTGATTTTTATCTGTTGTCAAGTTCTGTTTTGCAATTTTAACTTATTTTATGGGCAGCACACTGGTTAGCACTGTTGCTGCACACCAAGAAGGTCCTGAGTTCAATTTCACCATCAGGCCGGGGTCTTTCTGTGTGTAGTTTGCATGTTCTCCCAGGTACTCCGGCTTCCTTCCACCGTCCAAAGACATGCAGTTTGTGGGGATAGGTTAATTGATTAAACTAAATTGTCCATAGGTATGAATGTGGGAGTGAATGTGAGTGTGAATGGATGTCTGTGTGTGTTAGCCCTGCGACAGACTGGCGACCTGTCCAGGGTGTACCCCGCCTATTGCCCTATGACAGCTGGGATAGGCTCCAGCGCCCCCCACAACTCTGAAAAAGAGAAGTGGATGGATGGATAACTTGTTTTATAATTATTGCCCCTTTCATTTTTTTGCTTTGTAAGGTGACCTTGGGTTTCTGAAAGGCACCCTCAAATAAAATGTTGTGTCAAATAATGCAATAAGGTTTTGTTTAAAAGCACCAAAGGGAACAACTGCCTTGAAGTTTTAGTTGGACACTGAGTTTGGCTGCATATTCACATTTTTCTCCTGCTGTGTTCTGGTTATGTTTTTGTTCAGGGTTTCCTGTGGGGATCCATTCATGTGCCGAAGGAGGAGGTGGATCATTACAGTCTGCAGGTCAAACAGAATGGTCAGAACTTTAACCCTAAAATCCAGCATGTTGAAGCATTCAGGTATGTTAGATCATGTATAAGTAGGACCAGAGCATGAATTGGACAATTCTGTTTTTCCCATGATGCCCTGGGGAAGAGACGGTCCTCAGTTTCTGGCTGAACAATCCCATCATGCACCACAATGTCAGAGGCCAGACAGTGGAGCTGACCTTCAACTCCAAACACCACAAAGAACTGGAAGAGGCAGCTGGGAGAGTGTTCATGGTAATGGTTTGTCTCACCACCTGTCCTGTCAGCCTGCCGCTCTGTCTCGCCAACTCGCAAAGACAGTGATGACTGTTCTGTTATTGGACTTCTAATCAGTTTTTCCTGTAAAAAAACAAACAAAACAAAAACCCCTACCATGTTTGAACAAAAAGGTTTTGATGACTGCTGGTCAAGGATCAATATTTGTAATTGTATCATCAGATCTGCAGTCTGCGTGTCTTAGACAGGTGACACAGGTAGTTTAAATCTGTCAGTGCTTCTCTTCTGATAACCGGTCTCTCTTCAGACTTGAATTTGTACCTGAGCCATGGTTTTATTTTTTGTTTGATTTCTCGGTGTTATGAGAAGCTGCATCAATGGTTATAAAAGTCTAACAGCTGCTGGGAGGAAGGACCTGCCATAACGCTTCTTTGTGTACTGTGGATGCGGCAGTCTGTCACTGAAGGGGCTCTCCAGTTCTGCAACAGCTTCATGCACGGGTTGGGAGACATTGGAGTTCTTCTGTCTCCTACTACCTGCACTGGGGGCATCCTTGGACAGAGCTGGCCTCGTATGGAGCTTATCCAACTGCTTCCTCTCAGCTGTAGAGAAGCTGCTGTTCCAACAGACAACACCATAGATGATGGCCGAGGCCACAACAGAGGTCTTGGAGTGCAGGGTATGCTCCTGAAAAGATCTTGTTGTCCTCAGCAGGTGGAGTCTGCTCTGACCCATACTGTAAATAACGTCAGTGTTGGGACTCCAGTCCAGTTTATTGTTCAGGTGAACACCCAGGTACAGGTCCGTTCCCTGAATGTTCACTGGTGTCAGTGTGGGGGGTCTGTTGTCGTCCTCACATGTTCAGGAGAGGGAGCAGTTTAGATGGCTTGGGGGAGCTGGTGCTGTGGCTTGTCTCCAATTCAGGCTAGTTTGTCTTGTTCTTCTGTCTTCACTGTCGGTTGAGTGATGTGCTGGTGCTTTGAGAGGTTGAGCTGGAGTACTCGCTGTGGTGGGGAGGAAGGGTGCTGGCCTCCAGTTTGGTGCTGCACTCAACACTGGTCCGTTCTTTCTTGCCCTGTGGCAGGGTGTGAGAACTGGCGGTGCTTACTGAACCTCTCTCTTTCCAGGGAGTCCCCAACATCTTTGTGGGGGCGAGTACACTGCACCCGGGATCACTGCAGAGCACGGGGCCACCTGCCCATCCACGCTTCAGAAGGTGTAGGTGGACAGGCCTGGATCTAGGGCTCGCTGCATCTACATCCCTTTGTTATTAAGGGTAGAGGATTGGTCTGGTTGCTGGGTCTCAGAAGGGTTTCTTGATTGCAGCCTCACAATGATTTTTAAATCACTACACACACACACACACACACAAACAAGCTGTATATTTGTTTGTGTGCCCCCTCTGTTTTGTCTTTAGGTGCTGTGTATCATATGAGTGAGCTTTGTTAGAGAACTCTGTTTACTTCACCCTTTTCTTTTATTTCTATTTCTCTGCATTCCTTTTGTTTTACCAATCTAACCTGCATAACCAGCATCCAGCATAACAACCACTAGAGAAGATGAATAATAAAACAAAACAAAAACACCCCCCCCCCCCCCCCCCCCCAAAAGAACTTGAGAAATTAAAGAAAATGATCCCCACACTGCTTGCAGACTCCAGTGAGTCAGAGCTTGGTGCAGGAGGTAGATGTTGGCATCATCTAGCCCAGTGCTAGGGTCGTAGGCCAACTGCAGCAGATCCAATTAAGACGTCAGAGGGCGAAGATGTTTGAGTACCAACCTCTCAAGGGTCTTCATCAGCTGTTGAGGTCCATCCAGGATGTGTGGTCTTCAGTACTAGTACCACTCCACAGCTGTGGAGCTTCCCCTGCTCGTGCTGAACATGTATGCCAGGATGCCACACAATTGGTCTGCACAGCTCCTCAGGAGCCTGGAGCTGATGCCATCCAGACCTGCAGCCTTTCTCACCTTGACCTTGAGCCATTCCTCGCCTGAAGTACTGACAGGGACAGGATGGTGGTGGAGGAGGGGAGCTGTGAGATGGAGTCTTGTGTAGCAGAAGAGTGGGTGAGGGCAGAGAGGTGTGAAATCATGGGAACAAAAGCTGACATTTGTCGAAGACGCGGGGGTTTGCAAAAGAGATGATTGGGCTGGGGGAGTGGAGTGTCTGTTCAAACCTGTTTGGACATCAGGGTTGGGACAGGTAAAGATCCCTGGGTACTTCACCTTAACAATAAACTGGACACACAACGCTCACGCACTGTACAAGCTGTTTTAAAGTGGGCTCCATGTGCTAGACAGGCATGTGCAGGATATTAGTGAAGAGTGTTTATTACACTGTGATGGCTTCAGCTATCTTTTATGCAGTTGTCTGCTGGGGAGGCAAGGGAGAGATGGAGAGCAACAGATTAATAGGTGAAGAAGGCAAGCTCTATCCTGGACAGTCCTCCAGACCCCATAGAGATGCTGGGCCTTGTTCATTATGGACAACACTGGTCACCCCCTGCATGAGACTGTGGAGGCCCTGAACAGCTCCTTCAGCAGTGGGCTGTTAGTCACGGTGTAGGAGCAGGGTCGTAGGCCCTTCATCCCCACAGCAGACTGCAGTACACAGCTGTGATAGCTGTCTGCAAAAATATTCAGACTTTATTTACTGTAAATAGCATCCATTTGTAAGTATTATAGTGTTTAGCTTTATTGCACACTGTTTGTTCTATTAAGTTTTTCTAGTAATCACGAATTTATTTTCGGGGGCGACCATGGCTCAGGGGGTTGGGAATCGCATCTGTAACCGGAAGGTCACCGGTTCGATCCCTGGGCTCTAGTGAGGTCCTGGTCGTTGTGTCCTTGGGCAAGACACTTTACCCTACTGCCTACTGGTGTTGGCCAGAGGGGCCGATGGCGCGATATGGCAGCCTGGCTTCTGTCAGTCTGCCCCAGGGCAGCTGTGGCTACAACTGTAGCTTGCCTCCACCAGTGTATGAATGTGAGAGTGAATGAATAGTGGTATTGTAAAGCGCTTTGGATTTATATAGCGCTTTTCAAGGCACCCAATCTATTATTATTATTATTATTATTATTTTGTCTTCCGTTCTCTTGATGTAACAAGTAAATTTCCTGTGTGGAATTAATATTAGTCTGTCTATTTCATGTTGATGATGTCCCACTCTGACAGAAAGTGCAGAATACCCCACATGTCAAAGATCCAGGCGGTACAGCCCAGGCCTCGACTACAAACAAACATGGCAGACGAGCGTATGGCCATAAGAAGGCGCCAAGTAAGAGCCAGCTTAAGAGTGAGTCACATCTTCATTGAACTTGTACATAATTGTTATCACCGCACCATCATCAGAGGGAGATGGCTTTCATTGTGTTATCGTTACAAATTAACTAACCTTTCTCCTTCCATAGTTTTACCTCTGTCGTCTCCGAGCAGTGAAGACGACTCCACTGTATCCAAGGTAACAACAATCGCCAACAAATAAACAGTTTGTTTCTGATGTCTAACCTTCAGGGTTCTGCTTTTAGCCTGCAGCCAGAAGTGCAGCGGAGGTCCTGTTTGATCAAATCAGACACACGACGTCTGGATGTCACAGTAAGTTAGCTTCTTCTTTAAGCCCCGGGTTATTTCGAAGTTTAGAGTTACTGTAAAGATCTAAACAAATGAACGTCTCAGTGGTTTATCACTGTGAATCACGGCTATTCAACTCAATCGTTGGGAAAGATTTTGAAACCGAGGAACTGATCTTTTGTTGCAGTCAGTAAGCAGCAGATCATGATCCATTTCAAACCCACACAAGTGAAAAACAAGTAATGTTTATTCTTTTTTTTTCCCTGTGAATCTGGTGACCGCTCACAAAAAAGGGCCATTAAAAAGGGGAGCTCTAACTAAACTCTTTGCACATTTGAAATAAAAAAACAAAACATTTTGAAAATTCCCTTTCAAAACAAATATTTTGCTGAAACAGACACATTTTAAAGGACAATGGTCACATCTGCAGTTTCTGCTTTTTTTTGCCTGCTGTGATCTCCTCTTTGACATCACAGAAATGCTCCAGTGCCCTGGCTTTGGACAGCCACCTGGCATCGTTGTGCAACAGCAGGTTATGGTGCTCAGCAGACTTTTCTGCGAGCAGCATGCGGAATAAGCAGTGCTGGAGGCTTGATGTTGAGCGAATAAAATAAACTGCAGCCATGACGCTGTCCATTGTGGTTTTGAGCTCCGCACTTAGTTTTGTGTACAACACAGTCTGATGAACAATGCAGTGCAAGGTTCAAGGTTCTTTATTTGTCACATGCATAGTTATACAAGTATAACACACAGTGAAATGTAGCCTGACACGCTCCTCGACATGTGCAAAAAAGGAGTTGATAGTGGACTTCCGGAGGTGCAGAGAAGTACACACCCCCATCACCATCAACGGCGCTGCTGTGGAGAGAGTGAGCAGCTTCCGGTTCCTTGGTGTACATCTGGCTGAGGATCTTACGTGGTCAGTACACACAAACAAAACAGTGAAGAAGGCGCAGCAGCGCCTCTTCTTTCTCAGGAGACTGAAAAGATTCGGCATGAACCCCCGCATCCTCAGGACCTTCTATCACTGTGCCATTGAGAGCATCCTCACTGGATGCATCACCACCTGGTATGGCAACAGCACCGCCTACAACCGCAAAGCTCTCCAGCGAGTAGTGCGGTGCTCTGAACAGATAATTGGAGGTGAGCTTCCCTCTCTCCAAGACATCTACAGGAAGCGGTGCCTGAGGAAAGCGGGGAGGATCATCAAGGACTCCAGTCACCCCAGCCATAAACTGTTCAGACTACTTCCATCAGGAAGGAGGTTCTGCAGCATCCGGTCCCGTACCAGCAGACTGAGAGACAGCTTTTTCCATCAGGCCATCAGACTGCTGAACACTTCATAGACACCTCAGCTTCACTACTAGAACTTTAACATTATGCACTCCATACTGTACAGTAACGCCACTGTTTTGCACATGTCTACACTCTGTATATTTTATTTTATATATTTTATTTATTGTTTACTCTATTTAATTTGTAAAATATGTGTGTGTGTACACACACACACACACACACACACACACACAAAAAATTTAGTATACACATCCAGAAATGCATATACTATTATATATTGTACATATATTTATTAGTTTCAGATGTAGCCATTCTTGTATTTTGCTTGTTTACATTATTGTATTTTGCACAACTCTGTTGCTTGTGAAGCTCGCACACAAGAATTTCACTCACATGTGCTGTACCAATGTACCTGCACATGTGATGTGACAATAAAAGTGATTTGATTTGAATATATATAGTGTGTGTATATAGTATATACACTGGGTGAATGTGCAGTAGTAGCAGCAAGCAGGTGAATTCTGTACATTAATATGAATAGACATCTGACTATTTTACAGGATAGACAATATAAACATATTAAAGTTAAAGGAATTGAAATGTACATTGTGCCTTGGTTTAGTGTCTGGAAGAGTCCTGACTCAGTCAGTTATAGATGATGTGAGAGGGCGGGTGTGTGTGTTTAGGGCACGGATGGTTTGGGGATAGAAGCTCCTCTTGAGTCTCTCTGTCCTTGCCCGGATGATGCGGAACCTTCTACCAGATTGCAGAAGTTGGAACAGTTTGTTGCCAGGATGGGACGGGTCCTTCAGTATCTGCGCTGCTCTAGTCTGGCATCTCCTGGTGTAGGTGTCCTGAAGCGGGGGGAGAGCAATCCTGCAGCAGCGTTCTGCTGTACGGATCACTCTCTGGAGAGCTTTTTGGTCCTTCACACAGCTGTTCCCAAACCACGATGTCATGTTCTGTGTGAGGATGCTCTCCACAGCGCCTGTATAGAAAATCCTGAGGATCTTTGGAGAGACCCTGAACTTCCTCAGTTGTCGTAGGTGATACAGGCGCTGCCTAGCCTTTTTGGTCTGGACCTGAATGTGGGCAGCCCATGTCAGGTCTGAGGAGATGTGGACACCAAGATACTTGAAGGACTGCACCCTCTCCACTGGAGCTCCATTGATGATGATGGGCTTGTAGTCTCTGTGCTGACCCCTTCTGAAGTCCACCACCAGCTCCTTGGTCTTGCTGACGTTCAGCTGGAGGTGGTTGTCCTGGCACCACGATGCCAGATTCTTCACTTCATCCATGTAGGCCGCCTCATCGTTGTTGGAGATGGCACCCAACACCACTGTGTCGTCAGCAAACTTCACAATGGTGTTGGAGCCATGGGTGGCCACACAGTCTGAAGTGTAGAGGGAGTAGAGCAGTGGCGAGAGGACACATCCCTGAGGTGCTCCTGTGTTGATGGTGATGCTGTTGGAGAAGCACCTGCCCACCCTCACCACCTGAGTTCTGCCAGTGAGGAAGTCCAACACCCATGCACACAGACGGCTGTTAAGTCCCAGATCCCTCAGCTTTGTGAACAGTCTGCAGGGCACTATTGTGTTAAACGCTGAACTGTAATCAACAAACAGCATTCGCACATAGTTACCCTGTTTCTTGTCCACGTGGCTGAGAGTGGTGTGTAGGACGTGGGCGATGGCATCCTCTGTGGATCTGTTGGATCTGTAGGCGAACTGCAGCGGATCTGTGGTGTCTGGGATGGAGGAGGAGATGATGTTCTTCAGCAGCCTCTCAAACACCTTCATTACTACAGAGGTCAGTGCAACTGGCCGGTAATCGTTCAGGGATGAGGGTTTGCTGTTCTTGGGCACGGGGATGATGGTGGATCTTTTGAAACATGTGGGGACCACAGACTTCGCCAGGGACTCGTTGAAGATGTAAGTGAACACACCTGCTAGCTGGTCAGCACAGCAGCACAGCAGACAGCCGGTGATGCCGTCTGGCCCCGCCGCTTTCCTTGTGTTCACTCTCCTCAGTGCCGCTCGGACGTCATGCTCTGCGATGCTGGTCACCGGTCTCTCGCTGATGACGTCACTGTCCTCGGTAGTCAGGCGGTAGATAGCATTAGCCGCCTGGCTAACCTCGAAACGGGCGTAGAACCGATTCAGCTCGTTGGTGAATGCAGAGTCGGCGTTGATCGGCGCAGTGTCCCTGGCTTTGTAGTCCGTAATGGTGCGTAGTCCGTGCCACATACTCCGTGTGTCGCCCTGGTGGAAGCGGGACTCCACACGTTCCCGGTACCGGCGTTTGGCATCTCTCACCGCACGCCGTATGAGGCCGCTTTGTAGGCGCTCATATCGCCAGTGGCGAGACCCGCGTTGTAGGAGGCGGTCCTGGCGTTTACTGCAGTGCGGATCGATCTGTCCATCCACGGTTTCTGGTTTGGGAATGTGGTGACTCTGGCAGTGGGGATAATCTCCTCCGCTAGCATATTGACGAAGCATACTGCTACTTCCGTAAACTCGTTGATGTTGACTGCGCATGCTCTGAACATGTCCCAGTCGACGTCGTTGAGTGCGTGCTGTAGCGTAGCTTCTGATTGGGCAGTCCACCGTTTTACCTCCCTCTTGGTCACGTCTTCCCTCTGTATGCTTTGTTTATACTGGGGAATGAGGAAGATGGCGTTGTGGTCAGACTTCCCAAAAGCCGGGTGTGAGACAGCTTTGTAGCCCTGCTTGTATGGCGTGTAGCAGTGATCCAAAATCCGATCCCCTCTCGTTGGACACGAGACATGCTGGTAAAAGTTTGGCATGACTTGTCTGAGGTTCGCTTTGTTAAAGTCTCCTGCTGCGCCCGGGTCCTTGTTTTGAAGCGAGCTCAGCACATCATGTAATTCGGACAAAGCCATACCTGTGTCCGCTTGGGGTGGGATGTAGACCGCCGTGGCGATGACTGAGGTGAACTCACGGGGCAGATAGAAAGGGCGGCACTTAATGCTCAGGAACTCCAGATGTGGCGAGCAGCCGCTGGAGAGAGTAGAAATGCTCATGGCATCACACCACTTTCTGTTTATCATGAAACACACTCCCCCACCTTTGGTTTTGTTCGACTCTGCCGTTCTGTCCGCGCGGAGCACAAAGAATGAATCCGACAGAGTTACGGCCTGGTCCGGCATGGTGGGGGTCAGCCATGTCTCCGTGAAGCACAGAATGTTGCAGTCCCTCATGTCACGTTGGAAGGTGACCCATGCTCTTAGGTCATCGAGCTTGTTCTCCATGGATTGTACATTGGCCAGTAGGATACTGGGCAGTGGTGCGCGATGCGCCTGCTGTCTCAGTCTGTTCCTAATACCAGCGCGTTTTCCCCGGCGCTTCTTTGTTCTGTGCCTCGGATGAGCGGCCCGTCCTTTGTTGTTCTCCGCGCCGCGTAGAATCTCTGGCGGCCAGGAAGGGTCAGGTTTAAAAGTGGCCAAGATTAGATGTGCAACCTTGGCACCGATGTTTACAAGTGATCCGCTGTCGTATACTATAAGACTAGAGGATTTTGGGATGTAAACCAGAGCAAAAAATAGGTAAAAAACAAGAAAAGTGGATAGTCGGAGTGGAGCGGTCAGGAAGGCGTCTGGACGTGGCCGCGCCATCTTGTTCAACAGCCAACCACCGTGCTGCCAAAGCACTCACTTCTCCTGCCATGGATGGAGCCTCCTCCGTCACAAGTATACAGACAAATTTCAAATCCAGACCACTTTCCTCAAAAAAAGCTGAAATCTTCTCAAGCATTGTTTCGCCAGCTGTGTGTCCCTTTAGTGGTAGTAAGCCTAGCAATTTGCCATCAAAAAAACGGACATATATGCACAACTGTGCATTATCAGTTCTGTCTGTGAACCCATCTCCTGCTATAGGCATCAGTTTTCTTCAGGTCATCTAACAGCACTTCGAACTCGTCTGATGCCAGAACTTCAACTCTATGAATATTTGAACTGTGTGACAGGTTTTTAATAGCAGATGTCACACTCACTTTAATTTTTTCATCATTTATCACCACATCCACCACGGCCAGCATGCAGTATTTCACTGTTTCAGAATCTGTGAAAGGCCTTTTCTTTTTCACCAAGATCCAGCAAACATGAAGGGAAGCTGCTGCATGTCTCTTGGGCTGTGCAGGACCCTCATCATCGTAGTGCAACTCCGGTTGTAAGATGCAGTTAAACTCGCAATTAAACTGTGCTTTTGCAGCCCTCTCCTTCGATCGCTCTGGAAAGTTTGTATAGGAAGTCTGGTGTTTATCATTGTGTTGCCTTCACACACTCACGGCAAATTAAACACATAGGTTTGGTGTTTGGATTTGGCGGTAAAATGATTAAGTACTTGTCAGTCCAGGCAGGGTTAAACCGAAAGGTTTTCATTGTCAATTTTACGCGTTTGGACTGAGAAAGACATGCTGTTGTCGCATCCTATATTACGATGATTATTTATAATGTTTACGTCACAGTGCATTGTGGGTTAAATATTGCTAGGCTACTAGGAGTGTTTCATTCAGTCTACACTATGCTGTAGGAATTTCAATTTTTAATTTTTTTAAATTAATTTTTTTTTGCGTTTCTTCCACGACCACAGACGGGGCCACTCACAGGTTGCTTCTGGGCTGCATGTGGCCCGTGGGCTGCCATTTGAATAGGCTTAACTGTGGATAATATTGTGCTTTGCTAAAGGCCAGTCCCATCTATAGGAAAATAAATGAACCTCTCTGAACAGGAAGAACTGTAATGATCTCCTGTCCTCTACAGGTCTGTTTTTTGTTTTCTATTTCAGGTTTTCATACTGTCAGCGACGTCACTGTTGAAACTCACCTGCCAGATGCAATAGAACCGGTGTCAGATGACCCTAAAGGGGTGGAGCTACAGGTCTCCCAGGACTTTGAAGAAAGCAGCTTCCCTTTGGAGCAGGTTCATGTCCTTTGATAGTTCTTTTCAGATCCATTGTTCCTTCTTGTTTTTTTTGTTTTGTTTTTATCAGTTTCCTGTTTCTTCCTGCAGGAAGTGTTCAGGAAAAGAAAAGCTCCAGACTCAGGTGTGCTCTTCTCAGCCTCCACATTTGTCACTTCCAAACTGACTTTCATGACATCTGAAACACCTTTTTAATCATTTGTTTTTGCAGACCTGTGAGAAATGTAACAGAAAAACACTAACAGCAAAAAGAATGACCAAACCCACATGACTCATTTTAGCTGATAATTTCTTTTTTTTTTCTTTCTTTTTTTTTACTCACAACCTGAAGACTCTTTTTATACACTGAACAAAAATATAAACGCAACACTTTTGTTTTTGCTCCCATTCCCCATGGGATGGACGTAGAGACCTAAAATTCATTCCAGATACACAATATAACCATCCCTCCCAAACAGTGGTCACAAATCAGTCCAAATGTGTGGTAGTGGGAACATCTGCTATATTGAGATAATCCATCCTACCTCACAGGTGTGCCACATCAGGATGCTGATCTGACATCATGAGTAGTGCACAGACCTGCACATTCCAGGGTGGCCTTTTGTTGTGGGCAGTCTGAGGTACACCTGTGCACTACTCATGATGTCAGATCAGCATCCTGATGTGGCACACCTGTGAGGTGGGATGGATTATCTCAATATAGCAGATGTGCCCACTACCACACATTTGGACTGATTTGTGACCACTGTTTGGGAGGGATGGTTATATTGTGTATCTGGAATGAATTTTAGGTCTCTACGTCCATCCCATGGGGAATGGGAGCAAAAACAAAAGTGTTGCGTTTATATTTTTGTTCAGTGTATAAAGGGTTTTATACATTTATCTATTTAGGTTACCTGTTACCTGTTCCTGTATTTAGGTTACCTGTCAGATCAAACTGAGGGTGAGTTGGTCCACAAGAGAAGGGCAGCGTTTCAACAAGAGGGAGAAGGATCTAAACCACTGTCGACAGGTAAATTCTTATACTTTTCACACAGTTTGCCTGAAGTTAAAATGATTGATAATCTTGCTCCAGCTCACCTGGTTATAGACCGCTCACCTGAAGAGCCGGGGCTGTTAACAGAGGAGGCGGGACCACCTGTGGACAGTGAGACTTGTGAGCTGAGAGCAGTGACAGAGTCAGACCTGATGTATGGTATCACAGCTTCCATCAAAACCTTCAGAGCACAGCTGGAGGAACACTTCACTGTCAGTAACCACATCTTATTGATTATTGGTTTTATTATTGGCTGTGATTAGATAATCAGTAACTCAAATTTCAGGGCCACTGGCAGAAAGTTGAAACTGAAATTCTTCTTTCGCTAAAGGAGCAACAACAACATGTGTCCGCCCTGCTCATGGCTCTACATCAACACAGGTACAGCATACACCATCCCTTTCCCCAGAATCCACTTCTCCATACCCAGGATCTCTTTTGACTTCTTATTTTTACATCATCACTCACAAGAAGTTAGTTTTCTACTTGATTAGACAACTCAGGGGTTCATCTATCGAGCTATGAGCATGTTCATAAACATGCACAGCTGTACTGCTAGCAGAGCAACTGATTTTACAACTAAAACTATAATATTATAAAAATCTGAACAAGCTTAGGCAGGCTGTCACCGGGTGTTCACTCCCTCTATGGTAGAATATCACTTTCTGTTCCTGTTACAACACACAATGGTGTTTTTCTGTAGCCAATTTAATTGTTTAGGAAGTCCTGAGGATCCCTGGAGAGAAACTGAACTTCCTCAGTTGTCGGAGATGATACATGTGCTGCCTAGTTTTTTGTTTTTTTGTTTTGGTCTGGACCTGAATGTGGGCAGACCATGTCAAGTCTGAGGAGATGTGGTCACCGATGTACTTGAAGGACTGCACACTCTCCACTGGACCTCCATTGATGATAATAGGCTTGTAGTCTCTGTGCTGACTCCTTAAGTCCACCACCAGCTCCTTGGTCCTACAGATGTTCAGCTGGAGGTTAAGTACTGGGGGTGATCAACCAATTATCCAATCCCAGGACAGGAACCAACTCCACCAAACAACTCAGCAGGCACACCCAGGTGTCCATCCCTAAGAGACAGAGAAAAGGAAAAACCCACAGCCATTGTCTGGTGGGAGGAGTCACACATAAAGAACAAACACTCATAACATTGAATAATGACAGAAGGTATTACAGGTACTGCACTGCAGTGGTTTATATCTATCTAATAGACTCGAATTTGCACATGTAAATGGAGAGTCCTCTTCACACACACTGAGGTTAATTATGGAGTTCCACAGGGTTCAGTGCTAGGACCAATTCTGTTTACATTATACATGCTTCCCTTAGGCAGCATCATTAGAAGACATAGCATACATTTACACTGCTATGCAGATGACACCCAGCTCTATCTGTCCATGAAGCCAGATAACACACACCAATGAGTTAAACTGCAGGAATGTCTTAAAGGCATAAAGACCTGGATGGCCGCTAACTTTCTGCTTCTTAATTCAGATCAAACTGAGGTTATTGTACTCGGCCCTCAAAATCTTAGAAATATGGTTTCTTAATCTGGATGGCATTACCTTGGCCTCCAGTAACGCTGTGAGGAACCTTGGAGTCATTTTTGACCAGGACATGTCCTTCAACGCACATATTAAACAAATATGTAAGACTGCTTTCTTCCATTTGTGCAACATCTCTGAAGTAAGAAATATCCTGTCTCAGAGTGACGCTGAAAAACTAGTTCATGCATTTATTACTTCCAGGCTGGACGACTATAATTCATTATTATCAGGAAGTCCTAAAAACTTGCTGAAAAGCCTTCAGTTATTCCAAAATGCTGCAGCAAGAGTCCTGACAGTGACTAGAAAGAGAGAGCATATTTAGTATTTTAGTATTTTATTTATTTATTGTCATTGTCAGAGAACAATGAAATTGCGTTTGGGGCTTCCGTACAACCCGTAAATAAAATAGTGAAGAAAATAATAAATACCCCTTAAAACCCAAGTGTAAATATTTAACCCAGTGTGACTCCAGTGCAATAAGACAATCCTTAGCAACAACATGAGAACATGACAAGTAATGTTCATAAGAAATTCAGACAAAGACCTGAGAAACATGACATGACATGTACAACAATGCAACCCGTTCAATATTATTGTACTGTGAGATATGATATTTCTCCTGTTTTGTCTTTCCTTCATTGGCTTCCTGTTAAATCCAGAATTCAAAATCCTGCTCCTCACATACAAGGTCTTAAATAATCAGGCCCCATCTCATCTTAATGACCTTGTAGTACCATATCACCCTATTAGAGCACTTCGCTCTCGCTCTGCAGGCCTACTTGTTGTTCCTAGAGTATTTAAAAGTAGAATGGGAGGCAGAGCCTTCAGTTTTCAGGCCCCTCTGGGGGATTTCCATAATGCATTGAGTTTTTCCTTTCGAGTCACCTTTCACTCACTCAACGTTGGTTAATAGGACTCTCTGGTGAATCACACTTGTTATTAATCTCTCTCTCTTCCACATCGTGTCTTTATCCTGTTTTTCTTCTCTCACCCTAACCAATCATAGCAGATGGCCCCGTCCCTCCCTGAGCCTGGTTCTGCCGGATGTTTCTTCCTGTTAAAAGGGAGTTTTTCCTTCCGACTGTTGCCAAAGTGCTCATAGGGGTTCATATGATTGTTGGGTTTTGCCCTGTATGGATTATTGTGGGGTCTACCTTACAATATAAAGCACCTTGAGGCAACTGTTCTCATTTGGCGCTGTATAAATAAAGTTGAATTGAAAAACAGAATAATACAGACTGAAAGAACAACAGCTACAGCAGACTAAACAGCGCTGTGTGTTTGTGTGTTTGCAGGTTATTGCTGCTACAAAGGCTGGAAAAGGGTGTGTCTGATCAGGTGAAGCAATTTGAAGAAAACTCAACAAACCTGAACTCCTTAACCACTCAGATCCAGGTACTACAACAGACTGCAGTAATACTACAGTCTGTGTACATGCTCAAACACTTGAGTGCTAAATCACGGCCTCTGATTTGCAAAGTTGTAGTTTGAAAATTTATTTTAAAATGTTTAGCATTTATGCATAAGCTTCCATTTCTCCTCAGCTTAACCCCCAAAGTTAAGATATTTCCTCTGCACATCTCCAAACCATCTCTGCCTCGCCTCTTTAACTTTATCTCTAAACACATTTCTCTGCCACTCCTGAAAGTTGCTCTCTTGACACTCTATCATCTGCTTTCACATCTGTAGTGCTCTCTTCATTGAGATTGTCAAAGCAGGCCTAAAGCTACGTCCACTTTGGAAGCATTTCATGGTGATGTGGTGACAACTCACTGCAACTTAAAGTGACCGTGGCCCAAATGAGGACTGGTGGTGGGGAACAGGGCAGGGCCCGAGAAACTTATCTCTACTTCTACTACTAATGACAGTGAGGTGTATTTGAGGAATATATGAGTCTGTAGTACATGCACTGAACAACCAAGAAAAACATAAGCTGATGAAAAGTTGTGGCTTCTTCCAAACCAAAGGTTGAATTTTTAAGACCTGATCCAAAAATTGTTTTTTCCAGTCTGAGATGCAGCGACTCAGCTCCTTCTGCGCTGAACAACAGCAGAGGTCAGTCTGATTCCACCTGTTCACACGGAAAGATCGAGTTTGAGTTTTGTTTTAAATCTTACACTTAACTGATCCAGACTAGTTTTAACTTGTCAGACTTTAAATCTTCAGGATTCATTTTTTGTCACCTCAGGTTGAAGTCTTCGGAGAGTGGCGAGGCGGGGGTGGAGCATCCAGCCAGCCAGTAAAGAAGCATATGTCTTTGAGAGACACATTTCAGTTTCTTTTGTTAGAACACAAAGTTTAGTATTTAAGTTTCTCCTCAGAATACGGACAAAATATATTTGAAGACAACAAATAAAAACAAAGAGCAGAAGTCAGTGAGTTCATTTTTATTTGTTGTAGTAGTGATGATGATTTTATTTATAAAGTGCTTTCAGACAAAGTACACCTCTTTGAAAATAAAGAGATAAATAAAAGTGATGCACAGCAATACACGTTTAAAAACACAAGTTAAAAATAACTTCTTTTTTTTTTTTTTTTTTTTTTTAAAGGCAGCGAATTAAGACATGTAGGATCGGATGAACAAGTGAGTCTTCAACTTAGCTTTAAAAACCCCCACAGAGCATGCCTGCCTTGCACCATCTGTAAACCTCTAAAACTTTTCTTTGGTAGCCTAGAAAGGAGAGCGTTACAATAATCGATACGTGCTGACATTTATTTGTTTATATTTTATTTCTTATTGTCTTTAGTGGTAACAGCTCATTGCCATGGTTAAAGTTTGAAAGGCTGCAGTGACTTGACCAATCCACCAGGTGGAGACAAACTTGGTGGAGCACTTGAGAAATGATGTCTGTTCCAAAGAACAAACGCAAACAAAATATTTTAATAATCACAATAAATATGAGGGGAATAATGCCCACAGTTTAAAAAAAAAAAAAAAAAAAAAAAAAGAAGAAGCGCTCCTTGAGCCTGCACAGGTGGTGAAACGCTGAGTGTACTGGTCCCTGTGCAGCAGCGCCCCTGCTGCTTAAACAGTTTATGGTCTGTATCACACGCATGCAGCTCAGAGTAATCAGCCAGAGATTCAGAGCTTTCTGCAGTTTGGTGTTTAAAACAGCTGCAGTTGGTTGTGGACAAAAACCTTTATTTATGATTCAGATTACACTGACTGCATGTGAGCCACATGTTAATGTCGCTGCATGGCTGAAGAAATAAAAGGAGTTCAGGTGTTTGTACGAGGAGCTGCTGAAAAAACTGCAGTCACGTTATCTCCCAAAGCTTCATTTATTTCAGTAAGGTTACAAAGGAAACGCATCGCATGTTGAAATATCTCAGATTTGTCTTTCCGAGTTTTATTCCTGCACCCGTTTCCTCCCAAACATCAGTTTCGACCTTTTATCTGGACTGGAGTCTGTTCTGGTCCAACAGAGTCCTGCCTGAAACCAGTTTGTTTTTGTGTCTGTGCCACTAGTCGTCAGGCAACAAACTGACACAAGAGGAAAAACAGCAAAGATCCCCCAAAGGAAAGGCGATGGGGAGATGCCTAATGAGGCACCGTTAGAGACCTTAGAGGGGAGGCAGGTGGGAGAGAGCTGCTCAGGTGTGTCACTACTCAGAGAAGAGCACACCCGAGCAGCAGCAATCTGCTCCGTCTGCCTGAACTGGACTGAAACTGGACCTGGGCCAACAACTCTGTATTCTTCTTCTTCGTGGACTTTGATGGCCGGACTGATCCTGAGCTGCTGAGACATCACGGGTCGGTACCTTTCAGACTTTTAAACTGGATCAGTGCTAGGGTCCTGTACCCAGCTCATTTACAGTTTAGAATGTAGTTTATCTCAGAGCAATCAGTTTATTATAAGAGTGAAAACTGTTTATTTACATTTTTAAGATTTCGTTTTCCATTCAAACCCATTTCCATTTTTCCTCTATGGTTTGTTTTTGTTATTGCTTGTTATAAATCTACGTGAGTGTGACAGAGAGACCTGTCAGGCATGAACCAGGCTGTGAAGACCAGAAAGTATTTGTGAAGAAGGGTAAAAGCACAAATACACAAATCCTTTGCTGTCTGTGATCCATCATGTAGGATGTTTCCAGGAGGAAAAAGCAAATCCAGTGTAGGAAACGTTGTTTGGCTCCGTGTCCCCACACGACTGCAAGGATTTTAAATCTGGTTTGTGTTAAACAACTTCTACAATTTAAACTCAGCATTTCAATTAAAAAATAAACTACCTGTAGCATTTAAAGTAAAAGTACTCGGAACAATTATACACATTCTTCAAATGCTCTTCACAGTAACACTTTCATCTACTGATATCAGATTTCTATTTTAAAAAAACTCCAATACTGAAAACCAAGATCTATGCTACGCTAGATCTTGGTTTTCAGTATTGGAGATCTGCTTTTTTAGTACAAGTGTACTTAAGTAAAGCACTTGAGCAGCGGCAAAATACATGCAGACCCATACACACCAAAAACATTCCTTTTAGGAATGAAGCTAGCTAGCTAACACTGAAGAAACTGCTTGAGCTTCCTACACTACGAGTTTCATTAGTCTGTCTATCCCAGGCTTCACGTTTTAATGGAGCCATCCAACCGTCTTACTGCTCGGCATCAGCTGGGGGGCGTGCTCCTGGACCAAATCATGAAATGAGGTGGGGTGAGGCGGGGCCAGAAGCTAACTGGATTTATTCCTCCTTGCCAAAAAGAAAACAAAACTAATGTTGGTAAACAAATGTTATTTCTGTCAACGATCCTTAAAGTGGACTTTTCTCCCCCTTACGCCGTCCCTGCTACGATGTGCCAAGCTGTCAGCCAACAGTCAAAAACATGAATGAAAAAGCAGCCAAAGAAGAAGTTTAAAGGAGCTTCCTCAAAGCCTGAAAAACAACTGCTCAAGACCACTTTAAAAGTCACCAGGAAGTTGAGCTATAAAAAAAACCTGAGGGATGGCTCAAGAATTTACACACATTAAAAAAAAAACAAAGATGCGCTGTGTGGTGGGTCTTTGTCCGGTTCTTACTGGTTTCTATGGTTCCAGTTGAGATGGGCTGTCTGGGCGGCAAAACAGATGAAGAACGACTGGATGAAAAGGCAAAGAGAGAAGCAAATAAGAAGATTGAGAAGCAGCTGCAGAGGGAACGACAGACGTACAAAGCTACACACAGACTCTTACTGCTTGGTGAGATGCCGCCGTCTCTTTCAATCTATTTTTGTTTGAGCAATTTCAGAATTAACTTTAAAAAGTAGTTCCAAATATGGGGCACAATAAGGCTATGTTAGGCTTTCTGTCACAGTAGCACCGTCATGTCACCAGATTTTGGGTCCTCTGACAAAGCTTATATAATATTTTGAACTTTAGCCAAACATTTAGTTACCCAACAATAAATTATGACAATACTTGACATCTCTAATCAGACTTTAGCTCTTGAGCTCGTCACCCATGAAAGCTATGAGACTCCATGTGTTTACACCAGTAGGTGATATAAGAAGAAAAAAGCAGCCACTCATTTTATCCACTAAAACCTGGCTCAGCTTTCTGAATATTATGTGTGAGGAAGACCATGTTGACTGTAAGGATCGCATCTGTCCATCCATCTCTCTGTAACTGTAGGTGCAGGAGAATCGGGTAAAAGCACCATTGTCAAACAGATGAGGATTCTTCATGTGGACGGCTTTAATGCTGAGTGAGTTTATTAAAGCCATTAGCACATACACATTCGTACACGCATGCATACATCACAGTGTACATAACCAGTAGGTGTTGGCTCATGGAAACCTACGTCATGAAGCTTCTGGCTCAGTCTTTGTGCTGATGTTAATCCCAGGCTAGGTTGAAACTCTGCTGTTATTGAGTGAGCAGTGCGTCTGGGACTTAGGCACTCTGCCCCTCATGTACAGTAGACACTGCACCCTTTTCTATCTGAGAATCAGAAGTTGGACTTCTCATTCCCACTGCTTTACCAATGCACCCGGTGCTAAAAGAATCACATAATCCACAAAGTGCAGAGAGATCAAAGCAGATCCCTCCATCACTTGGATACGCCATGAAGTTCTATGAACAGACTGACAAAAGGCGAGTCTGGCAGAGCCCACCAAGAATGAATAGGATGCAGAACATAGCTAGTAAGGTAAACATACAGTGGGGCAAAAAAGTATTTAGTCAGCCACTGATTGTGCAAGTTCCCCCACTTAAAATGATGACAGAGGTCAGTAATTTGCACCAGAGGTACACTTCAACTGTGAGAGACAGAATGTGAAAAAAAAATCCATGAATCCACATGGTAGGATTTGTAAAGAATTTATTCGTAAATCAGGGTGGAAAATAAGTATTTGGTCAATAACAAAAATACAACTCAATACTTTGTAACATAACCTTTGTTGGCAATAACAGAGGTCAAACGTTTACTATAGGTCTTTACCAGGTTTGCACACACAGTAGCTGGTATTTTGGCCCATTCCTCCATGCAGATCTTCTCGAGAGCAGTGATGTTTTGGGGCTGTCGCCGAGCAACACGGACTTTCAACTCCCGCCACAGATTTTCTATGGGGTTGAGGTCTGGAGACTGGCTAGGCCACTCCAGGACTTTCAAATGATTCTTACGGAGCCACTCCTTTGTTGCCCGGGCGGTGTGTTTTGGATCATTGTCATGTTGGAAGACCCAGCCTCGTTTCATCTTCAAAGTTCTCACTGATGGAAGGAGGTTTTGGCCCCATTCATTCTGTCCTTAACACGGATCAGTCGTCCTGTCCCCTTGGCAGAAAAACAGCCCCATAGCATGATGTTTCCACCCCCATGCTTCACAGTAGGTATGGTGTTCTTGGGATGCAACTCAGTATTCTTCTTCCTCCAAACACGACGAGTTGAGTTTATACCAAGAAGTTCTACTTTGGTTTCATCTGACCACATGACATTCTCCCAATCCTCTGCTGTATCATCCATGTGCTCTCTGGCAAACTTCAGACGGGCCTGGACATGCACTGGCTTCAGCAGCGGAACACGTCTGGCACTGCGGGATTTGATTCCCTGCCGTTGTAGTGTGTTACTGATGGTGACCTTTGTTACTTTGGTCCCAGCTCTCTGCAGGTCATTCACCAGGTCCCCCCGTGTGGTTCTGGGATCTTTGCTCACCGTTCTCATGATCATTTTGACCCCACGGGATGAGATCTTGCGTGGAGCCCCAGATCGAGGGAGATTATCAGTGGTCTTGTATGTCTTCCATTTTCTGATGATTGCTCCCACAGTTGATGTTTTCACACCAAGCTGCTTGCCTATTGTAGATTCACTCTTCCCAGTCTGGTGCAGGTCTACAATACTTTTCCTGGTGTCCTTCGAAAGCTCTTTGGTCTTGGCCATGGCGGAGTTTGGAGTCTGACTGTTTGAGACTGTGGACAGGTGTCTTTTATACAGATGATGAGTTCAAACAGGTGCCATTCATACAGGTAACGAGTGGGGGACAGAAAAGCTTCTTACAGAAGACGTCACAGGTCTGTGAGAGCCAGAGATTTTCCTTGTTTGAGGTGACCAAATACTTATTTTCCACCCTGATTTACGAATAAATTCTTTACAAATCCTACCATGTGAATTCATGGATTTTTTTTTTCACATTCTGTCTCTCACAGTTGAAGTGTACCTCTGGTGCAAATTACTGACCTCTGTCATCATTTTAAGTCGGGGAACTTGCACAATCAGTGGCTGACTAAATACTTTTTTGCCCCACTGTATATGGTACAGGGACTGGATAGTTAACCCTACACTACTGATGCACCCTCAGCAGGACACAGGACACCCTGTTTCCACACCACAAAGCACATGAAGGTTGGCTGTGAAAACTTTCATGCATCCTTAAATATAGTTATGCTTCTGCTAAACCAACACATCTAAAAGAAAAGTTTGAAACTGCACAAAGCAGATCCACTTGCTTTAAAGCATCAGCTGACTGCAGTGCGGTTGGTTAAATACATAACCCTGGCCAATAGGCATGATGTATAGGTCTTAGACAGAACCATGGTTTTCTCCAAACATGCGCATTATAAAAAAACAAATATCTTGACTTTGGTATTGTATAAAAGTGTAAGTGTTCTGGTTTAATACGATGCAGCTTTGCAAACTGTCCATACCTGTTCAGTCTTTGGGGTGAATTTGCTGGGATGTCCATTCCTAGGAAAATTGTCAGTAAGTAAAATGTTATTTATATAGCACGTTTCTAGATAGAAAGATCACAAAGTGCTTCACAAAGTATAAAACAAAAACTGTCAGCTGTCTTCCGCTTGTGAAAAATCCTTAAAAATGTTTATGAATGGCCTCGGTAGATGCTGGAGTCACTATATTTAATCCCTCATTAATGTCAAAGTGTTTATTATTATAATAAGTGTTTTTTGGATCAATATTTCTAATAATGACATCACAGGTGGAGACGCCCAGATGTGTCTCTGTTTGTGACTTGAATTGGAATAAAGTTTTATCTTGTGGAGTGTAGCTTGAATGACAAGACGTTGGGTGTAGATGGAGACTGAGGACTAAACAAACTGCAGCTGAACATGTTCAGACTCTTGAGGCATCAGGATGTTTTACCTGAGCCAGTTTTCATGTTGGTCTTTCAGGGAGAAGCAGCAAAAGGTTCAGGACATCAGGAAGAACGTGAAGGACGCCATCGTGGTGAGTGACATGATGGCGAACACAGAACCTCAGTAATTGGTTCAAACATTTGAAAAACAATTTCCAGTTGGAGGTTAATCACAGGTGGTGACGGACAGCTGGAGCAAGTGTGTGTGTGTGTGTGTGTGTGTGTGTGTTTGTTTTAGACAATTGTGTCAGCTATGACTATTCTGGCTCCGCCCATTCCCCTGGGTAACCCTGGTAACCAGTTCAGAGCGGACTACATCAAGAGCATCGGTCCTCTGTCTGACTTTGAATACACCGAGGTAACACACACACACACACACACACACACACACACACACACACACACACACACACACACAGGTGAGGCTGCTTACCTGTAAAGCTGGCGCAGCGAGCATAAGCAGGCGAGTTTCTTTCAGTCCTGCAGGAAATCAGACACGTCACATGACGGTCGGAGGTCGTGTGGCGTGTGAACGTTTGACTGGCTGGAAGAAAGAAGTTGTTGAAGGTGTTTCTGTTTTAAAGGTTGACGCTGGTGGATTTGAAGTGGGTGACATCACTGGGGTGTGATTGTTGTGTGAATTGTCAAAAGGATTTTCTTCACCACTCTGTGTAAAGATCAGTTTGTGTTTAAGTTTCCAGCCATCACAGAAATATAAATAATCACTGAAAGCGATGAAGTTAATCCAACATCTCCGTATTGTCACCTCGTGACCAATGGTCAGGACTTCCTGCAGGACAGGTGAGACCAAGGTGTGACACATACAGGCAGCTCGGCTGAAGCTGTCTGCAGTCGTCAGCAGCTAAGAGAAGACTTACCTGATTACAGGTGAGCTGCACCTTTAAAGCAGCACCAGGAGACCTGCTTTAAATCTTGTTTGTTTTAATGATGTTAATGACATGATGTAACGGCTTCACCTCAGCCGCACACACACCTGCCTCGGGGAATCACCTGAGGCCTCATTATCCAAACAGTGGAGTCTCTGAAGACTCAGACTCAAAACAAATGTCTTCCTGCGTTGCTTCACTCTCACACGCTTCACGGCGCAGTCACTGCTGTCCAGTCAGCCGACATCGCCCTGCCAACGTGTCAGCCGCCCTAAAAATATTAAACTGTGGAAATCACAGCTCCTCCTCAGTAGATTAGGTGTGGACGCTACTGTAATAACCAGCAACATGAGCTCTGTTCATCCAGCCTTCAGTCAGCACCACATGATTTATAAATGATAAAATCAACTACCTGTGAGTTCATGTTTAACAACATCTGCCCACTGACATACCAGTGTGGCCGGAGGGTTACAGAGCTGTGACATTCTACTGCATAGACAGGAAGCCTGGGTTTGAACGGCAAACACGTGAAAATGAATGAAATAAACTACCTTTGTGTCCCGAACTGGATCAAGGTTTCAGTGTGACGGGATCACTTTAGTGCTGCAGCAGTGAGTTCATGTTAAACCAGGAAAGACTGTCCACTTTACTGTCTGTAGCAGGAAGTGCTGCACTGAAACAGCTGTTAGCTGTGAGGTTGGTGTTTGTGTACGAGGAGTGTGGAGGTGGAGAGCCTGTTTGAGTCCCCAGACCGACGGCTGGAGTCCGACACTCCAGTTTTTCCCTGCAACACCGGGTGTATCGAGCCAATCAGCTGGGCAAAGCAGATGATCAGCTATCAGTGCTACTTTATGCTATAAATGAGTCTCTTAGCCAACACAACCAAACAGTTTACAGCATCACAGGTTATCACACAGCACAAAATATTTCCTACTGAAACACAATCATGCTAACATCCATCAGCATGTCCACAGGGAAAAAAATCTCCATGTTACGGTCTCATCACATTTGACTTTGCTTTTCCTCACTTCTGATATGAAGTCGTCCAGTCAGTCAGACGATGTAAGGGAAAACACATCTCCAAAAAGTGTGCCGTCTCTTCCTCGTTGTCTACGCCCTTTTCCCCCTGCAGATATGCTGATGGATTCACAATCATGCTTCGACAGAAAACGTCAAAGCTAAACTTTTGATCTTTCAGGAGTTCTTTGAGCATGCTCAGAAGCTGTGGGAGGACGACGGTGTGAAGGCGTGCTTTGAGCGTGCCAATGAATATCAGCTGATTGACTGCGCTCAGTAGTAAGACACTCACATTCACATGTTCCAGTCTTTGTGAGGGGCTTCATTACACCCAGGGCACTGGCACACCTCAGCACAGATACCGCTTCTGACCCTCACTCATGTTACAACTTGGTTCAAAAGCATAAATGTGGAGACTGAGACCAGAGCTTGAAGAAGCATGGGTTTGACTTTAAATTACAAAAGAAGTTAGCTGTATCATTTGGTAACCCAAAGATTCTCAGGCATCCCATTGGCAGGTGTAGTCAGTTCACAATCAAACATAGGCCCCACCTGAATGCTACTGCACTGTCACTGCAAAGAGAACTGTGTCCTCATAAAGATATACAAACCATCACACACTCTGCAATCTCAGTGGACCAATCACAACACTCCTGTACAGCTTCTCATCATTATCTCATCCTGTGTTTCAGCTTCCTGAATCGGCTGGAATCAGTTCGGAGGCCCGATTACTCACCCACCGACCAGGTAACGAACCAGCCAATCAAACAGCAGCACCCAGCATGACTCACCTATTGCTGACTCGCTGTTCTCCTCCTGCAGGACCTGCTGCGCTGCAGAGTTCTGACTTCAGGGATTTTTGAAACCAGTTTTCAGGTGGACAAAGTCAACTTCCAGTAAGTGGAACGACCAGCAGAACAGTTTCACGGACAGGAAATTAGAATCGGAATCAGAAAGGGTTTTACTAGGGGACTAGTAAAAGCGCTATACAAATACAGGCCATTTACCAGGCCAATGTTGAGCAGGTTTACAACATTAGGAAATTGCTGTGGTACTTAGTGCAAACATACTGTCAGACAACGCTGAAATAAACAAAAATAAAAATAAGTGCTAAGTAGATAGATTTATATACATGAGTGCAGGTGGTGATCAGTGCAAACATGGAATGATGCAGTGAACACAGCGTAGGGTCATATGTTAGTGGTGCCAACAGTCATGTGGTTATTGTTCATGAGTCCAACAGCAGAGGGGAAGAAACTGTTCTCATGGCGAGAGGTTCTGGTGCGAATGGACCGGAGCCTCCTGCCTGAGGGGAGCAGGTCAAACAGACTGTGTCCAGGGTGAGAACGGTCAGCTGTGAGCTGAGCTGTACGCCCCAGTGTCCTGGAGGCGTACAGGTCCTGCAGAGATGGGAGTCTGCAGCCAATCACCTTCTCAGCAGAGCGCACAACACGCTGCAGTCTCTGTTTGTCCCTGATAGTGGCTCCAGCGTACCACACGGTGATGGAGGAGGTGAGGATGGACTCGATGATTGCAGTGTAGAATTGCGTCATCGTCCGTGTTGGCAGGTTGAATTTCTTCAGCTGCCTCAGGAAGTACATCTCTGCTGGGCTTTCTTTATGACGGAGGTGATGGTGGGCTCCCACTTCAGGTCCTGGGTGATGGTGGTACCCAGGAAGTGGAATGAGTCCACAGTGGTGATGGGGGTGTCAGTCAGGATGATTGGGGGGGGGGCTGTGTGCTTCCTGAAGTCCACAATAATCTCCACTGTCTTCTGGGCGTTCAGCACCAGGTTGTTGTGGCTGCACCAGGGCACCAGACGTTCAACCTCCCTCCTGTAGGCAGACTCATCCCCGTCCGAGATGAGTCCAATAACGGTGGTGTCATCTGCAAACTTGATTAGCTTGACAGACTGGTGGGTGGAGGTGCAGCAGTTGGTGTACAGGGAGAAGAGCAGAGGAGAAAGAACACAGCCCTGAGGGGAGCTGGTGCTGATGGTCCGGGAGTCCGAGACGTTCTTTCCCAGCCTCACATGCTGCTTCCTGTCCGTCAGGAAGTCAGTGATCCACCGGCAGATGGGATCAGGCACATTCATCTGGGAAAGCTTGCCTTGGAGATGGTCTGGAAGGATGGTGTTGAAGGCAGAGCTGAAGTCCACAAACAGGATCCTGGCGTAGGTTCCTGGGGAGTCCAGATGCTGCAGGATGAAGTGTAGGGCCATGTTGATGGCGTCATCTACAGACCTGTTGGCTCTGTATGCAAACTGCAGGGGGTCCAGGAGGGGGGCCGTAGGGTCTTGAGGTAGGAGAGAACCAGGCGCTCAAATGACTTCATGACCACAGATGTCAGAGCCACAGGTCTGTAGTCATTTAGTCCAGTGATCCTAGGTTTCTTGGGGACAGGGATTATGGTAGAGGACTTGAAGCAGGCAGACACATGACATGCCTGCAGTGACGAGTTGAAAATGCCAGAAAACACTGAGGCCAGCTCGTTTGCACAGTGTCTGAGGGTGGCAGGAGACACACCATCTGGGCCAGGAGCTTTCCGAGCATTCAGACTCTTAAACTGCTTCCTCACATCTGTTTGAATATGAAGAGTTGTGGTGGGAGGAGGTGGTGTGAAATCCTCTTTTTTGTGGGGTGAGGAGGGGGGTGTTGTAGGTGAAGTGTTTGAAGGTGGTGATGGCTCTATGGAGGGGGGAGAGGTGGGGGAATGAGTGTCCAAAGTGTCTCTATTGTTGGGGCCGTTGGAGGTGTGAAGGCTGCCTGATAGCTCGTCAAAACGGCAGTAAAAGTCGTTAAGGGTGTTGGCCAAGAGCAAGTCATCGGTGGATGGGGGGTTTTAGGAGTAAACCAGGGTTTGTCATTGTTATAACTCACCCTGGTGCGTGATGGCACAATGCTGACCTCACAGAAGTGGATATAGGAGGTGACAGTGTCCGTAAACTCGTCCAAGCTGTTAGAAGCAGCCTTCATTGTGTCCCAGTCTGTAGACTCCAAACACGTGTGAAGCTCCTCCACAGCCTCGTTGCTCCAGTTTTTTTGGGTTTTTTTTTAGCCCTCACGACAGGTTTGGAGAGCTTCAGCCTCTGTCTGTACGCGGGGATTAGGTGGATCATGACGTGGTCAGAAAGTCCGAGTGAACCACGCGATAGACCCCGCTGATCGTGCTGTAACAGTGGTCCAAGGTCCTCTCCTCTCTGGTCGGGCATTTAATATACTGCTTGTATTTGGGAAGCTCTTGGCTCAGATTGGCTTTGTTTGCTTTGTTACTTACTTAATTACTTCTTGTTCCTAAAGAAAACCATAAGCCCCATCAGAGAACCTGATTGTAGATCACTGATGAATAACCACAATGCACTGCTGACAAGTGTTGGGGAGTAATGGAATAGATGTACCGGTGTTACGTATTAAAATGCAAAATATGAGTAACTGTATTCCATTACAGTTACCCTTTAAAAGGTGGTAATCAGAATACAGTTACTTTGTTGAAATAAATGGATTACACAGCGGTATTTCCCTGTGTCATATATTAGGCTATGGCCTCTCGATTTTTGGTAATTCCACACACAGTGGAAACCCAAACAAAACACGCATTAAGAGGCTCTAATGCCCGTGTCTCAATCTCGCGGCCCATGTCACCTCTACTTGCGGCCCAGATAATGATGTGAAGAAATATTTTTCAATTCAATTTTATTTATATAGCGCCAAATCACAACAGTCGCCTCAAGGCGCTTTATATTGTAAGGTAGAGCCTAAAATAATACAGAGAAAATACAGAGAAAAAACCCAACAATCATATGACCCCCTATGAGCAAGCACTTTGGCGACAGTGGGAAGGAAAAACTCCCTTTTAACAGGAAGAAACCTCCGGCAGAACCAGGATCAGGGAAGGGTGGGGCCATCTGCTGTGATTAGTTGGGGTGAGAGAAGGAAAACAGGATGAAGACAATCTGTGGAAGAGAGACAGAGATTAATAACAAGTATGATTCAGTGCAGAGAGGTCTATTAATACAGTGGGGCAAAAAAGTATTTAGTCAGCCACCGATTGTGCAAGTTCCCCCACTTAAAATGATGACAGAGGTCAGTAATTTGCACCAGAGGTACACTACAACTGTGAGAGACAGAATGTGAAAAAAAAAATCCATGAATTCACATGGTAGGATTTGTAAAGAATTTATTCGTAAATTAGGGTGGAAAATAAGTATTTGGTCACCTCAAACAAGGAAAATCTCTGGCTCTCACAGACCTGTAACGTCTTCTGTAAGAAGCTTTTCTGTCCCCCACTCGTTACCTGTATGAATGGCACCTGTTTGAACTCATCATCTGTATAAAAGACACCTGTCCACAGCCTCAAACAGTCAGACTCCAAACTCCGCCATGGCCAAGACCAAAGAGCTTTCGAAGGACACCAGG
This sequence comes from Aulonocara stuartgranti, assembly GCF_965226115.1. Lineage (NCBI taxonomy): Eukaryota > Metazoa > Chordata > Actinopteri > Cichliformes > Cichlidae > Aulonocara > Aulonocara stuartgranti. Next base: position 36,825,106 of record NC_138960.1, read on the forward strand.
AAAAGTATTGTAGACCTGCACCAGACTGGGAAGAGTGAATCTACAATAGGCAAGCAGCTTGGTGTGAAAAAATCAACTGTGGGAGCAATCATCAGAAAATGGAAGACATACAAGACCACTGATAATCTCCCTCCATCTGGGGCTCCACGCAAGATCTCATCCCGTGGGGTCAAAATGATCATGAGAACGGTGAGCAAAGATCCCAGAACCACACGGGGGGACCTGGTGAATGACCTGCAGAGAGCTGGGACCAAAGTAACAAAGGTCACCATCAGTAACACACTACAACGGCAGGGAATCAAATCCCGCAGTGCCAGACGTGTTCCGCTGCTGAAGCCAGTGCATGTCCAGGCCCGTCTGAAGTTTGCCAGAGAGCACATGGATGATACAGCAGAGGATTGGGAGAATGTCATGTGGTCAGATGAAACCAAAGTAGAACTTTTTGGTATAAACTCAACTCGTCGTGTTTGGAGGAAGAAGAATACTGAGTTGCATCCCAAGAACACCATACCTACTGTGAAGCATGGGGGTGGAAACATCATGCTATGGGGCTGTTTTTCTGCCAAGGGGACAGGACGACTGATCCGTGTTAAGGACAGAATGAATGGGGCCATGTATCGTGAGATTTTGAGCCAAAACCTCCTTCCATCAGTGAGAACTTTGAAGATGAAACGAGGCTGGGTCTTCCAACATGACAATGATCCAAAACACACCGCCCGGGCAACAAAGGAGTGGCTCCGTAAGAAGCATTTGAAAGTCCTGGAGTGGCCTAGCCAGTCTCCAGACCTCAACCCCATAGAAAATCTGTGGCAGGAGTTGAAAGTCCGTGTTGCTCGGCGACAGCCCCAAAACATCACTGCTCTCGAGAAGATCTGCATGGAGGAATGGGCCAAAATACCAGCTACTGTGTGTGCAAACCTGGTAAAGACCTATAGTAAACGTTTGACCTCTGTTATTGCCAACAAAGGTTATGTTACAAAGTATTGAGTTGTATTTTTGTTATTGACCAAATACTTATTTTCCACCCTGATTTACGAATAAATTCTTTACAAATCCTACCATGTGGATTCATGGATTTTTTTTTCACATTCTGTCTCTCACAGTTGAAGTGTACCTCTGGTGCAAATTACTGACCTGTGTCATCATTTTAGGTGGGGGAACTTGCACAATCGGTGGCTGACTAAATACTTTTTTGCCCCACTGTACATAGTGAGTGAGAAAGGTGACTGGAAAGGAAACACCCAATGCATCATGGGAAGCCCCGGCAGCCTACGTCTATTGCAGCATAACTAAGGGAGGATTCAGGGTCACCTGGTCCAGCCCTAACTATATGCTTTAGCAAAAAGGAAAGTTTTAAGCCTAATCTTAAAAATTTTAAAAATCATTATTCAAAAAAAAATTTTTAATGAGGGGAAATAGGCAGAGCTTTCCAGGCTCTGCTCGACTACTCATCACCTTGACAATAATCGACTGGTAAGACTCGACTGTACACTGTGTTCGTGTTTTCCTCCCAAACAATAAGTTCAGTTGGAGCAGCCTTTCAATGCCTCTCTGTGTCTCTCGCAAAGTCGACCCAGACAACAAAGTAAAGCTAGTTTTCAGCTACAAGCCCAACACGAACCCGACGTATTAGCCAGAGGTCCCTTTACTATGGTTCGGAGCCGCGGACCTGTTTTATATACGTGCCAAACAGTTTTCTATACGAGATTGCTGCAAAAAGTGCAGCCTTACCTAATGTCCACCTACTGTTACTCATTTATATTAAGATTTAAACATCTAGCTGGTGTTGGTATGGAGAGTAACCTTCAGTAATAGTAATAAATCACACAGCAATTGGACATTCATGTACTATTCAAAACACGTTACTCTCATTGAGTAACGTAACAGAATAAAGTACAAACTACATTTTGGGGCATGTAGTCAGTAGTGGAATACATTTTTAAAGTAACCTTCCCATCACTGATGCTGACAGACAGCTCTAACCGTGTTTGTGTGTGTCAGTATGTTTGATGTAGGAGGACAGCGGGACGAACGCAGGAAGTGGATTCAGTGCTTCAACGGTGAGGAAAAAACAGATTCTTTATCGATCGAGCCTGAAAGCAGCAGGGAGTTTGATGTGTGTGTGCACTTGCGTCCAGATGTGACCGCCATCATCTTCGTGGCAGCGAGCAGCAGCTACAACATGGTGATCCGTGAGGACAACTCCACCAATCGGCTGCGAGAATCTCTGGACCTCTTCAGATCCATCTGGACCAACAGGTTCTCTGACTGACTGAAGTTGCCAATTACACTCTGATTGGCTGCCTTAAACAGGGCAGGGATAGCTCAGTAGGTAGAGTGGTGGCCCCATGATCGGGAGGTCGGGGGTTCGATTCCCCTGAACAGCTACCCTGAGGTACCCCTGAGCAAGGTACTGTCCCTACACACTGCTCCCTGGGCGCCCAATGGCTGCCCACTGCTTCACTGAGTGAATGGGTTAAATGCAGAGAGGGATTTTCCCCACGGGGACCAATAAAGTACACTTTCTTCTTCTTCTTTCTTCTAAACACTTCCTACCAACTGAGTACATGTAGTTGACTGTCCTGTTCTCTGATTGGCCGTAGGTTCCTGAAGACTATTTCAGTGATCCTCTTCCTGAACAAACAGGATGTTCTTGCTGAGAAGATTCTGGCTGGAAAGTCGAAGCTGGAGGATTATTTCCCAGAATATAACAACTACCAGCTTCCTGCTGATGGTAAATATCCAAAGAGTGTGGAAAGTTAATATCCTTGTCTCAAAGGTTTGCACTGAATTTCAAACTTGCTGCTCCTTCCTCCTGGAATAGGCTGCAGAATGTGCAGGAGACTTAAGGTTTGACTGAGTTTAAGGCCATTTTAAATGAGCTGAATGCAGTTAATTCAGGATGCAAATGGTTTTTCCTGAATATTATTAGCTTTGTTTCTGGCCTTGGAGCGTTGCTTCTGAAGGCTTATTGTGACTGAAGTCTGTACGTGATTTTTCTCCCCCCCCCCCCCCCCCCTTTGTGTGATTGACTGCTGTATGACTTGTGTGTATATATATGTGTAGCTTACGCCTGTAATGCTGTCATTCTTGGTTGAGACTTTTTATTTTTTCCTGGTTGAATAAACACAAATTGAAATCTGTCCCACCAACACGTGAGTGCGCCTCGAGCATGTGAACACACCTCTTGACCATGCACACTTGTTTCAGCTGTTCCAGACACTGATGAAGACCCCAAAGTGATGAGGGCCAAGTTCTTCATCAGAGATGAGTTTCTGGTAAAATCGCTTCCCGCCTTGACATCACGCTATCACACGATGGCGTGTTCAGACTAACATGCGACTCCCGTTTCAGAGGATCAGTACAGCGAGTGGTGACGGCAAACATTACTGCTACCCTCACTTCACCTGTGCTGTTGACACCGAGAACATCCGCCGTGTCTTCAACGACTGCCGTGACATCATCCAGCGGATGCACCTGCGGCAGTATGAACTGCTCTGACTGCTGGGTGCCGCCTGGCCCCGGCCACTCTGAAGAAGCCGATAAGTAATGGAAGCAGATAGCCGATCAATGCTCATAGCGTTTGTGATATTTATTAGTGATTATAGATTAGGACAGACTCTTATTAGCTGTGTGTTCCATGTTCTTTATGTCCTGCAGGGCATTGTGGTCAGAATTATTGGCATGGCAGCAATGTGTCATGTGGGAGGAGGTGGAGTCTGGAAATCTATTTTTACATGTTATTTGTGTTATCTTTGCTCTGATTGGCTGATCCATTTGAATAATTAAACACCTTTGTTTACCTGTGAACTTGGGGTCAAAGGTCAGTCTTTATTCAGAAGCTGTTCAAATGTTTTTATTTGTTATTCAGAGAGCTAAGTGTTTACCTGCAGGTTGCCAGGTGTGTCCTGGCTCTGCTACGCCACGGTAACCTATAGACTCAAGATTCATGTCCACAGCAGATAGAATATAACATGACAGGAAACGACTCTGTTTTCTAATCTGAAGACTCTTTCCAATTAATTTCCAAATTAAAATTCAGGGATCTTTCCCTTTAAAAAAAAAAAAAAAACAAAAAAAAAAAACCTCTTCACATTTTAAGAGCTTCACGTTGTTGATTTTGAACACTTTCTCAGAAACACAAGCTGTGACGATGTTTTCACTCTTTGAGAAGCAACAGCACACAGAGAAACTGGGGACTTTGAAGTGAGACCAGATTGTTCAGCTTTCTGCTCCTGAACAACTATAACATATCTTTATGGTTTGATCCAAATGAAACATACAAATAAAATTTTTATTTTTTATTTTTGTTGCTGATCTTCAGATGACAGTGCATCTAAATAAAGGGCACAGAGACACAGAACTACTACTCTGTCATTAAAAGAGTTAGGAGAGAGTAATGTAGCTTACTGCCAACATGTAGATGAAAATGAGCTGATGGTAACTAACCTCAGGCTGGCAGTATTATACCTGCTGGCTTTAATGCCACAAACTAGCCAGGTGAGCAGGTGCAGATGACTCTGCCGGCTTGAGGACTCTGATCACCAGAGCAGGTACGAAGCACTAAAGTGATCTCGTTTATCCTCAGTCTTTACTAAAAATAATAAACTGTGAGAGGATGAGATAACTGAGCTATGCTGCAGAATCATGTACGTGTGTCTGGATTCTGACTGCCACCAGGTGAGAGGCATGTGTACCTGAGTGTGTCACCTGCTCATCACCAGGCACACCTTTACTATCCCATAGTTTGGGCTGTGGGAGAACAGAGATATCTTTGAACCTTCTTCCTGTAACAGCGCCACTTGAACTTAGGACAGGTACTTTATCAGCTGGTTTATACCTGCACAACTAAGCACGCAACACTGCCCCCTGATGGTGAAGCTTCTCTTAAATTCTCTGATTAAACATTCTCACATTAAACATTTCCTGTGGTCCGAGTCAGCTGATGGCTTTGTAAAGTTTCACATAGGATAAGGTCAGATCATGTGAACGCCATAAATGAATGCAGTGATGGGAAAACAAATGCGAGTCTGACTTAAATGGGCTAAACACCATAGGTGTGAAAACACCCTAAGACTGTAATTGGAGTATTCTCAGTAATCTGAGTAATCTTCATGTAAACAGTTGGTTTTTATGCTGTGTTGTGGACTGAATATTTTTAAGTATCGGAGTACCTGTAACAGCTGTTACCATGGTTACTGCTCATCATGTACTAATGTTCAATCGACTTGAAATAATCCACTTCCTGTACAGATGTTTCTAACATGGTCGGCAGGTCAGAAGGGTCTGTGGCCACATTTTCTACAGGTGCACCAGATCTTCTGAACTAGTCAAAAGTAAGTGGACAGACCGACATGATCTGTCACTCTGTCTTCCAGTGAGTCAGAGAATGACTCATGACCTGTATGTGATGCCAGTGATGTTTAAAAAGAAAAGAAAAAGCTTTTATTCTGAAGAGTATTACATTTTTATTTCGCCTGTAAAGTCAGACAGGTAGACAGGTGGGACATTCGGGCTCTGTGCCTCCTTCACCAACTCCAGTAACAGGTGAGCACATCTGTCAAGATTTCTTCTTCTCTGTTATTATTAACTGCAGGTGACCTCACGGTGTGTTCAAAGCTCTCTGTGTAAAAACTGCTTTTCTGGAACCACTCCTCTGTCCGTCCACTGTTCTGGTCACAGAGATCCATGCAGTTCTCTGAGATCCTGACTGCGTGTCGCTCGGATGGTGCGCCTGCTGAATTTGGACTAGTTGCAGCTGGATAGTGTAGTGGTAAAACTACACACCTCTGGAGTGCAGGTCACAAATTCAGTTCCCACCCAGTATCCAGTAAGGGTTCTGGCTAGATCCCTCATTCTAAAAACCAGCCCTGGAGTGACGCGGCTATGTCTGCAGCCTGTCCGCAGTTCAGGACACAAGCATTTCACCACATGTTCACTATATGTTGTACTGTGTATGTGACAAATAAAATCTGTGTCTGATAAAAGGGTGGAAATAGAACGATAGTGGCGTTCACGAGAATGGGACATAAAAAAAAAAGTTTAACGTTTGCAGCCTGTCTGTGTTTTTCCAACACTGGCTTTCACCTCCAGTCTCTGATGTTAGAGGGCGCTCTCCTGCGCGCCTGGTGGAGGCAGCGTTGCCAACTAAGCAAGTTTGTCGCTATATTTAGCGAGTTTTCAGACCCCCTTAGCGACTTTTTTTCTAAAAAGCGACTAGCGATAAATCTAGCGGCTTTTTCTGGTATTATTGGAGACTTATTTATGACGACTTTTTGACGTGAAAGTGCGTATCGCTCTTAGTCTCAATAAGCAGCGGTGCTGCCGTGGGCACCTCGCCCGTTCCAAAGCGCTCACGGGCGGAGGTAGTCCTCCCCCAGCTGCTATCAGGGCAGATGATGTTCACACCTATGCGTCCAAACTGCAAATGAATTGCGCATGAGCGAAGCCGCTGCTCCTGCACTGACTGTAACGCAGTCAATTCTTTTACTCTTATGCTGTTTTATGGATCACAAGGTTTAAAACTACTTATAAACCAGAGGCGGAGCCAGACATTTGAAACACCCGGGGCTTAGCCCTAAAGGGTAGTATGCATGTGGGATTTTATTTTATTTATTTATTTATTTATTTTTTTTGGGGGGGGGGGGGGGTTTAGAAATGACTGAAAGATTAATTGGCTCTGTTTTGAGTTTTGTTCAAAAAAGTGACTTCATATGGGGAAAAATATATATCACATATGCAGGACACCTTAAACTAGTTTTTTAATTAAGCAGCAAGGCAGAACAAAGTCGGGGCTGTATCAAGACACGAGGACTAAACCCCAATTCAACCAGACCCAGAACTGATCCGGAATTAAAACAGGACTACAACAGTTCAAAATCAGGACTACTGAGGACTTAACCAAGACAGAACCACAATCAGAACTAGATGATAGACCTGCACTACACTTATTTTTTTTAATTCTACCAAAGTCCACTATTTAGATTGAGAAAAGTTTATATAATTATTTAGCCTTGTTGTGCAAACAAGCCTGCATAACTTAATAAATACAGAATTTGAAAAATAACAAACCTAAAAAGAAACACTAGGTACGAGATACATGAGTACCTATGATACGGTGATACTTTTGGTAAACAACCATTTGACTAACATGTCTGTCTCACCTGCTCTTGTTCATCTCTGTTCTGTCCTCATTCTCCATCTCCCTCTCTGTTCCTCTCTCCCTCTTTGTGCTGACAATCATCAAATATACAGTTGAAACCAGATATTTACATGCTCTTCAGATAAAAACACAAACACTTATTTAAGGTAAAACCTCAAATTAGACTAAATGTTTAATTTATATTTGTTAAATTTAAGAGTAAAGAGAGAAACTATCTGTATTTCTTAATTGCAAATGACACCCAAATTGTATTCAAAATTGAGCCACACTTATGGAGCTCCACAATTCTTTTCCTGGTGTTTTGGTTGACATCTCTTGATTTTCCCATGTTAAAGAAACAGGCTCTGTGTTTTGCCTTATGCATCCACAGCTGTGCCACCAATTTACTCACATGGACTCTACTAACCTATCAGAAGCTTCTTCAGCTCAGAATGGAATCGTCTGGAGTTTTCATATTAATTAACAATAAACTTAGTGTATATGTACTCCTACATTTGATGAAAGTGATAAAAATAGAAGCTCTGTCTCTCTTTATTCTGACATTTAACTAATTCAAAATATATTTCAATATTTATCTAAAACAAAAGTTTACTCTAAATTGATGTTGTACAGTAAAAATGTTTTATGTTTTCTCCCTAAAGAGTATGTAAATATCTGGTTACAAATGTGAATATCCTGCTGTGTACTGAAATTCCTCTTGTTTTGCATAGAAATATACTGAACAACATACAAAGCATAATATATAAAATAACATTTAACTGAGTTTTTTCTTTGAAAGAACCCTCTAATGTCCATTCTTATATTTCAGTACATTACTGAAACCGATTTAGTCGAGGAGGGTAAGAACTGAAAATATGAAATAAACACACGTAAGCTAAGACTCTCTAAAAAAATAGCATTTGTTCGGCTTTTCATTTCGCCATTTGTTGATTCACTTGAAGAGCAAGTAACGTAATATTGGTCAAGTGATCAGTTTGATATCAATCTTTCATGATACACCGTTATATTTACATTATTTGTATGGTACGAATGATTTGCTTTGGTACCTGGTCAATCTTAAGGTCTCCTTAGTATGGCTGACTCCGTTTCTCCAACAGCGCACTCACAGGCAGCAGCTGCCCCGCCCTCTCGCTCAGTCGCTTAGTGCCTGAGCTCGGATCATACCAATAGAGATTGAAAATGTGACGTCACTCAGGGGTAAAACCGCAAAGAATTCTGGGAACTCGTGGCAAGAGGTACTAGCGCACGCAGGCTTTCAATTGAAATCAGTTATACAGCGATAAAAAGAAACACAAAAAATGGCAAGAAGCTGTTGTATTATTAACTGCAATAGCCGGTCGCATGACAGCCACGGAAAGCCGACGGGTAAAGAGATCGGTTGTTATCGGATTACGTCGTTGAAGAGAAATAGTTCGAGCCGTGTTTCCGAAGTAACGAAGAGGCAACGGGTGGCCTGGATTGCAGCCATTCAAAGAGCAAATATAACGTCCCAGAACACTCCAGCTCACAGGTTAGTCTGCTCCAAGCATTTCCACAAAGGTCAGTCTTCTGTTGTAGTTAATACGTCATTTTTCTTAACATAATTAGTGATATAGGTTACAAGCAAGTCTGGCGCTGAACAGAAATTGTCGCGCTATGCTCCTTTATTTATTGTGCATAAATAGTGAATTGTCCTGACACAATATTGTGTTTCGCTTCTGTTATTACCATGGTACATTGACAAAAACATATACTTTTATTCACAGGATAAAACAGTTGTTTTGTATCACTAATTGCCCAGTGCGATTACAGCATACAATATTATTGTCACTGCTACATTTCTGTGATGCTACCAGAAATTATTTCCACTACTAATTAATTACCATTGAGCTCAAAGGTCCTATTAATAAATGGTTAACGAATGTGTATTTATGAAGACGATTTGTGAGACTGGTAAACTTATGATACGTACGATGGTCTTTACTTTCTACACAGTGCATTTCAAGGTCCTGCACCCATCCGTCGGTAAACTGTACCTGGGCTTGTTGCAGTGACCGGAAGTTACTAAACTTCACAAGTGTATGCACTCACTCCAAGAACCGTATAATTATAAATATGAGCGTGGTGAAAGTTGGGCAGCACGCTAACGTATTTTGTCCCTCTGTGTGCTGTAAGGATCTAACACTTTCACTGGTTTGATTTTTTTCCTCGTATCTTTTCTTTGACTTTTCATCAAGTCTGTCTTTGTACAGACCGGCATTGTTCTCCTTCGTTTTGTACAGAACCTTTTTGGGGGGCAAAGAAAAAGCAAGACTTTATTGGAACCGAAGAATGAACGTTTTGCGGTGCTGCAAATGCTTGCATTTGATGCGGTACTTGGATTGTTTTGCCACGAGTTCACGGCATGCAATGAGCGAAAGTCACGTGGTCTGTCAATCTCTATATCAGGGGGGATTCACGCACAGTCGTAAATTCCCACAGTGTGCACTATGTGCTTCGAATATTGTGTGTACTTTTTGTTTTATACAGTTGTCAGCCAGGCATCTAACTATGAAAAAATTACACTCCAAAAGACCCCGGGCTTCTGACAAAACAACCCGGGCTGAAGCCCAGTAAGCCACCCCCACGCTCCGCCCCTGTTATAAACACACACTCACACAGAGTAACTCCACCAGGGTGCTAATTTCGGGTCACTGTTGCCGGTCCAGGCCCGGATAAAGGATCAGGGTTGGAATTGTGACATTTAAAAAAACAATAATTGCTAAAAGAAATGTAATTTTTAGTTCTAAATAAATTCTAAATGCATTTACAACGTTTTCTAATCACTTTATGTCTCTTCAACGATGTTATTTCTCTCTCCAACAACGTGGGTTACAATTACATTAGCATGACCAATTATGCAAATTAGGCAATTACGTCATTTAGCGACTTCTAGCGACTTTTAGGGCAGCCAGTAGCGATTTTCCTTACTGAGGAGTTGGCAACACTGGGCAGAGCCCCCCTTCATGTAAACGCAACATTGCTCCGTCAGCACGAGCCGTTCAGAGGCTCTGCTGTGGTCACGTGACTGCACTGCTTCCAACGCGCGCAAACACATTCGGGGGGACCAAACGGGCGCGTTCGGAGCCCTGTCCACAACAACTGCACTGCGCATGCGCGTCTCCCACAGGGGTTTGGCGCGCTGCCTGCGTGCCTCCGCAGAGTGAGCGTGCTGGCGCAAAGCTCGTCACCGTCACAACAACAACAACAGGAGGACAAAGTGTCGCGACCTCCCCCCCCTCCCCGCCGGAACCGACCCCCTCCCCCGACGGACGCCCCCGGTCTCGTGTCACGGTAAGACTCGCTCGCGGACCCGCGCGCCCCTGGTCCCGCCGCGGTCGCCGTTTCCGCGGGGATGCTGCGCGCTCTCGAGCCGTTCATGGCCGCTCGAGCTCCGTGTGGCCGAGGCCGCGGCGCCGTGGCTGCTCGCGTGCCTGCGTGTCCGTCCCGGGGACGGCGGAGCGGTGGCCCGCGAGCCGGTGAGCGCGCGGGTTAGCGAGAAACTCCATCTTCTCTCCGTCCTGCCCGCCATTTCACGCGCACTGACCGGGGCCCGCTCACGCACCGGTACCAAGTACAGATGGCGGAAGTACCGGTGATCCGACTAACGGCAACGCGACTTTCCCCGATCCTCACCAAGCGCCGTTCAGACCGGAATTGGCTGGCTTTATCCCGGGTTGGACCGGTACCGGGACAGGCTATCCCGGGCCGGGCTGTACCGGAACGCTCCGATCAACGATCGATATTAACGGCTACATGCTAACAGCTAGCCTGCTCTCGTCTCCTCAGCTCGACTCGCAGCGTGCACGCGTTCCATGCGCGTGTCCGCTGTATAGAAGCTGCATGTACTGCGCGCGCGTGTACCCGAGTCTGGTATTACAGCAGCACGTGACAGCTGGATCAACGACAGCATTGATGATTATCAGCGAATTGATCTGCTGATTGAACATTGATCACGTGTTGTTTGTTAAGCCAATTGGCTGCAGTTCTGCTCAGAGTTCCTGGATTACAGCAGTTGGAAATAAAGCTGTTGAAAAGTGTTTCACCTTTGACCTCAGCCTTACCACTTCCTATGTCCTAGCCTTGTTTCCTTTCCTTAGAGCAAGTGTGGAATCGTCCCAAGAAAAACCTCCGTCCTCAGACTGTTCGTCAGTAGGTCAGAATCAGATATCAGAATACTTTATTAATCCCTGGAGAAATTATTTTGATTACAGTGCTCCAGTACAAACAGTAACAAAGACAGACATTACAAGAAGTAACTAATAGACACAATATACTATATACTAGAGCAGGGCGATATGGCCAAAAATATTTATCACGATATATATTTGAAAATTTGCGATAACGATATAACTGACGATATAATTGATGCGAGACAAAATACAACTCCACAACATTACTAGCGCAAAAAGACAACCTCCCATTTATTTTCACTTAAACAAGAAGCTGGTTTTTATGTAAATTAAAGCTTTATAAAAATGTAACAGTGCAAATGTAAATTCCTTGCTTAAAGTATAACCAAAAGGCATTTCCAGTAGAAATGGGCTGACATATCCTGAGCATAACCATGTATAATATCCACTGAAGTTAAAAAGAGGTGCTTTGCAACATTAAACTGCAGTGTGCAGTACGTATTTTTTGGACCATAAGGTGCACGGGATTATAAGGCACATTAAGCGAAACAAAGCAGTCAGATAAATCAAACTTTATTAAACTCATTCTTCTTGCTTCCTCCACTTCTGTACCATTGATTCATTAATGTTGAATTCTCTGGCAGCTGCTCTATACCCATGTTGTTGCAGTATATTAATGACTAACCTTGTATTGTGGATGGATTATCTCAGTTGTTCTCCTGACTGAAGTTTGGTCCGTTTACAGCATCCTGCCATGCGATTGCATTTGTCTCTAACTATCAGGAACCTTAACGTTAACTTTTATAAGTGGAAAAGTGTTAGTGTTCGTCCTCCAGCTTCACTGTTTATGTTATGCTAACATAGCTGTGTCGCTAGCGATCACGTAGCACATCATTATATACCAGCTAGCCCAACTTCAGTAACTCTACAAACGTCACTGCTGTTTAGTTTCCTGTCTTCATTTATGTTGGACGTGATAGCAGAGCTGTACGTTTGAATTTTTTCAGAAATCTCTCAGTCAGAACATGCTATATCATGCTTAGGTAACTAGCGAAACTAGCGAGCAAACTTCCGCTAGCTTCCTGCTAACTTCTAACTCCGTTAAATGTAATAAATTTTGTTTTCATGGATGCCTGGAAGTTAAACTTCATAGTTACACCTGGTAAAGCAGCAACACTGGTCATTTTATTAAAGATGAAAGAATTGAGACAGTTTTTAACTATCAGTGATGCTGCAGTGTTCGTTTGAACTGAAGCATACAGAGTTTAGGACACAGATTACTCCCAGATTTAAGAGCATCTTAGTCTGACAAATACGACAATAACGACGGCCGCTTGCATGTTCTGCAAAAAATTGTGCTTTGTCGTGTATCTGACGGACAAACACCAAACCAGTTCCACATCACTGAAGTTGCACCATTTTTACAAACCAATTCTGGTTCATCTATTTCACTCAGCAATCGGCCATGTGCGTATGAAAACAAAGGCACTGCATGCGCGTTTTACTCATATTCTATCGCGATATTTCATTTTCCTATCTTTGCCTAACATTATACCGGTACAATATATGAACGGTACAATATGGCCCAGCCCTACTATATACTACACTATATATATATATATATATATATATATATATATATACATACACATATATATACACACATATATATATATATATATATATATACATACACACATATATATATATATATATATATATACACATATATGTGTGTGTGTGTGTGTGTGTGTGTGTGTGTGTGTGTAGAAGTCACTTATTGATAAATGTCTGAATAAGAAAGAAGAGCATGTGCAAAAAGGGTGTAGCTGTTGCAGTATACAGTGTGTTAAGAGGATGACTAAAGCTGGGCAGACACTGCGATTTTTTTTTTCAGTCGCGTTATTCAGCTTCTGCTCAAACTGTACGATTGACTCGCAGGGGTTAGAAGGTCGTAGGTCACAATGCAGGGTCTCACACTATACGGCCCGATGCTCTGATGCGCCCCGAGTGCTCACACTGTGCGTCCATAGCATGAAGGTTATAACAGAAATTCTGTCGCTCGCTCCCTCTGTCTTTCACTCACACAGACACACACCACCATCAACTTTGCTAAATTGCTAATGAAAAATCAGGCAGCTGTTATTGAGCAGCAATGTAAATCCAACTATTTTCATGGTTGTTGTGGTCGTGATAATTTTGTGAGGCCACATCGAAAAGGCTCGGATGAGCTTTCCAAAGTTCTACAAGTGCCTCCATCGCTTGTTTCCAGATCACACGCTGCACTGCTGCTCCGTCTTTTTCACCAACGTTTATGTGTTTGCGTGTGCGCAGTGTGAGCGGCTGCGGTGGCACTCACGACGGTCATGTGGATTTCAAACCGGGAGCTGGTCGTGAGGTGTTAATCGCTTGCCATCACCAGTGTGTGAATGGGTGGATGACTGGATATGTAAAGCGCTTTGGGGTCCTTAGGGACTAGTAAAGCGCTATATAAATACAGGCCATTTACCATTTACACGACACACGATGAAGGCCAAAATCGGGCCGATCAACAAAACGTTCGCACGACTCAAAAATCGGCTCAAAATGGGCCAAAAATCGCACAGTGTAAACCCAGCATTGTACAGGGATGGTGTACATCAGCTGTTCACACAGGTGGAACGACTGCGTCCTGACCCTCAGAGCTCTCTCATATATCCAAAGCACACTGAGCCTCAGCTCATGTGTCTGAACTGCCGGAAATATTGAGCCACTAATTTGCTCTGCTAAAAACATAGCTGGCTGCTTTTTCTTTGTAAGGAAGTGACTGTTAGGAGATTAGAATAAGTTACCTTACATAGCACAAGATGAAATCTCACATTTTTATATTTTCCTGCTGTGGAACTCCTTTCCTCCACCCTGTTTGGGATTTGCAGTAACAGTCCTCCATCATCACTGATCCCAGCTGACATGAAGCATGAGTCCTGAAGACTGTTAAGTCCTCTAAGCACACGCTGGTCAGTTCATGTAGATCACAGTGTTGAGTAGGGCTGGGGCATATTATACCGTTCACGGTAATACTGGTACAATGCTAGGCAACGATAAGAAAATGAAATACTGCGATAGAATATGGGTAAAACGCGCAAGCGCAGTGCCGAAAAAGCGCGGCGGTAACGGAGAATGAGAATGGGGAAAGCAGATTGAGTGAAACGGATGAACCAGAATTAGTTTGTAAAAATGGTGCAACTTAACTGGTTTGGTGTTTGTCCATCAGATACACAACAAAGCACTTTTTTTTGTAGAACATGCAAGTGGCCATCGTTATTGCCGTATTTGTTGGCCTAAGGTGCTCGTTAATCTGGGAGTAATCTGGGTCCTAAACGCCGTCCTTTAAGGTCCCGAAGTCAAACAAACATCACTGAGAGTTAAAAACTGTCTAAATTCTTCCATCTTTAATAAAATGACCAGTGTTGCTGCTTTACCAGGTATAACTATGATGTTTAACATCCAGGCATCCATGAAAACAGAATTCATTACATTTAACGGAGTTAGAAGTTAGCGGAAGTTAGCTCGCTAGTTTCGCTAGTTACCTAAGCATGATATAGCATGTTCTGACTGAGAGATTTCTGAAAAAAAAAATCAAACGTACAGCTCTGCTATCACTTCCAATATAAATGAAGACAATGACGTTTGTAGCGTTACTGAAGTTGGGCTAGCTGGTGTTTAATGCTGTGCTACGTGATCGCTAGCGACACAGCTATGTTAGCATAACATAAACAGTGAAGCTGGAGGACGAACACTAACACTTTTCCACTTATAAAAGTTAACGTTAAGGTTCCTGATAGTTAGAGACAAATGCAATCGCATGGCAGGATGCTGTAAACGGACCAAACTTCAGTCAGGAGAACAACTGAGATAATCCATCCACAATACGAGGTTAGTCATTAATATACTGCAACAACATGGGAATAGAGCTGCTGCCAGAGAATACAACATTAATGAATCAATGGTACAGAAGTGGAGGAAGCAAGAAGAATGAGTTCAATAAAGTTTGATTTATCTGACTGCTTTGTTTCGCTTGATGTGCCTTATAATCCTGTGCACCTTATGGTCCGAAAAATACATATTTGACTTTTTTATTTGGCACACTGCAGTTTAATGTTGCAAAGCACCTCTTTTTAACTTCAGTGGATATTATACATGGTTATCGTCAGTTATATCGTTATCGCAAATTTTCAAATATATATCGTGATATATATTTTTGGCCATATCGCCCTGCCCTAGTGTTGTGCTCATACAGCATTCTTCACACAGCGACGACTCAACGGGAAGTAGTTTTATTCTAGCTGTGTGATGTTCAGTTGTGAGTTTAACAGCTGCTGATAAAAACTATAAATATGTCAGCAGGTTACCGATGAAATAGAAAATGCAGTTATGACGAACACATGATATTACGTCGATGTTTTCATGAAAGATTAGGACTGTGGACAGCTATCTAAAGGATGCTCCGGCGTCTCCTCTGCTTAAGGACGCACTGAAGCTCCTTTCCTTAGTATGTGGGACAGCTCTGATTATGGCCGCCACACAGATACTTTCGGGTCACGTCTCTCAGTGAAGAACTTTCACTAGCAAAATGGACTCAGTGGGTTCAGTGAGCTGACAGGAAGTGACATCATTAACAGTTAGTGGTGGTTGATGTGACAGAAAGTTCAAAGATGAATCATCATTACGCTGATGGTGCGATCTCAAACATCGACTGTTTTTAAGAATCCAAACACTCTGAAGGGAAATCTTTAAAACCGCACCGTGAGTCGGAGGAGGCCTGTGAACATGTGACACATGGATCACATGACCTGACAATAAAAGCCTGCTCACACGTTTGCAGTGAAAGGCTTTTAATTTGAAATAATACAGGAAGTTTATGTATAAGGGTTGGAGCAGGTCAGGTCTGCTGATTGGAAGGTCGGCGGTCCGATCTCTGGCCGCTGCAGTCTGTGTACCCTTGTTTCTCCATTAGAGTGTGAATGAGTGTGATTGGGAGACAGAGGCGCGTTGTATATAGCGCTCAAAGAGAAGTGCTACATAAGAACCAGTCCATTTACCACAAACAGCATGATGCAGTAACAGGTGACCAGGTTGCTATGGTAACAGACACCATCCAGCTGTGTACTGCAACTCCATTTACGCTGTTGTAATGTCAGAGCTGATGTCATCTGTGTTCAGTATCATGTGACGTATCACGTGATCAGCTGTGACCTCATGCAAACAGCTACAGATGTTCTTCCTGGCTAGTGTCGTTAGCTAACCATCAACACCTGGTTGTTGCTGGAGCCGGGGCATCGCCTCGGTCATAGCTGAAGGGAGAAATGGTGTCCTGGACCTCTGACATAGAACGCTGATCATTCATGCCTGAGGCCTTAGGATGGGGAAGGTATAGATCAGAGACACGAGGAGAACCTCACATGATTGTAATGTAAAAACGGGTGTTGATGATGTCACACATTTTGATTGGTCAGGTGGTTTCAGTCCTGGGGGATAATACTAGCTGTAAGTATCATTACCCCCAGACCAGGGTGCTTTGAACCTGATCACGTGATCTGTACCTGTTCTCAGATGGCGGAAATGGTGAAGTACGTGGACGACGAACATAAGAGCATCTTCTTGAAGCTGCTGAACGAGCAGCGGCTGGAGGGCGAGCACTGCGACATTGCCGTGGTCGTCGAAGACGTCAAGTTCCGTGCTCACCGCTGCGTCCTCGCCGCCTGCTCCAACTACTTTAAAAAGCTCTTCAAAAAACACGAGGTACCTCAAAAATACATCTGTGTACTTAATGAGTACTTCGAACACAAAGTATTGTGCAGATTTTTTCAGTTTTATTAGTATAGTGCCAACAACAGTTGCCTCAGGCAATTTAGATAGTAAGGTAAAGAGTACAATAATACAACAAATACAGTTTACCTGGTGAAGACCGACTGTGCAAGGTGACACCAAGGTCCCCGCCAGCAACATCTTATTAACATTTAAATCTACAACACATTTAATTTCATCATTTCATTTTAGAGGATCATCATTTAGCCTGGAGAAATAGTTTGCTGCTTTATAAGAAAGCCCTCCGCGAAGCCAGAACATCTTACTATTCGTCACTGATTGAAGAAAATAAGAACAACCCCAGGTTTCTCTTCAGCACTGTAGCCAGGCTGACAAACAGTCAGAGCTCTGTTGAGCCAACCATCCCTTTAACGTTAACTAGTAATGACTTCATGAACTTCTTCACAAATAAAATTTATACATTAGAGAAAAAAAGACCAATAATCATCCCACAGATGTAATATTATCTACAGCTGCTCTTAGTACTAATGCTTAGTATTGATGTTAAGTTAGACTCTTTTTCTCCAGTTGATCTTTCTGAGTTAACTTCAATAATTACTTCCTCCAAGCCATCAACGTGTCTTTTAGACCCCATTCCTACAAAACTGCTCAAAGAAGTCCTGCCATTAATTAATTCTTCGATCTTAAATATGATCAACCTATCTCTAATGATCGGCTATGTACCACAGGCCTTCAAGCTGGCTGTAGTTAAACCTTTACTCAAAAAGCATCTCTAGACCCGGCAGTCGTAGCTAATTATAGGCCAATCTCCAACCTTCCTTTCATATCAAACATCCTTGAAAGAGTAGTTGTCAAACAGCTAACAGATCATCTGCAGAGGCTTATTTGAAGAGTTTCAGTCAGGTTTCAGAGCTCATCACAGCACAGAAACAGCTTTAGTGAAGGTTACAAATGATCTTCTTATGGCCTCTGACAGTGGACTCATCTCTGTGCTTGTCCTGCTAGACCTCAGTGCAGCGTTCGATACTGTCGACCATAATATCCTATTAGAGCGATTAGAACATGCTGTAGGTATTACAGGTACTGTGCTGCAGTGGTTTGTATCATATCTATCTAATAGACTCCAGTTTGTTCATGTAAATGGAGAGTCCTCTTCACAGCTTAACAGCTGTGTGCTGTGTCCCAGTTCAGGGTATAATGGTTACGCACACACAAACACACAGTAACACAGTATATATATATATATCCATCCATCCATCCATCTTCATCCGCTTTATCTGAGGCCGGGTCGCGGGGGCAGCAGCCTAAGCAAAGAGGCCCAGACCTCCCTCTCCCCAGCCACCTCCTCCAGCTTATCCGGGGGAATACCAAGGCGTTCCCAGGCCAGCCGAGAGATATAATCTCTCCAGCGTGTCCTGGGTCTGCCCCGGGGCCTCCTCCCGGTGGGACATGCCTGGAACACCTCACCCAGGAGGTGCCCAGGGGGCATCCTTGTCAGATGCCCGAACCACCTCAGCTGGCTCCTTTCGATGTGGAGCAGCAGCTGCTCTACTCTGAGCCCCTCCCGGATGGCCGAACTTCTCACCCTATCTCTAAGGGAGAGGCCAGCCACCCTTCGGAGGAAGCTCATTTCTGCCGCTTGTATCCGCGATCTCGTTCTTTCGGTAACTACCCACAGCTCATTGCCATAGGTGAGAGTAGGGACGTAGATCGACCGGTAAATTAATAATAATAATAATACATTTTATTTAAATAGCGCCTTTGAGAGCTTCGCTTTTACACTCAGCTCCCTCTTCACCACGACGGACCGGTGCAGCGTCTGCATTACTGCAGCCCCAATCCGTCTGTCGATCTCCGGCTCCCTTCTCCCATCACTCGCGAACAAGACCCCGAGATACTTCAACTCCTCCACTTGGGGCAGGAACTCATCCCCGACCCGGAGTGGGCACTCCACCCTTGTCCGGCTGGGAACCATGGCCTCAGATTTGGAGGTGCTGATCCTCATTCCTGCTGCTTCACACTCGGCTGCGAACCGTTCCAGTGCGAGCTGGAGGCCCTCACCCGATGAAGCCAACAGAACCACATCATCCGCAAAAATCAGAGATGAGATTCTGAGGCCACCAAAGCGAAAGCCCTCCGCCACTTGGCTGCGCCTAGAAATCCTGTCCATAAAAATTATGAACAGAACCGGAGACAAAGGGCAGCCCTGGCAGAGCCCATCACCCACCGGGAACGAGTCCGACTTATTGCCGGCAATGTGAACCAAGCTCTTGCAACGGTTGTATAGGGATCGAATGGCCCGTAGCAATGGGCCAGACACCCCATACTCCCGCAACACCTCCCTCAGGACACCCCGAGGGACACGGTCAAATGCCTTCTCCAAGTCCACAAAACACATGTAGACTGGTTGGGCAAACTCCCATGCATCCTCGAGCGGATAAAGAGCTGGTCCAGTGTTCCGCGACCAGGACGAAAACTGCATTGTTCCTCCTGTATCCGAGGTTCGACTAGCGGACGAACTCTCCTTTCCAGCACCCTGGCATAGACTTCCCCAGGGAGGCTGAGGAGTGTGATCCCCTGTAGTTGGAACACACCCTCCGGTCTCCCTTCTTAAAGATATATATATATCTCCTCCTATATATGATATGTGTATATATATGGTAAATGGCCTGTATTTATATAGCGCTTTACTAGTCCCTAAGGACCCCAAAGCGCTTTACATATCCAGTCATCCACCCATTCACACACACATTCACACACTGGTGATGGCAGCTACATTGTAGCCACAGCCACCCTGGGGCGCACTGACAGAGGCGAGGCTGCCGGACACTGGCGCCACCTCTGACCACGAGTAGGCAACAGGTGAAGTGTCTTGCCCAAGGACACAACGACCGAGACTGTCCAAGCCGGGGCTCGAACCGGCAACCTTCCGATTACAAGGCGAACTGCCAACTCTTGAGCCACGATCGCCCCCACATACAGGGAGTGCAGAATTATTAGGCAAATGAGTATTTTGTCCACATCATCCTCTTCATGCATGTTGTCTTACTCCAAGCTGTATAGGCTCGAAAGCCTACTACCAATTAAGCATATTAGGTGATGTGCAACTCTGTAATGAGAAGGGGTGTGGTCTAATGACATCAACACCCTATATCAGGTGTGCATAATTATTAGGCAACGTCCTTTCCTTTGGCAAAATGGGTCAAAAGAAGGACTTGACAGGCTCAGAAAAGTCAAAAATAGTGAGATATCTTGCAGAGGGATGCAGCAGTCTCAAAATTGCAAAGCTTCTGAAGCGTGATCATCGAACAATCAAGCGTTTCATTCAAAACAGTCAACAGGGTTGCAAGAAGCGTGTGGAAAAACCAAGGCGCAAAATAACTGCCCATGAACTGAGAAAAGTCAAGCGTGCAGCTGCCAAGATGCCACTTGCCACCAGTTTGGCCATATTTCAGAGCTGCAACATCACTGGAGTGCCCAAGAGCACAAGGTGTGCAATACTCAGAGACATGGCCAAGGTAAGAAAGGCTGAAAGACGACCACCACTGAACAAGACACACAAGCTGAAACGTCAAGACTGGGCCAAGAAATATCTCAAGACTGGTTTTTCTAAGGTTTTATGGACTGATGAAATGAGAGTGAGTCTTGATGGGCCCGTGGCTGGATTGGTAAAGGGCAGAGAGCTCCAGTCCGACTCAGACGCCAGCAAGGTGGAGGTGGAGTACTGGTTTGGGCTGGTATCATCAAAGATGAGCTTGTGGGTCCTTTTCGGGTTGAGGATGGAGTCAAGCTCAACTCCCAGTCCTACTGCCAGTTTCTGGAAGACACCTTCTTCAAGCAGTGGTACAGGAAGAAGTCTGCATCCTTCAAGAAAAACATGATTTTCATGCAGGACAATGCTCCATCACACGCGCCCAAGTACTCCACAGCGTGGCTGCAAGAAAGGGTATAAAAGAAGACAAACTAATGACATGGCCTCCTTGTTCACCTGATCTGAACCCCATTGAGAACCTGTGGTCCATCATCAAATGTGAGATTTACAAGGAGGGAAAACAGTACACCTCTCTGAACAGTGTCTGGGAGGCTGTGGTTGCTGCTGCACGCAATGTTGATGGTGAACAGATCAAAACACTGACAGAATCCATGGATGGCAGGCTTTTGAGTGTCCTTGCAAAGAAAGGTGGCTATATTGGTCGCTGATTTGTTTTTGTTTTGTTTTTGAATGTCAGAAATGTATATTTGTGAATGTGGAGATGTTACATTGGTGTCACTGGTAAAAATAAATAATTGAAATGGGTATATATTTGTTTTTTGTTAAGTTGCCTTATAATTATGCACAGTAATAGTCACCTGCACACACAGATATCCCCCTAAAATAGCTAAAACTAAAAACAAACTAAAAACTACTTCCAAAAACATTCAGCTTTGATATTAATGAGTTTTTTGGGTTCATTGAGAACATGGTTGTTGTTCAATAATAAAATTATTGCTCAAAAATACAACTTTCCTAATAATTCTGCACTCCCTGTATACACATACATCATACATGTATGTGTATATGTATGGTGACTGCAGTTCACTTCATGGCCTCCAGGGGTTCCCGAGTGTGTTCTGGTGAGATGTCTCACCTGTACGTGTGTGTCTTCTCAGGTGGACAACTCATCAGTGATTGAGATTGACTTCATCCGCTCTGACATCTTTGAGGAAGTCCTGAACTACATGTACACGGCAAAGATCTCTGTGAAGAAGAAGGACGTCAACCTGATGATGTCATCAGGCCAGATCCTCGGCATCCGCTTCCTTGACAAACTCTGCTCTCAGGTAACACACACGGGCGACACACAGACAGGTAATCCACATACAAGTGAAGCGTGTACACAGGTAATGCACATGCAGGTAGCATAAAATGCATGTAACACACAAGCTGGTGACACACACAGGTAACAGGTGTTGGTGGGTGTGTCCTCAGAAGCGAGATGTGTCGTCGGAGGACAAGGAGAAGTTTCCCTATGACATCGTAAAGATGGCGCTGCCGCCTGAGGCTCAGCTGGCCGCCGACTCGGAGGTACGGATTAACCCATTGTTTACCAGTTAACTGTCAGAGCCTGTACTTTGTAATCTGATTACTGTTGTGTGTAGGTGCTTGACGATGACACGTCCGCCACAGATGACCTTGTGGAGCCCTCGGCCAATCCGGAGCTGGAGAAGTCTCCCAGTACAGCGCTGCATGTGCAAGAGGCGATCCTAAAGGAACTGACCAATGAGGATGTGCACAAGGTACGCATACTTACACCTGAGTATTCCTGTATCCACGACGACTGTCACTGACACATCGTCCATCCAGGTAACCTGCTACAACCAGGATGTGGTGACGGAGATGGAGGCGGAGCCTAAAGAGCTTGGAGCGGAGCATCACGCCACACAGACGCTGACCTTCGCGGACAGCATAGGGGAAGTGAAGGACGAGCAGCCGCCAGGCTGGTCAACGGCGACTGCCGACATGAAGTTCGAATACCTGCTGTACGGACACCGCGAGCAGCTCGCCTGCCAGGTGTGTGGGAAGACTTTCTTGGATGAGAGCAGACTCAGGTAAGTACACACCTCAATGATGAAAATGGATCTTGAAGCCACAGGCGAAGGACACATCTGTCTGTCTCTGCTCAGGAAGCACGAGAAGCTTCACTCGGCCGAGCGTCCGTTCGCCTGTGACATTTGCACCAAAGCTTTCACTACCCACGCTCACCTGAAAGGTAACCACACCCACGTACGTTTACTTGCTTCTTACTTCTATGCTCCCTGAGGTCACCCTAACCCTCACCTGTCTGTTCAGAACACCTGAAGATCCATGCAGGTTTCAAACCCTACAGGTGTGACGTGTGTGGGAAATCGTTCATTCGCGCTCCGGACCTGAAGAAACACGAACGAGTTCACAGCAACGAGCGGCCCTTCGCCTGCCAGATGTGCGAAAAGGTGAACTCACCTGTCCTCTCACCTGTGCGCCCATCTTTCCTGTCACCATTGTAACCAGTCTGGCTCTCACCTGTGTGCCTGCAGGCTTTTAAACACAAGTCTCACCTGAAGGATCACGAGAGGAGACACAGAGGAGAGAAACCTTTCGTCTGTCCGTCCTGCACCAAGGCCTTCGCCAAGGTACTGCACTCAGTGTACTGAGTACTACATATGGTATATATAGACAGTACTACACACAGTATATAGACTAGAGATGGCA
Source organism: Aulonocara stuartgranti (assembly GCF_965226115.1). Lineage (NCBI taxonomy): Eukaryota > Metazoa > Chordata > Actinopteri > Cichliformes > Cichlidae > Aulonocara > Aulonocara stuartgranti. Next base: position 36,848,456 of record NC_138960.1, read on the forward strand.
CGATACCACTTTTAATGTCCGACACCGATATCATAAATTTGGATATCGGCCGATACCGATATGAATCCAATATAGTGTTTTTTAATCAATAAAACTCTTTTTTTAATATCTTGCTGCTTTTTGTATAAGTTCATACTCAAGTTTAAATAAACAACAACACTAAAGCTATTCTGTTATACCTGTATGTAAAAAATACACTGCACCCAAAATATTTCATAGTTCAGCAACACTGATCAATCTAATAAACTTAAACCTGCTCCATCCTCCTATTCTGGTATTTTAAAGAGTAAGCAACCAAACTAATAGGGCTCTAAAACATATATCGGTTGTTAAGCGTAACGCTGGAATGCTTTACAAACACTCAGAGATGAACTTACACACTTGTTTTACTTCTCTCTGGGATCACTTCCTCGGAGATGAAATGCTGGTTTGGTAGCGAGGCTACAAATACACACAGCCGCTCTATCAGGTGACCACACTGCTGCGACGTTATGAGCCGAGTTACGCCGTGTCGCAAGTTTTGTGAGGTGCTTTTTTGATATTTAATGGATCGGATTACATTTTTTATTTCTCTCCGATATCCGATCCAGTAATTCACGTCAGTATTGGACCGATACGTAATATCAGATCGGTCCATCTCTAGTACATATTATACCATATATACAGTACTGCAATCAGTATATACACAGTACTGTGTGGTCTTCCTAGTTAAAAATAACACAGCATCCTCTTTTGCATTGTGAGCTTCCTCGCCAAACATTATTATGCAACACCACAGACCAGTCTTCTTTTAGGTGCCCCACTGTTGCCATTCATCAGCTTTCTTAAATGCAGTGCCCCCTGCTGGTCAGCCTTATCATTACATCAACATCTGCATGTCAACACAAGTACTATAACAGAGTATATACAGTACTGCACTAAGTATGTGTAATATTATGCTGTAGTATTACACAGTGTCCGTAGTGCCGGTACGTTTGTGTTGTGGTGCGTTCACTGTCCTTCTGTCATTTCAGGCGTCAGATCTGAAGCGTCATGAGAACAACATGCACAGTGAGAGGAAGCAGCTGAATCCTTTGCAGAGTGACACTGAGACACTGCAGGCTGCTGCCATGGCTGCTGAGGAGCAACATCTGGACTCCATCAGCTGCTCCTAACATCTGGACAGCCCATTAACCTTTTGTTTTCTCACAAACTTTGAACTGACTTTGGCTGTGTTTGCTAGGAGCCTTTTTTCCTGCATCGAGTTGATGCACGTGAACCCAAGTGTAAGATAAACCGAGCGGTCATGTGATTCACATGTTGTCATGTGACCTCCCTCTGGCTACATGTGTGATTTGTAACCTGGCGTGTTTGTCTTTTCAGTTTGAAGCATAAATTTATAAACTGTGTAAATTATAAACACTTCTGCTCAGTTTCATGAGCAATGACAGAGAGAACAGTTTCAATAAAGATTCAACCTTATCGACATGTTCTCCTAAGGTTATTAGCCCAAAAAGGTTGTTCATCATTGGTCACATGACCAATTTAAGACAACACAACAACAAGATGCAGCGACCCAGAGTCTCCATTTCCACTTAGGTCGAAAGTGCAGACTTCAAACTATATACCAGTTTTTAAATTGTGTCGATGGGCCACAAAACCAGAGTTATGATTAAAAAATACACGCAATGGTTTTTCTGAACAAAAGAGCGGTGTTTACAGCGGGAAGAAACGGCGTTTTCTAAGGACAACGCTAGCAAACACTCTCCGTTTGCAATTGAAAAAAGAAAAAGAAAAAACACCCCTAATTTTTGTTAAAGTTTTCCATGTCAACCAATCAACTTGTTCTGTAAATAGATTTAAATGGTTATATAAAACACGCCTGAAGCCTTGGCTGCATTTTTTGGTGAATAGTACCATATAACTTTGTAGTTTGCAAATCTTGTACATACTTTTTTAGAAATATACAATTTATAATTGCATTTCAAGTTATGAAAATGATTCATTAAACATGTTTGAGGTTTTTACAGTAAAACATAACTTTTTTCTACTCGGATTTTACATTTTTTGTCTGAATTTAGATTAATTGTGCAAATACAGTATGTCAAAATGAAAAAATAACTCCAATTTCAGATATTTGAGGTTGTGCTGAAAATAATGATACCAAACAAGGCAAGATAAACCGTTTTTAAAGTTGAAATATAGAAGTAAAATCAAAAGTAGTCAAAAACGGCCGGTTAAACTCACAGCTGGACTGCTACTTCCTGTTGAACGGTTGCTGCATGAGCTCCACATTAAGGCTCAGTGAATAGTAATGCCTTTTGCGGTATTGCAGTCTTTAGAATTAGTTTTTCCCTTCAGTACAAATCTGCTGGGATAACTGATGATGGAGAAATGCTTTCAGCTGCTGCAGACATCAGTAAATCTGACCTTTGTAAAGAAGGAGACTGATCTTGTTTCTATGACCACCATAAAACAATGGGGTCAGAACACCTAGCGAAATCAGATGTGTGCTTTGTAGTCCATCAACTGGTTTCAACATGGCAGACATCCAGCGTGGCACTGGATGCCACAAAGGTAAGGGCTTTTCTCTTTTCCTAAGACCTTCTCCTACCCACTTTTCCTTGATCTCGATGATGCAGGATCAGGAGACCGGAGGAACTTTTGCAGCTTTGTCTCTTTGTCGAGGGCATGTCTGTCTTCCGTTAACATTGGCTGTATCCTGGTATGCTCAGTGTTTTGCTCATGCACATTCTGGACAAACCTCTGGTCTGACGGTAAACTGATGAGAGAGCGCTGCTGCTGGTCTGCTTTCATTGTTCTGAGATCAGCTAGCAAGAAAACAAATGTCAGTGAAAAATGAGTTTTGTCATGTGGCCGACGTGATGTAAAGATGGGGCACGAATAAGTTTTTAATAACGAGTTTCATACATTAACACGTAAATGTGTGATGTTGACCATCTCTGATCAAAGATGAACCGATGCTGGTGCAGCAGCACTTTCAGCATCTGTGAGAACGTCTGAATGTAACCGGCTGCCATGACAACACTCTAACTTCATGTGAATATTGACCATTAACCATGTCAAGACTGATCACACGTTTTAATTTTTGAATTAATATTTTAATATGCGTTTGTACGTAGATGTAGGCCTGTGGTTCTGTTTTTCGGGGTCCCAACAGGACTCCAAACATATGCTTTATACAGCATCATATTTGATGTATCACATCATGTACTGAAACTAGCTCAACCGCCCCTCCCTGAGCCTGACTCTGCCGGAGGGTTTTGCTCATAGGGCATATGATTGTTGCCACTATTGTTGTGATTTGGCGCTGTATAAATAAAACTGAAGCGAATTGAACTTAATTTTACAACAGAGACTCTAGAGGGACTGATCTACCATCAACAGGTGGGACTGATAGGGTTTGACCTTCAAGGCTACTCAGGTCTGCTTATTGTCTCAGTGTTAGTGAAGAAAACAGCTGGACCATTTGGAGGTAGGATGCTCACCCACACTGGTTCCATCTGAACTCTGGGCAGATGTCATGGGACCGGAGGTTAGGACTTTCAATCAGAGAGGCAGGACAGACTTCCTGTACAGGGGTCGTGGGCCGTGCAGATCGACGAGGGTATGCAGGGAACTTGAATAAATGTTCAGTTTCTATGCTGTACGTCAGAACAAGATCCAGACTGTGATGAAAGTGGTGGCTTTTACATTTTCAGAGAAAAGTCAGCTTTGAGACTAATCATTTAAGTATCTAGATCAGGGGTATACACAGTGGGCCGAAATTCAAAACTGGAACAAAGTCGCGGGCTAACGTTAATATTTATTGAAATATATTTATTCCTCCAGATATAAGAATGAATCTTTTCGTATGGACTCAAACACGTTTTGCTGAAAAACTGAATATGGAACAAGCAAAGCTTAATACTAAACAATATATACATTAGCTGTATAATATAATATTTGGTATGGCTTCGCGGGCCAAATGTAATTAGGCTGCGGGCCAGAGTTTGACACCTATGATCTAGATAATGAAATTGAGTAAGGTGATTGATGGATAACAACGAGTGTAGAGTAATGAGGTGGAATGGAAGATTACTACTGCTGCTCCTCCACAGGAGCAACAATGTGGCCTTGTGAGCTTCTCATTGTCTTTTATTTTGGTGCTTTGGAAGGAAACACAGTCTTTTCTCTCCCAAGAAGACCAGTGTTTCCACAGAAGGTTTCTGAATTATCCAAATTTCCGAATTAAGGACCACATCATTTTTTGGACACCACTCAGACAGACAGCGAATTATGGAGAGCATGTAGGTAAACATGTCACTCCTGGTGCGACTGGGACCAGAGAAAACAAATTAGTAACCCATTAATTCATTATTACCTTTCTAACGTCTGATTGAGAGAACTGATTTTATCTTTAATATATCTTTAAAAATGTGATTTATCCATGAATTTATGATCAGCATTTCATAAAAAACAAAAATCTTTCACTTCCATCTTTTTTAATTCAGGACATTAAACACATAAACTGTCATGTGTCCGCTTTAGTGACCAGGATATAAAGAGTCCTTTAAATAAGCTGTCCAAAACTTTCAGGTAAATGGCCTGCATTTGTATAGCGCTTTTATAGTCCCTAAGGACCCCAAAGCGCTTCACACTACATTCAGTCATCCACCCATTCACACACACATTCACACACTGGTGATGGCAGCTACATTGTAGCCACGGCTGCCCTGGGGCGCACTGACAGAGGCGAGGCTGCCGGACACAGGCGCCACCGGGCCCTCTGACCACCACCAGTAGGCAAACATGGGGTTAGTATCTTGCCCAAGGATATTTGGCATGCAGCCAGGAGGCAGCCTGGGATCGAACCACCGACCTTCTGATTAGTGGCTGACCTGCTCTGCCACTTGAGCAGGTCAGCCAAATGTTAATAAACAGAAGTTTACAAACAGCACAATAAACACTGCTTTAAGCTGATCTGTAAACTCTGTCCTTTTCCAAAAGTCCGGGCTGGTAACCTGAACCCAGAGACAAGAGGACATGAAAAGATTCAGCTTATGGAGATCCAAATAAAACATCTGCAGATGCAGAGAGTGAACTGGAACATGTTTCTGAAGATGCAGAAAATAAAAGTGAAGAAAATTAATGAAAAACAGTCAAACTACAAAAGAAAGATCAATGAAAACCTGGAGGAAAGTAAACTTGTTCTGGTAAAATGATCATTAATAATATTCAGATGTTTTCTGAGTTTATCTGTGGAGCAAATAAAATATTTAACCTGAAGGAATTGAAATTGTGTCCTGATACGAGCTGAGCAGCAGAACACACTGTGTAACTCTAAAGTAGTAGGAAAGAGAAGCAGCAGAGTTTGATTACTGACAGAGACGTTAGTGATGGACTGCAGATGTTATTTCAAATCAAATCTCTTTGTTTGTATTGGGAGTGAAGGAAAGCTTTAATGAGACAAAACAAACTAGTTGTTATGTTTTATACAGTCTGTAATCTGACTACTGTAAAGAGTAACAAACTACAACAGGTAAAGTAATCTGTAACGTGAAATTCAATAAAAGAAAGGATTAAAAAACAGTATTGTGACAAAGTGAATCGAGCTGCTCCAGCTTCTTAGTGAGACAAAACTTAATTGATGCTGAGCAGGTTCAAGCCTGCAGGTCTGTTTCTGCACATCAAACCAAACATCTACCTTTTATCCTTCATCACTCCTCTTCTTTTTCTTCGCAGGAAATCTAATCTGCAGCTCCATCAGGCAGACCTCCCCTCTGCTCCTCCTCTTCCTCCTCTGCTTTCTCCTGAAAATTTCAGCCTCAGTCTCGATGAGCGTCTTTCACTGAGCACGTCGAGTGACTGAACGGGAGCTGAACAACAACCAATTGCACAGCTTCACATGCCACTTGGTGGTCAGGTGTTGTTACCGTGATGACGGTGAGCCGTGTGTTTAGGATGACGGGAAATTCTTCAGCTCTGACTCGTCAAAATCATGTAGTGAAGGAGATGAAAAGGGAAATCTACAGTAAACCTCCTCGAAACAGGATTGGAGCTGCGGTAAGTCTCTGTATCGAATTACTCACTAACTAGTCAAAGGCCACTAACTTATCATTAAACACTAACAGATCAATATCAGCCAATAACCATCCAGTAATCATAAAATAGTGACACTTGTTTTTTTTCTGACAGCAAAGTTTCTTCGTCATGTCGGTGTTTGCAGCGGCCATGCTAGCTCCTGCGGCGTGGATCCTCCGTCACCTACCAGAGTACCGCCAAAGGGTGCAGCGCAGTCCCAGGACCTGACCCTCATCTTCATCATTATTACCAGACCCTCATCTTCATCAAGCTGACTGTTCTGAAGCTGCTCTCATCTTCCTTGCCACTTTAAACCTATGATGAAGTTTTAAATATCAATAATAAACTTTGATCAGTCTCTGAAATCAATCGCATTTTTATACTGAAGTTTGCAGGTTTTGTTTATTACAGTGTGAGCAGTTTCTCCTCATGGAAGCACTGGTAATTATAATGAATGTGGCAGTTGGCTTCTTTCAGAAGAACGTATCTGATGTGCCCTGTCTTTTCTTCGAGGGCTGCTCCTTGTTGGATTGGACTGTTTGTCCCATTTGAGTGGCTTAATAAAAGAACAGCAACAGGAAGTGTGTTTGTGCAGGAATGTTTCTGTTTATTTTGCCAGATTTACAGAGTCAATTATTTTCAATGATAGAGAACATCAGTTCCCACGGAAATGACCGGATTAAAATTGAGACAGGAAGTGTTTCTTGTTTTCACACACGTTCAGATTCTGTGACTGAGCAGAGAAAAAAGGGATTAAACCAAAGAATAGTGAATCAGCCTTGACTGGTCAATGCTCTATCAGTTGTTACATAAGTTAAAATATTGGAGTCAGATCAAAATAAAACTGCTCCCCTGATGTTTATTTTACATCAGTGTTCCCACTATTATCTCTCTCACTTCTCTGAAGACGAAGAAGAAGAGGAGGCTCTGAGGCCACAAAGTTAAGCTCTATCACAAATGTTGTTTTTGTCTGTATAGAGCAAGGGTGGGAACTGCAGGCCTGGAGGGCCGGTGTCCTGCTGGGGCCTGTGCCCTTGATCCAACACAGCTGATTTAAATGGATAAATGAAAGTTCTCCAGCGGCCTGGTAATGAACTAATCATCTGATTCAGGTGTGAAACCTGCAGGACACCATCTGTGAGAATACAGTTACAAATCACACTTGTAGTTTCTCCCACATACTGCAGAACAACTGCTTGCTCTAGAACCCTGAATGTTGAAGTGGAGAAACCCAACCCTAGGCAGCCAATAGGTCAGTTTATTCACCCTGTTGGATAACTTATAACTTCCACAACCAGATGCCATTTTTTATGGACCCAGATGTTTTACTGCAATTCCAAAGACCATTTCTGTTTTACTCTGCACAACCTTTCTCATATTTACAGTCAGGCTGTTTTCATCAGCACAGCCTTTCCCTTTGTCTTTACAGCAGTCAGTGGATACTGGAAATGTAGCTGAGATATAATATACTGAGTGTGAACATTCTCAAAACTGTATTGTATATAGTTTTTTTTAATAAATAAAAAAAAATATATACAATACATAAATAAATCCAGTTTCCAGCCAGTCTGTCTGTCGTCACAACGCAGTCAACCGTTTGAAATCTGCTACAGAAACACAGACCAGTGACATGTTTTGTAAGTGATCTCATATGATGCCAATCAAATCCTTTATTCAGAGCACATGTGAAAAATAGAAAACTAAAGAGACAAGGGGCCTGTCTCAATATGCGTACTTGCGTTCTCATGTACTGGGAATACGTCATCAGTCAGAGACCAAGTACTGTTCCAATTCGAAGTACGCATCAAGGCGAGAACGTGAAAAATTCCTGGATGTGTTCTCGCTCCGCCCGTTTTATCGAGCATGCATCGGCGGTGACTTGTGTGGACTTGGTACAGCTAAATATCCCAGAATGCATTTCGCAAGACCTTTATGAAAATGGCCGAGGAGAAAACGCATAATTGTATGTTCAATACTACTATTATTGTAATATGCAGTGCATTTTCAATGCATTTTTATACAATAATATAGTTATTTAAACTTCGAATGCTTAGTAAATGTAACACTGCAGACCCTAATTAAAAATTTCCTATGCCCCTTTTTTGGAGGCGCCTTGCCCGCCAAATACACTGCAAAATCTCCAGTGTTAAATTGACACTAGAAAGTGTCTATATGTGTCCACTCTTTTGAGTGTTAAATTAACACTTTTGACAATACCCCTGGCTATTAAAATTAGGGAAGATTCAAGTATTGTGGGTGTGAACGGAGCAGGGAGAGGACATAAATTATTTCTGTATGCAGACGATATTTTAGAGATGTGTCAGGACCAGTGTTGGGACTAACGCGTTATTAAGTAACGCGTTACAGTAACTACGTTATTATTGTGGTAACGAGCACGGTAACTAGTTATTATGCCAAAATCAGGAACGCGTTAGTCGTTACTGGGATTTAGATAGGGTCGTTACTCGTTACTTCGTGTGGTGCCTATCGCGGAGCTTCCCCAGATTCAGTAACATTAGCAAATGGTAGATCTCAGACCTACCATTTATCAGCTCAAACATCCAACGACATGAATGCTTTAAAAGCATCAGCATCAACTCTTCTCTGACAGCATGGTGGGAGTTTCTAAAATTGACGGCGTCTTCATTAATCCCATGCAAACGTACACCTATCTGGAACAACCCTGACATATTACAAAACAATAATATGATAAACTTTTCAGATTGGAGTGGTAAAGGAATCAAATATTTAGAACATATACTAGAAGGAACAGAATTAATTTCATTTGACGGACTAGTTACACAATATGGGATCAACAAGAAAAGATTTTTAGAATATCAACAAATTAAATCCATAGTAAAAAAGAAATTTAAACCGGGTCAAGTTGAACTACAAACACCACCAAGTGTGGTTCAATTTCTTACTCTTAAACCCCCCAAATTACTATCCAAAATATACAGAATGCTTTCTAAAACAGATGAATCAATATCACTTCCTATTGCAAAATGGGAAGCGGATTTATCAGTTAACTTAGACCTAAACTTCTGGTCTCAGATTTGCTTAAAAACCTTTCATCTAATTAGAAATCCCAGTCTTCAATTAATTCAATACAAAATATTACATAGAGTGCACTATACAAGTCATCGGATGTTCAAGATGGGGTTTACGTCTACCAACAACTGCTCACACTGCCAAACCAATTCACCGGACAATTATATCCACGCTCTTTGGTTCTGTCCACCAGTTCAGAAGTTTTGGCGCGAGATATGTGAAGACTTATCGAAGTGTCTGAAATGTAACATTCCAACTTCCCCCTTAGTGTGTTTGTTGGGCAGCTTAGATAATGTCACTACAGAAAAGAATATAGCCCATATGGTTTTCACTGCCCTATGCATAGCCAAGAAAACAGTCCTCATGAACTGGAAAAATAAAAATAATCTTAATTCTAACCAATATAGAAATTATCTATTAGATTACATTAGTCTTGATACAGCCTCTGCCACCACATCAGATCAATTGCTCTGGGCTCCTTTGATCAGCTCCATCACCTAGTGGGGGTGGGGGGTCATAGTTTGGTTCCGCCTTCACTGTTGTGATTGGTGTGGGGGTAGGGACAGGCTTAGGGCGTCAGGGGGTTCCCCGGAGGCATCTTCCTTGGGGGGCTCAACCCGGGGTAGTGGTCATGTCCGGTTAGGGGCTCTGTTGGCTCTCAGGTGACTGTTTCCTCGCGGCTGCGTGCAGCGGGGCTAGGGGAGGGTTAGGGGTAGGTTTGTGTAAATAAGCAGGCCGCCAGCAAGCTGGCAACCTGAAGTGCACGGGCCATCAATGGGGCTGGGTGGTGATGTCCCTGCCCTGTTTCAAAAAATTACCCATCTTGGGTGTATGCGCATTTTACATCATTGGGCCCTCGCGACGTTTCGGCATATCTGTGCCTTCTTCAGGCTGGCCCAATGTGTGTTCTCTTGTGTCTGTTTGACTTCTGTCTTGTCTGTGCCTCTCTTGGCTTTTATACTCTGTCTTGGCTCCTCCCACTCTTGGGTTTCCAACTTGTGTTTCTTACTTGTTTTTCTTTCTGTTTTTCTCTTTACGTGACTTTCTTGTCTTACTATGTTTCTTAAAAATTCTTACTTGCTTTTCTTACTGTTTTTCTCTTTACGTGACTTCCTTGTCTTACTGTACTTATGTTTTCTCTTACTTTTCATCTCTTTATCTTTGTTTCTTACTTTTCTTTCTCTGTTTCTTTTTCGTGACTTTCTCTTTGTCTTTCTTTGTCTTTATCTTTGTTTCTTACTTTTCTTTCTCTGTTTGTTTTTTCGTGACTTTCTCTTTGTCTACTTTTCTTCATTTCTCCACTTGTTTTCTATATTATTGTTTTTCATGGCACCCCCTGCTGTTTTGACATCCCGTCCTTTGATCTTTATTCATATTTATGATTTTGGCACCCCCTTCCTTTTATGTCCTTTCCTTGTTTCCTACTTGGTTTTTTACGTGACTTTGTCTTGTTTTCCTACTTGGTTTTTCTGTGACTCTTTGTCTTTGTGTTCTACGTTTTTCTTTGTGTTTTAGGGGAACCCCCTGGTTAGGGATGGGGTGAAAACAGGCCACCAAGGGCCTGACGTGCACTGTCCATCAATGGGGGCCGGGAGATGGAGACCCTGCCCGGGTGTTCAAAAAATTGCCCATATCTTGGGTTAACTGTCTTGGGGCCGTCGTGACGTTTCGGCTGAGTAGTGCCTTCTTCAGACTGGCCCGGTAATTGTGACTCCTTTTATATAGGTTCTGTCAGGTAAGACTTTTCTTTTTCCTTTTATTTAGGTTTGGCGACAGGTAAGTATTTTTTTATTTTATTTTTTTCTTTTCCCTTTCTTTTTAGGTTTTTTTTCTTTAAGTATATTTTCTTACTTTTCTTTTTCCTTTTATTTAGGTTTGGCGACAGGTAAGTATTTTTTTATTTTATTTTTTCCTTTCCCTTCTTTTTAGGTTTTTTTTCTTTCCTTCTTTTTAGGTTTTTGTTCAAAGTTTTAAATTTCAAACCCCCCCCCCTGGTTAGGGATTAGGTGAAAACAGGCCACCAGGGGCCTGACGTGCACTGTCCATCAATGGGGGCTGAGGAGCCCTGCCCGGCGGTTCCAAAAATTACCCATGTCTTGGGTTTGAGAGCTAGTGGGCTATCGCGAGACGTTTCGGCATAGAAGTGCCTTCTCCAGTCGAGCCCAGGTAAATATGAGGTCTTCCTTTATACAGGCTTTCTTTTACAGGTAAGTATTTTTCCTTTAATAAGTTTTTTCTTCGGTAAGTATTTTTCCCTTTTGTTTCTTTCCTTTATACAGGCTTTATTTTAACAGGTAAGTTTTTTCTTCAGTAAGTATTTTTCCCTTTTGTTTCTTTCCTTTATACAGGCTTTATTTTAACAGGTAAGTATTTTTCAGGGTTTTTCCTTCGCTCTTTTTCTCTTTTTTTTAAGTTTTTTTTCTTTTTCTAAGTTAAATTAACCCCCCCTGGTTAGGGGAAATCAAAGTTGGGAGCACGGTCCCCGAAGGGGGCTCCAATGCACAGACCATAACTGCTCCCTTCTCAGGCGTCCAGGACCCCACCAGTGGGGTTTCAAATGGAGTGTTATAGATTTGGTCAGAGAGGTGGGGTTTTTTTCAGATTGGCAAATGGTTAGGTTTAGGGCAGGAGGCCAATTATTCTGGGGGTCACTGAGGGTTAGGGGTTAGGTGTTGGGTAAAGACCAGGCCCGGCTATTGCCGGAACCTGAATGCACGGTCCATCAAATGGGACTGGGAACGGTAGGGTTAGGGTTTGGGAAAGAGAAAGGGGACCCAGCAGCCGCTGGACCCCCTTGGAGGCACGCTCACGACGAATGAAGTGGGCAGATGTCCCCCGTTCAAAAAATTGCCCATATAGGGTGATAATTGGCCAACTGCGCATCGTTGGGCCGTCGCGACGTTTCGGCGTAACTTGGCCTTCTTCAAGCTGGCCCAACGTGTCTGTCTGTTTGTGTTGCATGCCTGTCTCGGCTTTTATACTGTCTGTCTCCACCCACTTTGGGTTTTCTGTTTTTTATTTAATTTTCTTTTCTTTCTCAGTTTGCTCTTTAACTTTTCTCTGTTTGTTCTTTAACTTTCTTTGCTTTATACTTCTGTTTCTCAACTTGTTCTTTTTCTCTGTTTGTTCTTTCTTAATACTTCTGTTTCTCAACTTGTTCTTTTTCTTACTGTGCTCTCTTTGTTTTTTTCTGTCCTTCTGTTGTTGTTTATCCTTTTTATATTTTTAAATGGCACCCCCTGCTTTATAGACATCCCGTCCTGTATTTTTCCTTTTTTGGCACCCCCTTCTTATTTATCCTTTCCAGTTCTGTGGCTTTTACGTGTTTCCATTATTTTTTGGCTTTTTTTAATTTTTTATTTTTAGGAGGGAGGGAGGGAGGGAGGGTTTTAGGGGTTAGGGTAAGGGCAGGAGGGAAGGAGTGGTTAGGGTTAGGGCAGGGAGGGCGGGTAGGGGAATCACCCACTCCACCGGGACCCGGCCGGTAAGGGTTTGGGAAAGAGAAAGGGGACCCAGCAGCCGCTGGACCCCCTTGGAGGCACGCTCACGACGAATGAAGTGGGCAGATGTCCCCCGTTCAAAAAATTGCCCATATAGGGTGATAATTGGCCAACTGCGCATCGTTGGGCCGTCGCGACGTTTCGGCGTAACTTGGCCTTCTTCAAGCTGGCCCAACGTGTCTGTCTGTTTGTGTTGCATGCCTGTCTCGGCTTTTATACTGTCTGTCTCCACCCACTTTGGGTTTTCTGTTTTTTATTTAATTTTCTTTTCTTTCTCAGTTTGCTCTTTAACTTTTCTCTGTTTGTTCTTTAACTTTCTTTGCTTTATACTTCTGTTTCTCAACTTGTTCTTTTTCTCTGTTTGTTCTTTCTTAATACTTCTGTTTCTCAACTTGTTCTTTTTCTTACTGTGCTCTCTTTGTTTTTTTCTGTCCTTCTGTTGTTGTTTATCCTTTTTATATTTTTAAATGGCACCCCCTGCTTTATAGGGGTTAGGGGTTAGGGGGTTAGGGTTTGAGAAAGGACTGGGGCCCCAGCAATGCTGGAGACCCACAAGTGCACGGTCCTTCGTGGAACGGGGGATGGTGCCCCCACCAAGATAATTGTTCAAAAAATTGCCCATCACGGGAGTTTAGTAGGCCATAAATGTTTTTGTTGAGCTCTTCTTCGCGACGTTTCGGCGTCTGTAACGCCTTCCTCAGGCTGGAGCTCAATGAATTTTAATTTTTATCCCTCTGTTCTTAATAAAGTTTTTATCCCTTTTCTCTGTGTCCCGTGTGGTCTTTTATTCCCTTGTAGGCAGGCTTTTTAAGTGACATTTATTTATTTATTCATATCCTTTGTGGATTTTTAATTCTTTCCGGGTGCCAATGAATTTAGGGGGTTAAGTAGGGTTAGGGTTAGGCGAGAAGAGAGGAGTGGTTATGTTTAGGGCAAGACCCCTTGGCCAGGGTCCTCTCCCTTCTGCCTACCCACCAAAAATTAGTTTATGCAATTTAAATTGTACCCAATTGGGGTTTACTGTGTGGCCAACAGGCATCGTGGGGCCCCTTCGCTGAGGGGTACAGCCCCAAGCAGGAAGAACCGCCTCCTCACACACTGGCATCACGGATCCCTTCCAGAGACCAATTTCCAAGTCTAGGTCTCGCCAATAGGCATCACGGGTCCCCTTCCAGGACCAATTCCCAATCCTAGGTCTCACCAATGTGTGCATTGGGGGACTCCCCAACCAAGAGACCGACCCCTGAGAGACCAGGGTCCGACTTCCGTTACGTGGTCTCACCTGGTGGCTAGGGAAAGAAGGTAAAGGGCACCGCCCATCCCACGAGGCACAGGCGAGTTAGGATTTGAGAAAGGACTGGGGCCCCAGCAATGCTGGAGACCCACAAGTGCACGGTCCTTCGTGGAACGGGGGATGGTGCCCCCACCAAG